>NC_140579.1:1014244801-1014779301 GCF_964204655.1 Triturus cristatus
TTTTATTCACACCCCTACCCTGGCTTGGCGTACGCCGGGCCATCCCACTCTGCTCACGCTTATGGGGGGGACGTAACTGGCAACATTTCCGCGAACTCCCCCACTGGCTGAGGTGACATGGTTACGTCCACTGTCCACTACACTCCATACGCCAGAGGTGTATGTCGCAATGGATATGGGTGTGTTCTGCATACTGCTGTCTGTCCAGCACATCTCCGCCACTCTTGGCATTGTGTACTTTCCCAATCATGTTTCTCCTGCATTCTTCACACATGCCTGGTTGCCACCTCCCCCACATTCGGCTAGTGTGTGGCTAAGGTGCCATGCCGTTGATGGTTCATGTTCACGGCTTGCCCAGGTCACCATTGTGAGTTGTTCTGTCGTGTCTGGTGGGTGGGCATGTTGTTTTGCATGTTGGTTGTGATTTTGTGATGTGTGCATTGCCAGAGTTGTGAGTTGCATGGTTGTGAAGTTGAGGTGAGTGGGGTGTTCATTTGTAACTTGCCAAGGGGCTGTGCATTTCCCTTGGTGCCATCCTGGGAATGCTGGTTGCTGATGGACTGTCGGAGGATGAAGGAATCCTGCACACTGGCTGGGTATTTGGAGGCGACATTGGCGGAGGTTCCATGGGGTTCGGTTGTTGCCTGCACATTGATGTGAGATGTGTGCTCTCTGTTAAGGTGATTGTGTGCTGTGTCACCAGGGGGCACTGGTAGGACATGTGTGCTGTGGATTGCCCCCAACACGTGCGTGCATCCAGCTATGGCGCATGGTCCTTGCTTGGTCTCCAGCGGATTGTGTTGGACGTGTAGGGACTGGGGTACCATGCTGATGGTGATGTCGAGGACAGGTGTGAGGGACTTGGATGTGGCTGGCTGTGTGACTCCTCTGACTCTGGCGGGTGTTGGTTAGGGGTACCAGGGGCCAACAGGTGCAGCACAGCCAGCAGCCTTGTGTGGGGTGCGATGTTGGTTGTCCGCTGTGTTGGTGGCGTCGGCCTGTTGTGCGATGTTGGTCAGGATGCATACGATGGTTGTCCTTTTGAGCCTGTAGTGGGCAATGACATTGTCAGGTGTTAGGTCTGTGAGGCTGGTGCGTTTCCTGGGGGTCCGCTGTCTTTGTCTGCGCTGCCTCTGTGGTGGTCTGACGGGGGGTGTTCCGGGTGGCGGTTGGGGTCCTGGGGTGGTGGCGGTGGGTGTTGTGGCCCTCTTGGGTGTCCGGGCGCATGACCAGTGGTTCCATGGCATCTGTTGCCCTTCCGATGTGACTGTGGGCTGTGCTCCCTTTTGTGGTGGAGGCTGTGGTCCGATTTTTGCACCAGGTCAGAGCAGGTGTTATTTTCCTGCTGCTAACGCAACTTATCGCCTGATTTGTGTTCTTATCGCAGTTCTGGCTGGTCGTTGTGAATGTTGTGGAGTGGTGTTGTCGCGGCTTTTGGCACAGTAGGGCCTACTCTGCATCTGATTAGCGATAGTTGCGGGGGTCATCTATGGCAATGTTTTTTTCAGCTGCTATTGGGGGTAAACTGGTGCTGTGGGATGTTAACACCAGCTTGTGATTGGGGCGATAAGTTTATTGCAACTTTGGGTGCGATAAAGTGCCGTTAACTCAGCAATAGATCCTTGTGAATATCCCCCTTAGTGTGAAAGGATTGCAAAAATCCTGAGAACTCTCTATGCTGGAAGGAGCTGAGGGTGCAGATAGCAAATTAACTAACTTAAAGAGATCTCTAGATGATTTCACTGTTGCCAGCTTGTTGGACCAGTAGAGAGATTTCTCTTCCTTGATAGCGACTTCATATTCTGCCAAAATTGCCTTGTGTCTGGCTTTCGTGAGGATCATAGCATTTCCAGCAGGCCCGTTCTTGATGATGACAGGCCACTCTCAGTAATCTAAGTCCCTCTGAAAAGCAGGGGAAGGTGGGCATCTTCCTCTGCAGGTAGGTTTCCTTTAGGGGGGCCACAATATTAATGGCTGAAGTAAGCCAAGAGGAGAACTCTCATACCCGATTTCTGAATCCTTTCTGAATCCTTCTAATCGGTCCAATTGCAATTATTAAGAGTATGGGATAAGTATTCTTTTCTAAGCCCTTTCAAGTTTCTTTTGGAAATTCTTTTAGTTGTGCTGTTAGCAATCTCCTGTGTGATAGGCCAAAAGAGACATAGAAGGGAACAGCATGATGATTGGACCAGGTGAAGGCTATTGGCTCAGATCTGACCATGTGCAAGTAACATTGCTGATTGTGAGAGTCCACAACATATTGTCATGTCTCTAAAGGCCCTGGAGTCCTGGCGCACATCATTTTCCAAATGGAAATTAAAGCCCCCCGGATGTGTGATTTCGTGTTTACTCAACTAGGTTTCAATTAGGTGTGCAAATTCTAGAATAAAAGCAGACCTAGGTCCAGGAGGTCTGTAAAATAAAATATGGAGAAGTGTAGCACTTTGCAGTGGGCCAAATTGTGAAGAGGTTCCATAAGGGTTGTATATTTGGTGTTATGTATGACTGCCAGCCCTTCCCTAATCTGCCTATCCTATCATGTTTAGTAATGGTGTATCTGGGGGATGGCATGTACCAGGTCAGGACCTAATGACTTCTTAGCCCAGATCTCTGTCACAAAGAGCCAATCAGGCTCATGGGTCATGATGAATTACACAAACTCTACTTTATTTTTGAGAAGAGACCTAGCATTGATAAGAAATCCCAAATAGTTGGTCATTTTAGGAGCAGTGATTCCCTTGGAGGAGGGATCATAGATTTATTGAGAGAGACATGTGAAGGAGCATAGGTTTATTGAGTAAGCTACGAGCTGTACTAGAAATAGGTGCTGAGGAGGTGACCTGAAATTCACACAAAAGACAGATACTGATATTATTACAGTAGACCTTGCTAAAATCAATAGGGGAAAGGCAGACTGATAATTTACAGTGGTTTCTCCAACTGATAAGCTGCTCTCTAGAATAGCTTAGGTCAGGGGCCTTTTCCCTTGCAAAATTGCTTGGGGTTCTGGCGCACGGCACACTCCAGGTACAGACGGGCACAGATGGGCTTGCCTTTGACATGCCCGCTTTGAGTCCGTTCAGGCATGTCAATTTTATGGGTGTTCCACCCACAACACTAGCCCGCTAACAGTCCCCGTAAGTGAGTAGATAGTTTGTTTCCATCCGCTAAATGGACTGATCAAGAGCTGCGGCAGACCAGGGAAAGAGCGAAGCAGAATTGGCAGAGGTTAGAATTTTGCTGTTAAAACAGTTTACAGTGCAGCAGGAATGTTCAATTAAAACCAAAGTAAAATGACTGAGAACTCAGGAAAAGCAGCCTACCGTAGGTCTAGCCACTGTGCGTTTGTTCAGGCATGTCAATTTTATGGGTGTTATCCCCGCAACACTAGCCTGCTAACAGCTCCCGGAAGTGGGCAGATAGAGCTTGTTTCCCTCTGCTCAATGGGCTGATCAAGAGCTGCTGCGGATCAGGGAAAGAGCGATACAGAATTGGCAGAGGTTAGAATTTTACTGTTTACGGCGCAGCAGAAATGTTCATTTAAAATCAAAGTAAAATGACCAAGAACTCGGACAGAGCAGCCTACCGTAGGGCTAACTGCTGAATAAAAATATAGCCCTTTAACATTAGGTCCACCTCTAAGTGCTGGGAGTGGGCAGAAGAGTCAAGAAAAATAGAAAAGAGAGCCCAGGATAGAGGAAAGAGGGAGATATAATAGAGTGAATTGGAAAGGAGCCTCGAGGATGGAACGGAGAGATCTTTCCCGTTATAGAAGAAACAGTGCTCCATGGGTAGCCAGCCTTAACTGTGTGTCCAACAAATAGGGACGTAAGGAAACGTAACAATAACGGGGAATGGGAGGGGGCAGAATGAAATGGGAGAGGGTAAGATGGAGATGTTTGCAGTGACAGTGGAATATTGATGACCGAGAGTTAGAAATAAAGGAACTGTTTAAGAAATACTCTGCTGGTAGGAGACAGCCCTTGACACAGTTTCAACAGTGAGACTTTACATGATCTCTCTAGGATTTACATTTTGCTGTTTGCTTTCTGCAGAGGGAGGAAAGGTAGTGAGAGAGGGAGAGTTGGGCTCCCAGTATAATAAAGAGCATCAAGATTGATGAGATCAGACATTTAACACCCAACCCTTGTCTCACCACTTTTTCGGTGGGAAGACAGGCGGGAAAAATTAGAACAGCCTAAACGGTGTGTCCACCTCTGCCAACCCTATCCCTCAGGTGGGGGAGGCAAGGTGATGCCCACTCTTCAGTGCACACCATCTTGCAGATGGCAGGCGCTCTCCAATCAGTGTTAGGAGTTGCGACCACTCCCCCACATGGGGTGAGCACACCAAGGGTGTAGTCTCCCTAAGGTCAGTAGCCCATTGGCTACTGACCTTGAGACCCCTAAAACACCTCCTAAATACAGTATTTAGGGGCAGCCCTGAACCTAGAAGGGAGATTCCCACAGCCTACAAAGAAGAAAGATGAAAGAAGATGCCCAGCAGAGGAGACTGCATACAAGAACGGACTTGGCCCCAGCCCTACCGGCCCATCTTCAGTTTCCAGAGATCCTATTCCAAAAGTCACCTTGTCCTGCAACCAGCAACCTCCAGAATCCCTGGGAGGACTGACTGCCTTCAACAAAGACCGGATCACCCGTGAACAGCAGCTCTGTTCAAAAGAATCGCCAAAGAAAGACTCCGAGCCTGCTGAGGACAAAGAAACCAGACTCCTGGAACCACCGCTGCACCCGATGCCTACGGCCCGAGTCCAAGTGGCCCACCAGTCCCAGCGAGGTCCCCCAGCGCTCCAGAGTCTGAGTCCACCATGTGTTAACCCCTCCAGGACTCCCCGATGTCGCCTGCAGCCTTTGTACGGAGACCCTTCCAACCGCGAGTAACACGGTAGGTGAAATCCAACCTCAAAAGGCACCCCTGCATCCAGCCAACCCTGTGCCCTGGAGAAGAGGACCTGAAGGGCACCTACGTCCATGAGCCCTCCAACTTACCTGCCCCGCTGTTGGTTCCTCCCAGAAGACTTTCTGGACCGAGCCTGCAGCTAAAAACCAAAACCAGCAATCTCCATTGATAAAAATAGGGCACCCGGCCGCCCCTTTGCCGCTGTACGTGCACCTTGTGTGGTAACTTGGATCCCCCGTTGCCCTGAGCTAAACCCTAGGAGCTTTGATCCCACATCAAAAGGTGTGCCCGTGAGCAGCCACCAACCGGAGACCCACTATCCCGCATTGGATAACATTGGGCCTCAGCACTCTGCACCCAGCCGCGCTAGTGCCGCTGAGTGTGTTCTTTGAGAGCATCTCTGACCCTGGGGGAACCCTGGTTTTAACCCCAGAAACCCAACTCCCACAACCAAGTGCTTACCTTTTAATCAATAACTTAATTTCCTCCCATAGGATTGCATTGACTGCTTTTCTGTAAAAAGAGTTCTAAGTTTAGAGTTCGAAATTGTATGAAAACCTAAGAAACTGTGTTTTGACTAAAACTGACTTACTTACCTTTTATCCAGGGAAATGTCTCAGCGTGATGTCAGGGCATATCACACTGAGTAGAAAAAGTATTTTAAAAAATGATCACAAAAGTAATTGCAAAGTAACTGAAAAGTGATTTCAACTGTTTCTGAACAATTGACCAAACTAATTGCATTCAACTGCATTCAACTGTATTCAACTGCATTATTCTTGCAAAGTACTATTACACTTACCTGTACCAGGTCCTGCTTGGTTCTAGAAATAAAATGCAACTAAATATTTTTATACAAAACCAATTGGTCCAAGTTCAGTCTTTAAATGTGTGTAATCATTTCTTGCCTAAGTATGTACAATAAATGTTTAACACTGCCCTCTGATAAAACCTTACTGGTCACCCATACTACCACAAATAGAGAGTACGGTATTATTTACTTTACCTCTGTAAGCCTTTGGGGATCCACTGGACTCTGTGCACACTATATCTTACTTTGGTATGGTATATACACAGCCAGCTTCCTACACCTCGTGGCAGTGGTAGCACTTCTATTGCTGGATGATCTGTAATACTAAATAAGCAACACATGTTATATTTCTGGTGGTAGTGGAGGCATGTGTACTACTGACTGCATTAAACACTGCTTCTGTACTAACTGATTGGTGAACACAAACAAACCCGTGTTTCAAAACACGTGCCCAACTGGCTCCAGGCAGAACTTCATTCCTGTACACATGGCACGTACAAGCCGCTGCTTTCTATCATGTGCATGTCCGGCTTCAAGGAAGAAGACAGTCACTGCACTACGCGTCCAAAAGTGCACCTATGCATCTAGCGGTTATTTAAACCATATCCCAGCTGGAATCTCTGCTTAGCCTTGTTTGGATCAGCCCTTAACTGTCACTCCGGCGGGTCAGCAATCCCCGGCTTGGTGCTGCCTATTCATGCTTTTGTATTCCTCCTGACATCTGCATTCACCCCATAACACCTCCCACGGCATCTGCATTCGACGACTTCCGGCTGTAGAGAAACAAAACACAAACAGAGAAAATGGACCAGCGTGTCAGGTAAACACTCCGGGCGAGTCTATCAGCACTTGGGCAGCAACCAGAACCAGTTAAAAATAAGTTGATCATCAATGTGGCACGCGTGAGTCCTTACCATGATTGAATTATTCATTCTGTTCACCATTCGTGTAACTCTGGTAACATTGTTTTGCTCCATTCAATTAATCAATGTATCACACGTATTTTACACAAGAGTACAATTGCTTCAATAAATGTTTGAAATGCCAGTTTGTGTGCTTCTTGTGTATCTCTTTGTGCATGCCGGAGCTACTAAAGAAAGGATATGGTCTGTTTCCACTTTTTTCTTGGGGGAATTTGGGTTGTCATGTTCTGAGGTTGCAGACACCCTCTGGTACCCTGTGAGGTTTAGGGGTCCAGACGGCGCACTGAGAGCTAGCCTGGATTCAAGTCAGCATATTCTGATTGTATGAGTGGACTTAGTCTCCATAGTTTTGATGCTTATGTTGTCCAAATGCACAGTCGTACTGAATTAGTAAGAATCGTACGACAAAAGAAGGCCGAGGTCTTGCCCTGCCCAGGCGGGGGTTAAAATACTGCAAAAGCAAAATGCTCTGCACGTGATAAGTTCAGGCCTGTTTGGTGGGTAGCTTCATCGAGTTCGAAGCGAAGCCAGATTATTGCAGAAGGCAGCAATCCCATGGCTAGTGGCACCCTGCCCTGCTAGTTTTGATCTCTTGCCCGGCACTTCTGGAGAATTGCCAGTGCGTGACCTACCTCATCTGCAGGCCTGCCACCGTAGATGTTTCTGGTTCTGTCTTGGCACAGGCAGACAGAGATGGCTTTGTTATGTGCTCTGGGATTCCCCTAAGACCCAACCCTTGTCTCACTGCTACTGCCAAGAAATAACCAGTTTAACACAATCCTACAACACGGCTGACAAGGCACTCACACTTGTAATTACAAAAATACCTGCTCTACCAGTCATCTCTCTGTGTTCTTAAAAACATACACATGTGTGCATGCCTGAGTACATATGCAAAAACATGCTTACACATACCTTAGACCCTTTGCTAAAAATATGTGAGGTCTCCTCAGTGCACGTACATACATACAAATGCCTTCTCTGGCCTCCTCATTGATCCTATATCCACATAAATATCTACCCCCCCATATACCACTGTTCTCAATAATACTGTATACATTGATGCAATACCCTGAGGACTCCTATACATATGAGTTTCCAGTGCTCTTCTATGCAAATGTTTACATTTGCATAGAAGACCCTTCCTGCACATGAACAATCTTTATTTCTTTAAATTACATTTTGTGACTTCCATGTGTGCTGCATTAAGCAGTACAAATAGAAGTGACAAAATGGCATTTCTAGATTGTTTATGTGCAGGAAGGTGGAGCTTCCTGCACATAAACAATCCTCCCCTGCACGCAGACACCCTTGCACTATTGTGCAAGGGTGCCTGCATTGGCACTACACAGCTAAGTGTAGCGCCAGCGCAGGGGAAAACGCAAGGCTGCACCATATCCTTGTAAATATGGTGCAGCCTTGCGTTTCTGAAGTGGCAGAGTGAGGCATTAAGCCATGGCGGCGAACGCCTCACTCTGCCACCTCCTTGTACATATGCCACTCTGTCTTTAAACATATACAAGGTCTCTTCGATGCCCCTACACATTACGCCTCCTCAGAAGTTGTATATCCATATGTCTTATCAGTGGTCGAATATAAGTGGCCCCTCTCAGATTCCTAGACTCATCATGTTTTTCGGCTATTTAATATGGAGATCTTGGCAGGAGGACATTAGATGGCTTGATAAGAGAACCAGATTACGTCATAGAAATGGGGGGATTAAGGGCCTGATTTATAATTTGGCGGATTACTTTATCTCCCAAGGCGACGGAGGTGCCACCTGCCAATTTTATGAAACGTCCGCTGGCCTCAGACATTCCAGGCATTGACAGAAACAGCTGCCATGGTGGTTCCTCCATCACAATCCAAGCATTTTATTTTCCCTACCGCCTCCTACAGATCGGCCATAATACAGTGCTGACCACCAATGTGAAGGCCATATACTTTTGTCGCTTTGCCGTATCACCCCACAAAACAGGGTGTATCACTTTATCGGCACAATTAGTGATAGCGCTAAAAGAGCACCTCATGCCTTTAGAATTTGAACACGGGCTAATACTAATGAATTTTGCTACCCGCAGTTCCAAGGACATGGAAATTTCCCACCATGTGTGTGCATGAAATATCCTCACGACACGTGTGTGATTTAGCTCATGCCTGTTTTTTGTGCAAATATATATGTATGATGTGAATCTCTGTTTGTTTGTTCTGTATTGTCCTTTTTCTATTTTATTTCAACAGAACTGAACCTCTCAGAAATTGCTGAAGGGTAAACGCAACCGTAAGTCTCAAAGCGGTTTCTGACCCCACAGGTTAGGGTACGCCTTAGCGTGCGTATACCGCCGTGGTGGTCTCACTTTAGGTCCTGACGAATGCTTCGTGCACTGACGCCAGAAGCAGAAACATGTTGACCACTTTTTCCACTATGCACTTGATTTAGGACGTAGCTGGTCTAATTATCACCAGTTCCTATCGTCCGCCACACCATTTTAACTGTGTCCAGTTTACCACTATTAAAGTCATTATTGGTTGAAACTGCGACATATTTTAAACTTACACTATCACTCTTTGCACTGCACCCACACACAAAAAACCTGCTCCGCTGTAATTCAGGCGTCGTAGCACACCGGGGAGACACTCGGTCTCTCCGGTGGGAACCCAATGATGAAGCATGTCACCAACTAGGTTGGTGAGTGAGGGTTCTTTTAAAAACATAGTGATTCACTCTTCTAATTTTCCCTGCACTTGTTCACATTTGATGGACACACTCTTTTGTTGTTGATCTATACTAGCCCTGGGGGACTAAGAGTGGCTCCAAAAAACTCCCTCCCTCTCCTGTTGTTAATTTATATGGTGGTTCCTGCCAATGCATTGTAACTTTGCCGGACTGCTTCATCAAACATGGAACAGCCTTACATCAAAGTTGCATTTTTTTATTTTCCGAAGGAAAATCTCAAAGCGTGAGAATAAAAAAATACAAGCCTTCAATGGCATGAGGAGTACTGAGCACTTTTCAGTGCCTCTTACCACTAGATTTTTCCTGGCGCTCATGGGCATTGAAAAAAGGCTCTATGTCTGCTTATCTAAATTAGATTGGTGGACATATAGCCAAACCCCTGACAGCCTTTACTCTGTCGTACCGTTGGAGGAGTTTGGCCATGGTGGAGATGGCGTAGTCTCCACCGTCATTATCAAACTACAGTACACCCTCACTTACCATTGCAACAGAGTTACCTCTATGCCAGGATATATATCAGGCTCTAAGTGATTTTCCCAGAATCACAGGATGTTGAGGCTTGGCCGGGATTTGCATCTGGTTCCAAAGTCCTTAAGTTTCAGCTGTAGCCGCTAAGCCACATTTCCTCACACCATCAAAGAGTATTCTAAATGCACACACACACAAATTAATGTTTTATATTCTGTATACTTAAGTTACTTAAATGAACGTCTCCTCTTTTGTAGTGTGCTGGCCCCACATGTTCAGGTGATGAAGTAGACGTAGCCGAGATGATTTTATGTAGTTTATTAAGTCCATAAGTAATAGTTACAGCAAGCTAGAACAAGCCCCACCAGGAGCAGCCTCCTAGCTGCTCAGCCCATCACCCCAACTGTCTCACACACACACACAGACACCCAAGCATTCCACTCACACTAACATTCTACGCGGAACACTCACACTGGCTGAGCAGCTAGGTACAGGAAGAAAGGGAACATATTAACATGACCTGAGGATACTACACATCCTCTCCCTTTTACACTGAAAATTAATAGGACCCAAACTAAAATGAAAACAACTATACACAGAAATGTACAAAAGTTGAAAACAGTCCATAAACCATGGGATGCATGATGAAATACATCACGAGAGGGAAAACAGACACACTACAAAAGATGAAAACAGTCCATAAACCCAGGGATGCATGGTGAAATACATCACGAGAGGGAAAACAGACACACTATTGAGGAAAGAAGGATGAAAGGATAGAAAAACACACTAACTCCATCCTCCTCTTTTAATAGTAAACAAATAAAAATATAAGAAGACCAAGAAGAGCTCACATACAACAAGTGAGCATAACACACATGACAGAAGAAGAGAGTAAACTTAACCCAGACTAGAATACAATGGGTGGAACGACAACCAAGGAAGTACTTCTCACGTGAGATGACTGTGGCGAAAACACCAAACCCCACCCCTCATGTGAGGGACACTGTGGGACTAAAACCCAAGTGAAAAAAAAACGATGTTTGGGACTGAAACCCAAATGTACAGATTACATCACATGGGACTAACACCCAAAGACTTGTGCAGCAAAGGAATACAGATGCAGAACAGTGTGGCATCACAAGAGGACTTATCCACACACATGACAACGTACAAGGAAGTGAAGGGACTGACACCCAACACCAAAATAACAAAGGTGGGACTAACACCCCCTTTTAAACTTAGTGAATGGGACTGACACCCATTACTAATAACATAGGTGGGACTCTCACCCCTCATAACTGAGTAAATGGGACTGAGACCCAAACTCAAAAGTGACACCTGAGTAACTAAACAGTGACTTGCGATGTGGAAATAGGGCTAAAACCCATTCCAAATAACTATATGTGGAGCACAACATTCAGAATGACCAATGTGCAGCACAACGTGACAAAAACACACACACTAGTGGACCAAAGTGCAGCACAAAACAGAACAACAGCACAAGCAAGAATGATTTATTAGCGCTTAAACTCTAGCACATAGCTATTGTGAAACAAGCGCCGGTGAGCGACTTCTCACCTGAGCAGTGGGTACGCTCCCAACTAGTGTGCACCATAAAACTCCAATGAAAGACAACATGGTCCGTAGACATAACTTCACAGTGTGTTCTGTAAATGTAAATAAATACGTGCATGTGTACCAAAATCGCGTCATCATAATACACATGTACCTCCTATGTATCACCAGCTTCAATGCGTATCTTTACTGCAGAGCATCCGACCTGCACATCCAAAACTGTTCTGTTGGTGAAATAATTGCCAAAATGTCCCAGAGCTGCAAAGCAAAATAGTAGACAAAAGAAGAAGCGGACAACTACCATGTCCTCCAACTGACAAATTCTCACGCCGCTTCTCCTCAAATCAGACCAAACTCAGAAAATGTGGTTGGCAAATGTTCAACACATAAGACTATGTTAGCTGGAGCCAAACACAAAATGGCGTCACGTTGAAGACGTCCTGCCGGTTGGCTCCCTGTATGTCTGTGCATGCGGCGAGCTGATGCAGCGGAACGCAGGGAACAAGTAGGAACTCGATGGAGACGTCACGGGAATGCAGGTAAAACTCCACGCGGCTGGGAACTGCGCGCGTACATGGAAAAGCGCATCTTCATTTCAAAATACTAATAAGGAGTTGAACTGTCAAAGTCCTGGGGGAAGCCCGACTCCATAATAAATGTAATGAAATGAACTTACCCCCATACTTGGAGATGAGTAGTGGATGGGCAAGAAACATTCCTTCACAACACTGTTTCCACACGAGACCGGCTACATTAGAAACTAAAACGACCATAACTGACTTTGTTCTTGCAAAATAAAAATGTCCATAGGTGACTTTGTTCTTGCGCAAACCACTTATGGGTAGAGATCGCTTCTGAGCACCCAGCGACAGAATGGCAGCTCCTCCCCTATAGCACCACAACTAGAAAGTCGCGCTGAGTTGACTGAGGTTAAAAATGCCGTAGTTCAACGTAGATGGCTCCACAAATATTGCGCTGACAGGGATGTACCAGGATTAGGAAAAACATCTAAACCCACACAAAGAAAAGACTTGAGCTTGAACACTGACATGGATGAATGCTTCATACTTGCTTCTAGGCAAATGCCAGTGCTTGACTCAGACAGTGCTCAGACAGCGGCAGTTAACTGGCAGCCATAAGTATAGTTTGTACTTCTCTGCACAGCGTCTATGAAATAAAAGAAAAATCTTACTGGACTAGAAAGATCACTCTGCGCAGCATCCGTGAAGTGTCTTGTAGCGTTGTAAACATTTGTTGTGGCACTGTAGACATTTGTAGTAGCGTAGGATCATTAACAAAAGGTTGTAAACGTAAAGTAAAATAAAATACAGCACGCCCCGGCTGGGCTGTCCGGTGTAGTGGACACTGGTGGGGCTGCGAGACGTTCTTAACTGGTTTCTTGCTTGACTGGTTTCTTTTCTTTTCCTTGAATTTCTTGATACTTGTTTCTTTTTCTTAGTAGATGTAGTAGGTTCTTTCCTACATGTAATCTTGCTGTACTCCACATCCTTAGTTGGCATCCAACTACCTTTAGCATGAGAAGAGCTCCAGATCGTCGCCAAAAATGTAGTTTGCTGGCCCCACATGTTCAGGTGATGAAGTAGATGTAGCCGAGATGATTTTTTGTAGTTTATTAAGTCCATAAGTAATAGTTACAGCAAGCTAGAACAAGCCCCACCAGGAGCAGCCTCCTAGCTGCTCAGCCCATCACCCCAACTGTCTCACACACACACACAGACACCCAAGCATTCCACTCACACTAACATTCTACGCGGAACACTCACACTGGCTGAGCAGCTAGGTACAGGAAGATAGGGAACATATTAACATGACCTGAGGATACTACATCTTTGTATGCCAAAATGAGGGTGCCCTCCCTGCGGGTACATGTGCATATCTAAAAGCAGCCTCAGTGTGCACACTCATAAATGAGGGTTTTCTGTGTTGTATGCGTATATGAGCGTCACCTCTTTTTGTACTCCAATAAATGCTCTCTTATATACATATATGAGGTCTCTTTAGAGTTCCTATAAACAGACATGATATATCTGTGCACACTGAAGTTAAACTCGGCTCACCTCTAGCCACAATTAATTTATTACATGATTGTGTAGTTTAGAGACACTTTCTGGCATTGATCTTTACAGTTTACTGTGTTTTATCAGAGAAAATCGCGAGATTTGCTTCTGGCAAAGCTGAATCACTGGGGAAGACTGTACTGCTCAACTCCTAGTACATTTTACAGCAATTGCATCTTTCGTACATGGGAGGGGCTTCTGCGCTCATGTTAAACCGCAGCGGGTAATCTGCATCACTGCTGCTCTGAGCCAAGATTCAGTAAAAGGAGACCCCCTTCTCTAACTAGTACCCTGTAATCTGTGACTAATTCCTCTGAACTATGAATTTGAAAATGTATAATGATTTCCTATTTAAAACAGTAATCAGTGATCTGTGACAGATTACTTCTTGGAACTAGGAATGATTAATCTGCAAATTATTTCATTTCTGAAGTATGAATTAGTAATATGTCGAATTCCTTCAAGGGATTAGGAATCACTAATCTGCAACTGAGTCCTTTTTTGATGTAAGAATCTGCAATATTTGAACAATTTATTCTCAAACCAGGAATATGTAATCTGTAATTGAATCCATCTCTGAAGTAAAACGCAGTAATATGTACCTGATTCTGTGAATAGGGACTCAATAAATTAGAACTCTATTTATTGAGGGGGAATCAGTAATTTGTTTTGTTTCCTCCTCAATTCTAAGAATTATTAATTTGTAATTGATCTCTGAAATGGTCAAATACAACTGATTCATTCTCTGAACTCAAAAATAGAATTCAATGACTTGGGACATATTATTTCACTGAACTAAGAATCAGCTATCCGTACTTGACTCCTTTTGTAGTATTCAATTCAATTCAATTCAAATAACTTTTATTCGGTTGATATACATCAGCCATATAAACATAGACGTAAACAGCAACATATAGAGACAGAGTTATCCTTGAGACAAGTACATGGGAGTTCATAAGCATATGATAAACCCAATATGTAAAGTGCAAATGCCTTGATACAATACAAATGGATATCCTTATTTACTAACGGATGAGAACAATAGGTACAAGTTACTTATTAAAAATAGATATTATGAATGATGTGACAAATTTATCCTTAATATAAGTACATAAAAAATTTCATACGCATATAATAATCTCAATACGTAAAGTACAAATGCGTTAATACAGTACCAATAAATATCCTTATTTCATAGAGACAAGAACAGTAAGTGCAAATTAGCAAATTAGCTATTAAAAATAGATTTTATGAAAAAGGTATAACTAGGCAAGGACTATAGTGCAAAATATAGTAATACATAAATAAAAAATCCAAATAGACTAAATGTCAAGAAATAAATGGACATGAGTTTCCTAATACCTAGGCAGGGACTAAAGTGCAATATGCAATAATACAGTACCTGAGAGGTCCATATGGGCTCTACATCAAGGATAAAAAGACATAGATTTCCTGATACTAATGGATTTCAGAATAAAAGAGGCTAAATTGAAGCACAAGCCTGGGTTTTCTAATTTAAAAAGCAACTTCATAGCATCTTTAACCGACCTGATATTATAATATAAAAATAAAGGTATCAAGTAAAACTTTCTAAAATTTGAATACAAATTACAAATTAATAGAAAATGGCAACAGCTTTGGTGAGATGTACCATCACATGGGCAACATTGGGCAGAACTCTGTTTCATGACTGGGAAATTAACTAGATGATGTAATGTGCCGAGTCTGAGGCGTGTCAGCACATAACGATGTGATGCTCTAGTCACAAATGACAAATAGGGTTGAAAACCATCTTTAACTTCAAAATTTTGATAGAGCATAACAGTGGTTTGTTTGTTAAGTGCGTTAAAACGAGCCTTTGATTGCTGGATACGAAAAGCTAATTTTATCTCGTTTTTAGAAACAGGCAACACACCCGGGGTCCGACCGTATATCATAATTAAAAAGAATTTTGTACCAGTGCGAGATATATTTAAGCCATGGAATTTTTAAATATTTTTCCATTTTAATACAGTCCCGTATAATAGATTGACTAAACTTGGTCTCTTCCTTTGACCAAATGGATTTCCATAGGAGGAGGGGTCGTGGTGAAGCAGCGTCCGATATGTAAGCAATGCCCACTTCACGGTGGATAAGTTCCGTAGAGGCAGAAGAGGGGACACACAACAAGCATTTTAAAAAGGCATTTTCAGCATGTAAAAGAGGAATCGCTTGGGTGTGTCCCCAAATGCCGGCACCGTAAAAGGCAGCAGAGGTACATCTAGCTTCATAAATTGTCATCATGTCTTTAATATGGCGGTTACCCAATTTGGTGGTAAATCTAAAGATGCCATTAATATTTCTCTCCATCTTGAGGCGGGCGTTCTCCTGTTCCTGTGCCCATGACCCATTTCCGGCAAAAGTAATACCCAAATAACAGAAAGATTTAACAGTTGATACTTTAAAATCCTCTATATAAAAATGTCTAGCTGTTATTGGGTTTTTGCCGCAAACCATAACAAACGTTTTTGATTTATTAATCAATAGCTTTCTTTTAGAAATAAATATAATAAAATTGTCAATAAGGCACTGGAGCCGAGATAATAAAACCGCATCATCCGCGTATAAAAGAATTGGGATGGGGTTTCCTTCGATCCTTGGTGCATAAGCTTCACATTTTTTCAGGGCGGCATCAACATTATTAATAAATAAAGAAAACAATAATGGAGCCAGTACACACCCCTGGCGAATACCTCTCTTAACTTTAAAGGAGGGGGTATATTCACCTGAAGATCCATACCGCACCTTACTGGTTAAAACTTCATATAATCTTGCTAAAAAGTAAACTATATCTTTTGGAGCAGCCATTTCTAGCAAGATGGGCCATAAAATCAAATGATCAACTAAATCAAAGGCGCTACTCAGATCGGCGAAGCATAAATATAAGTTGCCCTCCTTTGCCCGTGTATACTTCCCAATCAAAAGATCCAGGTTTACACACTGCTCTAACGTTCCCATACCTTTCCTAAATCCGTATTGTGCTTGTGAGAGGATCATCTTTTCTGTAGCCCAATCTTCTAATCTTGAGAGCAAGACCCTACTCAGGATTTTTATAGAGGAGTCCAACAATGAAATTGGGCGATAGTTACGAGCATCGGTCTTTACTCCCTTCTTGTATATTGGAATTATTATAGACTGTCCCCATGATATTGGAAAAACTGTTTCAGAGGCAACATTAAAAACTCTGGTTAAAAAAGGTGACCATAAATCCATATTATTCTTATAAAGGTCAATTGGGACTCCATCGGGGCCGGGCGCTTTGCCGCCCTTGCTACTAGATATGCCATCTAAAACCTCCCCATTGCTAATCATCAGAGGTATAATTGGCCATTGAACGGGCACATCAGATAAAATGACAGACGGTGTATTACTATTAAAAATATTAGAAACATTTTCCACCCAGGAATTGCTACTAATGTGGGAATTAAGTTCTGGTACATGGTCATCTTTCAGAAAGGAGCCATTAACAGTGGCCCAAAATAGCTTACTATTTTTTGTATCGGCTGCATAACTTAATTTTTCCCATGCGTCCTCTCGGAGTTCAGTGTTTCTTATCTCTAAGGCAGAATTATACTGTATTCGTAAATTCCTAATTTTTTCCCGATCTCGCGGATTGCACCCCAGAGCTTGTTTAAGATAGTATAAGGCATCTGAGCAATTCTCATCGAACCAGCCTACCTTTTGGTTTCTTTTGCCATGGGCAGGTTTCGTCAGAAAATTCTCAATAACTTTATTGATCTTATTAAAATTTTCGAGCAAAGATTGAGAATCGATCTCCTCCCTTAAACAGAATTGTAATTCAACCTGGCATAACTTAATAACATCACACTGGATTTGTGTTTGGTTCAAACCTGTCCATTTAATCCGCACACCGTTAGTTCTAATAGAGGCGATACTTGGACCGGTTGGTACATCAATGTTGTTTTTAAGACCCCAAATGAATAAATTGAGGGAGATACTGTTATGATCACTTATAGATTGCTCCGTTACCCAAGGTGAAGAAAACAGGTGTGCACTATTACTAGAAATTAAAACGTGATCAATATTAGACCTTGCATTCCTCCCTGTAAATGTAGGACATTTCACATTATTTTTGTCCAAAGTACAATCCAGTAATTCCAGATCCAATTTAGCAATAACATTATTTAAAGCAATACCATACTCACAATGGGGGAAATGCATATAATCATCACTTTCGTTATCCTCATTCCTATTCCCACATGCTTTAGTCAAGGATAGAGAGCATACCTGAATATTAAAATCACCAACCCAAAGGATAATGGGCGGGTTCCTGATGGTACTAATCAATTTTTCAACTTCTTGCTCCAGGTCAGAAACAACTGAGTTGAACAAGTTGTTATAGAAGTTGATCAAAATTACATCCTTTCCCACCACGGACTCCAACCACATAATCTGGGCATAGGCACCAACAGTAGTACAAGACTTGATATTACATTTACTCAGGTTAATGGCAATCATAATCAGAAGTCTCCCCTTGGCTCTACCTGAAGTTGATGGGAGAGCCGGTAACGAATGAGTAGTATAGCCCTCTACATATAATGGCTCCAAACTCCATGTCTCCTGGAGACATACAACATCATGTTGAGCTGAAATAAAATCTAACCATGCCGGGGTACCAATCTTACTCTTAAAACCTGATATATTCCAAGAGGTCACTAGATAACCAGTACCGGGTATAGGGTCGGTGACCTCAACAACTTCCAGTTGTAGGACCTTATCAGTTACTTTATCGTTAGGGAGTGATGAAATGAATGGAGGGCAAATAAAATTATCAGTGATGGGAGATAATAAAATTAAACTAGAAGTATACCCATCAACCGTCTTTACCCCAGGAGGTTCCGTATTACTCAATTTAATGATATCTTCGGCCTCCGTGCCCCACACAGATTCGGCATATACATGTTGATCCTGTTGTGCCTGATTCGTCTGTGGGTGTCTTCTTTTGTAGTATTCAAATCAACAGAATTTACCCAACTACTTCTATGAGTTAGGAGTCAATATTCTGTAAGCAATACTTCCATGAACCAGCATTTGATACTGTGAAACGAATTCTTTCTATGAGCTATGAATCAATAGTGTTTAACCAATGCTGTTTCTGAACTATGAATCACAAATCTGTAACTAATTATGCTGCAACTGTTTTGGCCCCTGAACTAGGAACCATTAGTCTGCAACCAATTCCATCTCTGAAATTAGAATCGATAATCTATAAAACAGTTCATTCTGAACAAAAATTCAGTTCCCTTTAAACAATGCTTAGACATAATTTGTAACTAGCTCAACTAGAAAGAGAAATCTGCAACTTCTTCCTTCTCTTATTTGGAGTCAATCATTTATAACTAACTCATTCTAAACAAGAAATCAGTACCCTGAATCCATTGTGTAGCCTAGACTAGAAATAGGAATCTGTAACCAGTTCCATCACTGAAATATTAAGCAGTATTGTTCAACAGATTTCTTCCCTAAAATAGAAGTGAAGAATCGAGACTCAACTGTTTCTAAACTAGAAACCAGTAATCTGCAACCAACTCTTCGCCTAATCCAGAGATATGTATACTTGTATTCTGTAACGGAATCCTTCTAACCCACAAATCTGTTCCAAAATATTCTTGAAATTCCATTTCTTCTAATAATGTTCTATTTGTTTTCATACCGTGAAAGAGAATCTGCGCACACGTCAATCAAAGTATGAAAGGGTTTATTAACATAAAAATGTCATAGTTGAATTCACAGAATCAGCTGACCACAGTGTCTCCCGTCGACCATAAAATAAGCACCCGACGCAAAGGCCCACGCCAAACATACAGATATTCATACAGCGGGTTTTAATGCGAATGACGACTATCCAAGGTAGATTGATAGAAGCAGTATGATTTTATTAACAAAACTGAGACTAGCATTATGCATAACTGTATGTCAATGCTGCTGCTCCACACCATTACAAACAAACGAGTGGACCATAGCAGCTGTATAAATAGCACGTTCCTTTGCCTTCTTAAGCCCGACGCATCTAAACATTCTCCCCTTTACCTGCTCCAAGGTGACGCATGCTTCTTTGTGCTTCTTTCCTCGTCCTTTTCTACTGCTCTTCTGTCTTTAAAAAATTCAAAATTGTTTTATCGAAAAACCTTAAAGAAGTGTCATTTTATGGCAAAATCCGTAGTTATCATGCATATTCAAAGCCCTTCAACACTCCATCATCAAATATTTATCATCAACACATTAATCAGACTCAAATAAAACTTGATAAACATTTGATCAATCAGCAGCCCTCAAAATGTCTTCCTACCTTCTTCCTCTCAAAATCACCCCAATTGCTGTTGCTCTCCAACTAGAATGTATTTTAAACCTATAGCCTTTCACACCAGCTTCTAGCATCACTAAACTAACCCACCTTGCTAAGAGCAGATGAAAAAACACCTAAAAGGCAAAAGATATAACAAACTGCCCTCCACCAGCTGTTCTATACCCATCCTATTCTTGCACTCTTACCTCTTACACACACTGTAGCACACACAACGTTGTGCTCCCAAGATAATATGAATACAAAACTGTGCTACTGACGTCCTTGAACACCAATTCATCAGGCTGGTAATATCTCCAGTTCACATCCAAAGCATGTACATTAAAAACCCTTCTGAAGGAAATCAAGCACACTAAAGAAGTCAAGTTCCAACTCAACTGTTTAATACTCTAATACTTATTCTCCAGCTATTGCTCAAACAAACTATAAATCTTATTAGCCTTCAAGTCTTGCTATCCCTCGCATCTGGTGCCCTCCGCAACTTCATAGCTTTTCACAGTCTGCAAACCAATGCATCCTTCTCTATAGACCTACCATTTACACCCGAATTACCTGATGCCACTGCAGTTCTTTAACAATTGACAGTTCCATAACTTTAGCTTTTAAGAACAAGTCCTTCAAGAAACTAACCAGTTCTAGCATAGTGAAGCTATTGGATCTAAACCTATTTCCACTCACCAAAGGACCCAGACTTTCCATACAGGCAGTAGCGGTGCGTCCATTAGGGCGTTGGGGCGTAGCCCCCCCCGCCCGCAGCGTCGCCCATAGCGTTGGCGTCTTTGAACTTAAGTAAACTGAATCAGTTTACTTAAGTTCAAAGAAGCAGAGGGAGAACTGACAATCATGTCAGTCAGCATGACGTCGGACCGCCGGTGGGCGGTCCGGTGTCATGTTGACTGACATGATCGTCAGACGGACCAGGCAGGGGCAACAGGCAGCCACACAAGTGCGCATTATTGGGCAAGGTGAGCGAATTTTCGCTCCGTGCCCAGTCATGCGCACTAGTGTGTGCTCTGGCTGGCGCATGCCCATTAGGAGACCGAGGGTTGAGCAAAGGCTCAAACCTTGGTCTCCTAATGGGCAGGCGGGCGAGCAGTAACCGTGCCCTAAGCCAATCCTGGCGCTGCTGGCAGCGTCAGGATTGGCAGAGAGACTGAGAGGGGCTGTACCGCTGTAGGCGCCAACGAACGGACCAGATGCGGCGCGCGAGCGCGGACGTGCTCAGGAAGTCAGCAGGTAGGATAAAGATTTTTTTAAATTTATTTTAACACTCTCCCCACCCCCGCGTGTCACTGTGCATCTCAATCATCACTGAAGAATACTTAATGTCAAAGTACTATATCTCACTGAAGGTTGATATTTATAGAGGGTGAAAAAAAACGAGAATATGTATATGTGTAGTTTGTGCACGCTTCAATAATCGTGTTTCTGCAGTGCGTTTTTCTGTTTATATTTGGCAATAGTCTGTTTTCACCTGTTATATGGTTGAGATTGGTAATCTTGGTAAAACTACTCACGGATGAGTAGAACAGGCCCTGCCCTTAGAAAGTGCCATGTTCAAGTACCAGAGAGAGCTGGACGGACACTGTGACGCGATGGCTGAAAAAAACTCAAGCAAATATAGGCTGATGTATGTGTAAAAGGAGTGATCTTTTTGTATTACCTCCAGTTCTTGCCCCCGGTACTTGAAGCTAAGTGATGTCCGTGTCTGGGCGAACCCCTCCTCCGTGGCAAACAACGGGAGCACAGAGGGAATACGTGTCTTGGGGACCGAGCGGGAGTGACATGAACAGGATACCGTGCACACACACAGGCAGCCTTTTACGGACAGACACCGCCAGAGGGGAAGTGGATTAAACCTCTGAAAACAGGGCCATGCGATACGGAGGGCACGACCCCGGGTTCACTTGTCTTTTGTTAGCTTTTTTACCAAGCACGAAAAATATTAATACTAAGAATATTAACCACTTTAAAAGTACGTATTAAAATCATGCCAAAGACGGAGAATGAATACAAGATGTATGACAATTCATAGCCAAGGAGGGTCTGGGAGGCCCAGCTTTACCTCTCGGACCTGTGGTGTTTGGGGCCCTAGGCCCTCATGCTAGGAAGCACTGACGCAGACACATGGTTATATGGTGGGTTAACTGGCCACGAGCACGTGCGCTCGGCCCTTTTATTAGCCTAGTCACCTGACCCAGTGACGTAGGTGGTGGGTGGGTGTAAAGTGTAGAGCATACACTTATGAACACTAGAACGTGTCCATGCTAGGACACTACATTCCTCCCAATCTTTAATAACAAAAACCCGGAGTCAAATGTCCAACCTAGGGGAGAAAAGACATATATATACAGATGTAATACAGTGACTAAACTTCTGCAGAGTCGCTCACGCTTCAGCAGCCTGGAGTCACAGACGATGTTCTTCCTGTCGCGGACGATGTTCTTCCTGTCGCGGGCGATCACCAGTTCACTGTGGCACCAGTCATGGGTGCTCGATGGAGTTAGTCTGTTTGACGGCTCTGCCTTGAAGTTGCTCTCACAGTCTTTCTTCGCTTTGCTTTCTTGGCGACAAACGCAGGTGTTGAGTTCTTTTGGTTCAGCGCTAGATGTTGCCATTTATCTTTTTAGTCCAGTCCTTTTCTTTGTCGGTGGCGTGTGTTCTGTTTTGCAGAAAGACGGGTTATTCGCAAGACACCCCTCTCACCAGGATGCCCCTCTCACAGGTGTTCCCCTGCCACGGGATATCCTTGAGGCCCTCTTCCTCAGATCTGGCCTGGGTTCAGTGTCCTGTATCGTGTTACTCCCATGCCGATAAGTACGGGTGCGGAGGAGACGGCAGGTCTCACCTCAAATGCCGCAGTCAGACCTGGAGGGTGGCTGTTGGCTCCTGTCTTTAGCACGCGAAGTCTTCATCCTCCTGAGACCTTTGCTGAAGGGCGGCTGATGACCATCTCTCGTCGCGGGGATACTCTCTCTCACCGGCATCCCTGAGGCCTTTGCCCCTGAGTCACCACGGCTGGCATTGACCAGTGTCCGTGTAACCCCAAAGGTGGGTGTTTCAAATGGTCCGGCCTGCTCACCTCTGCAGATCCCAGGTGCGCTGAAAGCATCATCAAACAGATGGTCTTTTCTCCGTGCCACGGGTGTTCTTCAGGACTTGCGCACCGTGTTCTGACGCTTGTCACCTTCCTTGTCTTTGAGGTGTGAGTAGTCTTGCCACACTCTTCTCCTTGTCCTCTATTTCTTTCTCCGTGAGGCTGTCATGTCACTCTGACTTCTTCTCCTTCTTACAGTGGCAACCGTGCCACTCAGATCTTTCTTTCCCCTTTTTCCTTTAAGTGGCAGACGTGCCACTCTGATATCATCTTCCTTCTTGTAGTGGCAAACGTGCCACTCAGACATCTTCTTTTCTTGTAGTGGCAAACGTGCCACTGCGATTTCTTCTTTCTTCGTAGTGGCGGACGTGCCACTCTGGTCTCTTCATCTCTTCGCTTCACGACCTACTCTGGACCGTTCCTGTTCTCTTATCTGGCCAGGCTTCTCCATGCAGCGCGCGCACTCTGCACGTGTTCCCCCTGGTCTTGTCCTCGTCCGAGAACACTCTCTTCATCATCCTCAGCATTCCGAGTTAGGGTCGTGACCTTCTCTTCATCTTCTCCTTTTCACCAATTACTTTGGTTGAAGTTCGTGGGGCCATGCTCATGGTCCGCTTCGTTCTTCTCCCTTTCACCAGTTACTTCGGTTCTTCTTGAGCTTCTTGGACCACTTGTCGGTCCGCGCTGCCGATCGCTGGCAGGATATCTTCGGTCTTGCGTCAGACCTCTTTGTGCAACTCCTGGCGAGTCGGCTTCTTTGGTGCGACCATGTGGCAGGTCGGCTGGGCCTTTGTGGTGCGACCATTTTGGCTGGTCGGCTTGACCTTTGTGGTGCGACCGTTTGGCAGGTCAGCTGGGCCTTTGTGGTGCGACCATTTTCTGCTGGTCGGCTTGACCTTTGTGGTGCGACCGTTTGGCAGGTCGGCTGGGCCTTTGTGGTGCGACCATTTTTGGCTGGTCGGCTTCACGAGGTGTGTCGCGGCGTGCGACTACCTTTGTCCGCTGCCTTGTCAGGCGCTGGTGCGTGCTACTCTTCGTACCGTCGTGGTACATCTTCAGTGTAGCGTTGCTCCTTGTACCATGATCACTTGATGTGGTGGCTTCTTGGCGCCACTGGGTGTGGCTCTGCATCCTTGGCCGCCAGTGTCGGATACTTGCTGCGCCCATCCTCTTCAGTGGGTTCCTCTCCTGTGTAGGCGCTGCAGTGTACTGTCCGCGTCCGGGGTACCTCTGCGCTGAGTCCGTTTGTTCTCTCGAGGGTTCGCTCCACTTGATGCGGCGACAGCGCAGTCCTCGCTGGGGTGGATGTGGCTTGACACCATTTTCTTTTCTTCCTCCTTATTGCTGTGGGATAGCGCTGCATCCCTGTGGCACACCTTCTCTTCTTCCTGTGCTTCTGTCGCGTTCCTGCGCTTCTGGCACATTCCTGTGCACCTCCGTCACCTTCCCGTGCGCTCACCTTCGCGCATCCGTCAGACCTTGCGGTACGTGCCTTGCTGCCTCTTCTCCCTTGCCGTCGGTCTCCTGTAGCTGCTGGACTTCCTTGGCTTGCTGTAGGCTTGTTGACTTTCCTCTTGCTGCAGTACTGCCGGTGGCCACTGGGTGGCAGTGTTGCTTTTCTTTGGCTTCAGCAGCAACCTTCTTCGCTGCCAGAACTCTATGCCCTGTCTTCTTTTCCTTTCTTCCAGGCTTCGTTCGTGAGCAGGAGAACTGGAGAGGAGCTGGAGCCAGGCAGACCAGTGGAGTCCAGATGGGGCTGGAGCAGTGGAGTCCAGGACATGGCAGCAGGTAAGTCTCTTTTCAGTTATTTTATTCTGAGGCAGGTGAGGGGGGCACAGGCATTTTCAGTGTGCAGTATATGTTCATGCATTACTCTGTGGGTGAGTTGTGGGACTCTTGTCACTGCGGGTGGGCTCCGCTTTACTCTTCAGCAGCTGCTTGGAGGGCACAGGCACGTGGGCTGCACAGGGGGCGAGGCAACACTCCTTGGGGGCATGGTGCCATCGCGCACTCAGTTTTAGGTTAACTTTCGGCGGCGCTGGCCGCTTGCTACTTGTGGGAGCACTGCTGGGGGTCCTACTTGGTGGGGCATGCTCCGGATGGCCAGCGGGCCATTCTTTACCTTCTGCAATCACCCTCATGCGGGGTAGGCACCCGCTGGTAGTGTCATTATTTTTCTCTCTACTGTCTTTTCGTCGCGGGCCAGGCACCCCTTTGTTTATTTATTTAGCGCTCGGATCCGCGCCTTCCTCCAGTGCGTTGCTCTCCCCGCCCTCGGCAGCTCCTTCAGTCACTCGCTGGCCGGGGCGGGGGAGAGATGGTGCCGCTATGCCGGGAAGTGTGTCCGGGGTCGCTGCTCTGTGCTGCGGGTGGGCTCCGCTGTCGCTTTGTTCCGCCCCCTCCCCGCAGCCGGTCTCCTCACTTCGCGGGCTGCGCAGGGAGGGGGTGCCAGTACCTCGCGTCTCTCTGGCCGGACCGGGAGCTTCCTTCGTGCCGGAGGGCACACCAGGTTCCTCTACGCGGGGTGGGCACCCGCTGCGACCTTCCTGCATTTTCCCGGGCTCACCTTCAGCCCGGCTGGGCTTCCTCGTGACGCGGGTGGGCTCCGCATGACACAGGCTCCGGTGAGGGGGTCGTGGCCGACGCGGGTGGGCTCCGCTCGGTCCACTCTAAGAACCGGGCACAGCGGCAGGCTAGACAGGTTCGGGGTGGGCACCCGACTTTCTCCGGCTCAATCTCGGCGTCGCGGCCGGTGCGGGTGGGCTCCGCACGGTCCGCACTTCCGTCTGGGCGCTTCTAGGCACAGCAGCAGGTCGGGGTGGGCACCCGACTGCCACGCTTCCTCCCTGGGGCACAGCGTCGCCTACCAGTTTTCGTGGCGGTGCGGGGTGGGCACCCGGTCACCGCAGGGCCTGCTGCGGGCTCCGCTCGCCTGGCTGGCTTCTCGGCGCGTCGCGCCTTCCTGCAGAGGGTTTGTCCTCACTGGGGGCAATTCTCTCTCCCTCCATGTCGTCGATGGTGCGCCGATCGGGGGCTGCACACGCGGGTGTAGATTACCCGCCTCGTCGCCAATGTGGTGTTTGGGGCCCTAGGCCCTCATGCTAGGAAGCACTGACGCAGACACATGGTTATATGGTGGGTTAACTGGCCACGAGCACGTGCGCTCGGCCCTTTTATTAGCCTAGTCACCTGACCCAGTGACGTAGGTGGTGGGTGGGTGTAAAGTGTAGAGCATACACTTATGAACACTAGAACGTGTCCATGCTAGGGCACTACAGGACCCAACGCATTCCATCTTCGCCAGCAGCCCCGCCCATCACACTGTGAGGGAGCTCCTGCACCCCCCGGGAGTGGCAATGAGTAGTGCGGTGGTGCACTGCACTTTATGTTTTATAGTATATTTATGTGGCACTTTTCCGGTTCATAAGACATTACCATGCGAGTTCATTTAAACGAGTCGCGTCGAAGCACTAAGTCGGTCATTTTAGGTACGAGCCTATGGAAAAAGAAGGCGCGCGAAGGGCCCGACACCACAAGCACGTGCTCTTTTTATGCATTTATGCCCGCGTGCAATGCAAAGAGCTCCTTGCCACCCCCCCCACCCCCCCGCCGCGAGCCACGACTGTGGGACTGTAAGGACTGATAGGCAGCCGCAAGCTTCAGTATTTACGCCCTACCACTTTCAAATGTCACCAGCCGCCCCTGCATACAGGCCTTTGCTGGTCCCTGGTGCTCGAGATTCCTGTGGCAGGCTTGCAGCCTCCTCTGAAAGCCCTTCACAATGCTGTTTGATAGCTCCTAATGTCACCAAAAAAGAATGTTAAAAACCCCAGGCTCCACCAGAGGGTGCGCTTCCCCATTAAATGTCAACAATAGGCCCTTGAACACTAGAATCAAATGTTGTTTCTTTACTGCATGAGTACTCGCAAACATTTCCACAGGGGCCATAAAGTTTGGTCTGTGATATGAACAAGGACCACATTGATACGAGCAAGGTGTCGGGTGGGGGCTTTAGGTGGTAGGGGTGGTTGGCAGTGAGGTGGATGTAGGGGAAACAAAGCATATACATCTAGTGGCTGAATTGTACAATGTGAAACCAGAAAACCTGTAACTGATGCCAGCTTCCCCACTTAACCAAATTGTGTGATCTTATGGAATTTTATTGACCTCGAAATATATGCCTTCAGGATGTACACTGTACAAAACCTTCTCCTCTGTTTGATTTAGTGAACTATAATGTTGTTCATGTATAATAGGAACCCAGGCCAACCCCAGAATGCACATAACTGACATGACTCTTAATTCTCTATTAGCATTGTTGTTAGGTTGGGAGGAAGAATTAATATTTAGACATTCATTTTTAAAAACCACCTCTTAAAAAAAATATTTCTCAAGGTGCTGATATAATCTGAGGTACTGAGATCAAACACTGCATGGTAATGGAATAAACTTTTTTTTTAATTTCAAGAGACTTTATCACATTGTTACACTTCTGCTGCAAGATGTCTTTAAAAATGGTGTTGCTAAAGCAAAGTGGTGTAGGACACCCTAGTTATATACTTCCTTAAACTTCAATTAACCATTGAATAAATGTTTACCTGTTTATTTAACTGCTTTTTAATGTTACTGCTGAGTCAAGTAAACAGCAGCCCGGTGCTGCTGATGACCAGGAGGATAATTGTAAAGGTCAGGAGGGCTGTTTGCAGCCCCCAAGCCATACTTTGAGTTTTATTGCTTTACTGCCACTTCCATAAACCCTACAAACCACATTTGAGGCTCCTAAAGGGGTGTTAAAAAAGACAACACCGCTGTCTCCTAACCATCATCAAGACCCCAGAAGCGGTTTATGTACCACACCGCCGACCCATTGTCCATACGCAGCAACACCACACTCTTTACCATAGATTTTTTTAAAGTCTTTAATGCAAATGAATCAGCTTTAATTTCTAAGAACTTTATGTGCCGCATTCTCTTCTCTGCTGTCAATCATTTGCCTATCACTAATCGGTTTAAACAAGACCCCTACCAAGGCCACTTGCACCCAATTCCACTATGAAATCTGTACTCTCCCCAAAAATTGCTTTTAAATTGCATACTTCCAAATTACTCCACCTGTTCCAGTTCTTCTTCACTTCCTCTGTCAAAGTAATTGGGTCCACAAACCACAGGCCCATCTGCAATTGGCTCACTTTGGGGCTGATTATGATGGCTGTTGGACTTTAGTCCGACTGCCATCATATCGGAGATGGACCGCCCAACAGGGTGTCTGCGGTCCTGCCATAGGCATTAGGATGTGACCGCCACCACGGCGGTCGCAATGCCTATGTTTTGCATTGTGGTATGTGTTGCTGGCTGCAGCACATGCTGCAATGCAAAAAGGGGACACTACACATATCCCTGCACTATGTGGCAAGCACCATGTGGTGCCTGCCACATGGTGCAGGGATATGTATGGGGGCACCATAGGTGCTCCTCGGGTCTGATGTCTGAGGGCCAGGCGGGCCCCCCTCGGGCACCCAATATCCCTTTACGCCAGCCATTTCATGGCGGGTAAACCGCCATGAAATGGCCGGCGGGGAGGGACATCATAATCCCTGCGGTGGTACTTGGCAGGCACCACCACCACTTTAGGGATTGTGGCACCCTCCAACGCACCGACGGGCTGCTTGAGTCCATCGGATGCGTGGCGGGTTGTCTTTCTGACTGCCATACATCTGCCCCCCATCTTAATGTGGCGGTCGGTGATACAGCCACCGATGGCGGTGAGACTGCCACCAACGGGTTGTAGATGGCAGTCTCACCGCAATCGTAAATCGGCCTCCTTGTTCCACTGAAGTGACCAGTAGTGCATCGGACCAGGAAATACTGCCTGACATGAAGACAACGACAGGCCAATAACTCTTGCCAAAGAGGTCAACACCATTGCATCATGTCTGCAATAGCAATAAACCTCTCTTTTTATTATCTTTACTTTCCTTGCTGATAGTCTTAAAACCAGCTGTGCCAAACCCACTTCAAACCCCAAGAAATCCAACAGTCTTCTTGGTTCCAACATTGATGTAGCCATATTTATAAAGAAACCTAAACTCTCAAATGTCTCTCTTATCAACTGAAGATGTTCCCTCAACTCTTCCTCACTCTGAGATATGATCAGAATATTGTTTTATACATAACCATCCATACGCAACTCTCCCTGAAATACGCTGCCAATGTTCGTTTCAAATTTACAAAACACTATAGAACCCAAGACTGACCAAAAGTCATGCAAACAAACGGGTATGGCTCTTCCATTTGCACTCAAGCAAAGTCTTAGTCTTCTGTGATATTGGCACCATTAAAAATTCAATTTAGCTACCCAATCTTTCTCTAGTAAGGTGTACCTCAATAGATGAATATCTTTCATCTTGAAAGGATAATACACCAAAACCTGTTTAGCGCTCTCAAATTTGTAACTGGTCTGCAACTTTTGTCCCATTCCTCTAAGAATATGGTAGTCGCAAACATTCTTATTTCTTCCTCCACGACCCCTATTGCCCCCTTCACCAACTTTTCTAACTCCTCTCAAAAGACCAGTTCTGCAAGTTCTCTCCCCTGCTGCAGAACCTCTACAAACTCCACCTTGAAATGTAACCCTGTTTCCAAGACCCAAGGATCAACATCTCCCAGTTCTCACAGAAAGATTTCAACCTGCCTCCAACCCTTATAATCTCAGAATCAATATTCCTCTCAACACTCACCATGGAATCCGTGCACTTGTGCCTAGTCTCTAGCAGCTTACCCAATTGGTACTCCTACCCTTCTTAACAACAAACCATGTTGCTGCTTGGAAGCTGCCTGCCCCTCCAGGCACAGCCACACTGTGAGCCAACCAGTGAAGGGGGCCAGTTAGACTCATTGAGGGGTCAGGTATCTGGGAGGCTTCTCACAAATGGGGTTGCAAGCCATAGTCCTGAGCAGCAGCAAGTGTTGTATTACAATCAGGTTTATACGGCTAGACATCAGCAACAAGAGCTCCTTTGAGAGATTTAACAGGGCACAGTATTTTGCTGAGGTAGTAGCAGTCTGCACAATTGCCCCCGAATCTCCTCAGCTAACAGGAACAGATGCAAAAATCGCTCGATAAACAGGTGTGGAGTATTTTGGTTCAATGGTCCACATCTAGTGTGATGTGTGTTTTCAGGAAACAGTCCTTGACATGTCATTGCATTGTTTGTGGTAACCAGGATCTGACAGAGACCTCACCAATGGGGTTGAATCGCTGACATTCTATCGTTGATGAACATTCATATGAGCGCAGTCACCAGGTTCCAGATCATGACACCATTGATCGGGCAAGTGGGCAGTGCGACTTCTACCTGGGAATGGAAGCTGTTGAGACAGCAAATCAGTTGTTTGTAATAGTGCACATCATCATTCAGGTGCAAATCGAGGAAAGCTGGATACACTGGAGGGGTAGAAAGAAGAACCATGGGCCATCTCATTACATTATCATAGTGACTCAGTTTAGTCTTTTGGTTAGTAATGATTCAAATTGATCAGAGTGCCCAGAGTAGAGTATTAGGCCACTTAAGCGCTGATTAACTACACATGTTATGTATTTTGTTTTTCAGAGTTCAGATGAACCTTTCTACTTCTACTTCAGGGTTGGAAGCACAATGAAAGTGGTATTTGATTCTTAATGCCTTGCATATTTTTGTAGCTCAGCAATCTTTCTTTGAGAGGATATGAAGGGCCTTTTGTGAAGACCGATGAGCAACACATCTAACAAAAGCATTCTTAGATGGCCGCTGAAGAACATCTAACAAACATTTCTACATAAGACTCATTTTGAATAGGTACTCCAGCAGAAGTAAGGAATCCACATTACATCAATTGTAGTATTGTTTATTAACAGCAAAACTATGGGTCTGCCAAAATCAAAATATTATGAAACCTATACTTATAATTATATGAACGAAAATATAAATTCCAAAATATTGTCTTACAAAAATATCGGAAGTTTCAAAATATCAAATACAAAAATATTGATTACAATAATAGTGAGATTAGAAATTAGCATTAGAATTTAAAAAATGAAATCCAAAATATAGTATGAAAATGTTTGTAATAATTTACAAATATTACATGTATTTAATTAAAATCAATTTACAAAAATTAAAAGTTGCTGTACCTTTTAAAAATATGTTTTATACAATTAAAATGAATTTATTTTACAATTGTTTAAAAACGTGTATTTTTATTTACAAATAATAGAAAAATAAGTTCTTTTCAATAAAATGTATTTCATTTAGATGACATAGAACAATTAAAATAGTTACTTCTTTTGTACGCATATATATATATATATATATATATATATTATCTACTGGCAGTCGCCAGTAGATAGTTATAGTTAGGACCGTGTTTCCATAGGGAATCCGCAACATTCTATTTGGAATAACTTTGGCGCCGGTTGACGAATCCTCGCGAATTTTTCAAAACTAATGGGGCGCTACGCTCCGCTCCTACCCTGAAAGTCTCGGGGGGATTCGTCAAGCGGGGGCTGAGAAAAAAGGGGGGTGAACAGAATTACTTGAAATTGGGCAGAGAGGTAGTCCTCAGGTCAGGGATGTGCCTTTTGCAGGTCTGGTGTAAATCTGTTCAGTAGGTCCTGAGAAAATAGCATTTAAATCAATATATATATCTGTAAGCGCGCTCCGTGCGCTTACGGTAAGCTTACCGTACGCGTACGGTGCCGTGCGCGAGCTCAATTCTGATTGGTGGTTACATGACTGTAAACATTCGAATCGGTCGAAATCAGAAAGTATCGGCCGCCATTTTCTGTCTCTCGCACTGAAAAACAAAGGATGATAATATGAAAAGGGGGCAACGAAGAGAGTTGCAGACCCCCTAGCGTTCGTCAGGGGGTTCACGAAGGACCAAAAAGTATGAAAAATAAATTTAATAATTTTTTTAAAAAATCGCGGAGTACGGTAAAATAAAAAATAAAAAAAGAATTAATCACATTTAATATATAAATCTAAGGACCCCCAAGGGAGAAAAAAACAATTGATATTTTGTAAAAAATGGCGAGGCGTGCACGGTACGAAATGCGCAACGTGGGCGCTCGGTGCGCGAAGCGCACCTAGTGGCACAAAAATTAAAAATAAATACATAACTTAGCATTTAAAAAAACGTACAAATTCACTGAAAAAACCATAGGTTTCACACACGTTATAGTTAGGAATTAGCATTTAAAAAACCTTGCAAATTCACTTAAAAAACCATAGGTTTCACACAAGTTATAGTTAGCTGTACATTTCACTCGTAAAAAACCAATGAAATTCCACGTTATAGTTAGATCAGGTAACTATAACTTGCGCGACCGCAATGCACAATGTGTCATTTCAGATGTCATCATTGATGTCATGAGTGATGTCACTGACCATGTCATAAGTGATGTAATATGTGACGTCATCAGCAGTTTATTGTGGGCGCGCAAGTTATAGTTACCTGATCTAACTATAACGTGGAATTTCATTGGTTTTTTACGAGTGAAATGTACAGCTAACTATAACTTGTGTGAAACCTATGGTTTTTTAAGTGAATATATATATATATATATATATATCCATCTAAAAATAAATAAGTAAAATTAATGGTATACAGAAATCCATTTATGTGTCAAATTTTAAAAATATAAAAGAATTTCTTAAAAATCTATAAAAATGTCAAACTATGCCTAATAATGTTTAATAGACGTACTATTCTCCACAGCTATTAAAATTGGAGTAAATGCATCTTTTTTGGGTGGGGTGGGGGTTGAATTTACCAATTGAACTCCCTTCCAACTAACAGTGGAGAAAATGAATATATTTCTAGTGGGATCAGCTTTACTTCTCTATATCCAGTCCAGCTAATAATGGGAAAGTGCATGTAAATGAGGGGAGCTGCGGGTTTAGAAGGTTGGCTGTACTTTTTCCACTACAAAGTAAGCAACATTAGAGAAAGTGTTGGACTCTGCGTGGGGATGGTCATATTTTCTATCATATTTACTATACCCAGTCCAAAATAAACAATGTTGTGAAACATGTTTGACTCTGAGCAGTTAGATTTACTATTCCCACTCCATACTAGGCAACATTGGGGAAAGTACTGGATTCTGGGTTATCAGATTTACTATACCCACTCCAACCTAACCAACATTGAGGAAAGGGGTGTACTCTAGGAATGGGGGTTGTTGAGAGGAATCGGGGAGAGTCGGATATACTATTGCCATTGCAAACCAAGCAACATCGAGGAAAGTGTTGGGTTCTGCAAGGGGGGTAGGCAATTGAAGTATTGCTAACCCAAAAATTAAAAACGTAAATAATATTTGTCTCTGGGGGTACAAATTTACTATTCACACTCCAACCTCCCAAAAATGTTAACATTTAAAAAAATTAACAGAAACAAAAGTACAATAAAATAGATTTTAAAACATTAACCTCCCAAAACCCGTATAAACCCCAGAAACTGGGATCAAAAACAACTTCAAAAAAATATATTTAAATTAATAATTAACAATTGACAATATGATATTAAAGAATTAATTAATTGAAATAATTGAAAACGTTATTTTAAGATGCTTCTCACCCAAAATTATAATAAAATCAAATATCCCAGAAAATAAATACCATTAAACTTAATATATATATCTTTAGTTTTAATGAAAAATATAAAAATAATAAAATATTGCAATAAGTAAATAAATACAATTTTAATTTAAACCACTACCCACCCGGAACCCCTGTAAACCCAACTGCCTGAAAACTATTGCAATCACACATTTTATTAAATAACATTTTCAAAATGTTAAACCAAATAAACATTTAAACAGACAATAAATGACAAAATTCTAAAAATTATGAACACTGAGGAAAAAAACATTAAGCAAATAAATTAAAAACTATTTACATAAAACATAAAACCAATATTAAAAACTACAATGTTAAAGTGATATATGCATTTAAAAATGCAATATTATTGGTACATAAAGAAAAACAATATACTTCTCACCAGTAGTCAAAACTCCAATATAAATGCAGTCACGATATTATGACTTCCATATTCAGGATAAACACTGTTGGATCTAGAGAAGACTGTATTTGTGCACAACCACAAAGGCATACTTTGCATCATTGAATATTTTCTGTTTTTTAAGCTCCTAAATGCATGCATGCATGTGCGAGAGCAATCAGTTCAGCTACTGAAGCGGAGTAGACATTAGGCAAACAGTGGCTTTAAAAATATCATGTAAAGTACACACAGCGTAGCCTGCATCCAATGGTCCTTTATAATTTCTAAGACATGAATATTTGTCATAATACGCAGGATAACAGATTGGCAAAGGTGCATCAGAGGGATGGGTACAAGTTGGGGTGATCATAAGAACACAATCATAGGGTTTGCCACAGATGCGGTAGGGAAAAGAGAAGCAAGGTTCAACATGGTACATCGTACGAGTGTTATTTGGGCTGAAGACACAATATTTCATATTTTGACATTCTTGACATGCAAAGGCGCTGAGTGTTGATGGTCAGTAACAATGCCGCAGCAGCACGAGGCAGGGCAGCAGTGAGAGATCCTAGTGCAATTTTCCTAGATGCTTCAACTAAATGGATTGCAGAACCATCCACACATGCAGATTCAATAGAAAGCGAGTAGTAGCCTATAGATTTCTTAGTTACACCATACTCCTGGACCAGAACTCCTCGAGCAAACCCACTCTCTCATGGCAATACAATGTGAAAGGCTTGGGATAATTAGGTTATTCTAACATAGACGCATAGACGACCTGATGTACTCCTGAGGCGGAAGCCGGGAGGTATTGTTTTTAAATCTCTAGTCATTTGTTTAACTTCGCCTGCTTTTAACATTGGGCTACTTATGCTTGCTCCAGTCAGACTCACCTCACTTCACCACTAATCCACTGCCACCGCAGCTGTCCGGATCCACACCGCTCCCTCGCTCGGTGTAGGAGGACCCTGCAGACGGTACTTGGCAGACATCTTGGGTGGGGGGCGTGGACAGCGCTCTAGTCGCTCTAAGCACGGGGATATAAAACGCATGCCAGCGCGAGCGCGCAGCATCTGATGTACTCCTGAGGCGGAAGCCGGGAGGTATTGTTTTTAAATCTCTAGTCATTTGTTTAACCTCGCATGCTTTTAACATTGGGCTACTTATGCGTGCTCCAGTCAGACTCACCTCACTTCACCACTAATCCACTGCCACCGCTGCTGTCCGGATCCACACCGCTCCCTCGTTCGGTGTAGGAGGACCCTGCAGACGGTACTTGGCAGACATCTTGGGTGGGGGGCGTGGACACCGCTCTAGGCACGGGGATATAAAACGCATGCGAGCGCGCAGCGGGCACGTCGCCAGCGCGCCAAAGGCGCGCTAAAGGCAAGCCCGTCTGGGCCCGTCCGCGACCGTTCGGGACCAGGGGCCACAACCCCTGTATCTCCGCCTCGGCATACGAGGTATTACTGCTCTGAATCCCTACGTAGAATGCGGACTACTAGGGAGATAGATTGTCTGCATTCATTTCAGGCGCTGGATTTGCCTGCGGTCTGCCCTGCGTGCAAACACAAGCTCAAGGCTATCCAGCCACATGACAATAAGCAGGATTACAACATCCTACTTTTAAACTGCAGGTCCCTACCCAAACACAGGACGGAAGTTGCTCTCATGTTGGAGGAGCATAGGCCAGATGTGGTCTTCTTAACAGAAACCTGGCTGACGCCAGACTCCGATCCTGATATTGTATCAGCTTTGCCCCCGGGCTTCCAAATTATGTGGAAGGACCGGGCTGTCGGGAGAGGAGGCGGCCTGGCAATAATATATAAAGAGCAGCTCCTTTGTCGATGCACCTCTGATTCTATCCCTGACTGCGAAAGCCTCGCATTCAGCATTGACTTCTCCCCCAATAACTGCTTCTCAGGCACCCTGATATATCGACCACCGGGCCCCCCTAAGCAGTTCCACAAGACTCTTCCATCGCTTGGCTGAGTCAGTTACAACTCTTTCTAACTATACACTGCTAGGTGATCTTAATCTCCACTTTGATGCCGCTTGCGGCCATACCGCCACTGAGCTGGCGAATGATTTAGCGGCTTTACAATTGGAGCAGCTGGTCGATTCAGCCACCCACATCAGGGGCCATCTTCTGGATCCAGTGTTCAGTAATTGTAGTGAGCTCAAGGCTGGGCGACCTATTTGTCTTCCGTGGACTGACCATTCCCTTGTTCCCCTTACATGGTCTATTCGCAAGCCACCTCACTTAACCCCCAGCGTAAAGAACGTCAGAAATTGGGCTAAACTCCCTGTGGAGTCTTGGTCCAACAGTCTTATTACCACCCGTCCTCCCCCTAACGCGGATCCCGGGGCAGCCAATCAGGACTATGAAGAGTGGCTCTCGAACTCTCTGGAGGCCACACTTCCCCTCCGTAAAATCACTACGAAGCGGCCACAAAAAACTGCCCCCTGGTTTTCTATGACACTCAGGGAAAAAAAACGGCACTGCAGGAAACTTGAAAGACGATGGCGCCTAGATTTCTCCTTGGACGTTAAAACCCTATACAGAGAGGCGATTAGAGCTTACAAAGATGAGGTAAAAAAATCGCCCAAGCAACCTATTTTTCTACACAAATCATGCGGGCAAAATCTAAACCCAAAGAAATCTTTCAAATAGTAAAGAGCCTCTCAAAACTTCCACCTCCCTCTACGCTTCCATGTAAAACGCTAGCTCACTGCAACGACCTGGCAGAATTTTTCCATCAAAAAGTCCTCCAAATCTACTCCTCTTTTCCTGCCATGGAGTTCCACCCTGCTGCTCACACATGGCCTAGCCCAGTGGAGGCTCCCCCCCAACCCGCGGCTACCTTGGAACACTTTCCCTTGTTAGAACAGGATTCCCTGGAATCTCTAGCGCGGCAAGTAAAATCAGGATCACCATGCGACCCAGCCCCACCAGAGGCAATGATCTCGGTAATTCAGGTTGTTCTCCCTACCATCAGGAACCTCCTCAATGCCTCTATTGCCTCTGGTATAGTTCCACTGCCCTGGAAGCAGGCTAAGGTGCGTGCACTACTGAAGAAACCAAACCTTGATCCTGGTGACTTTAGCAACTACCGCCCCATCTCCCTGCTCCCTTGGGTGAGCAAAATTCTAGAGAAGCACATCAACATACACCTGATGGACTTTCTGGAGAATAACCAGTTGCTGGATGCCACCCAAACGGGTTTTCGACCTAGACATGGGACGGAGACTGCCCTACTAGCTGTCACCGAGGAAACCAGAAGGATCCTGGATCGAGGCGGATCAGTGGCAGTGGTCCTCCTCGATCTGAGCGCAGTATTCGATACGGTTAGTCACGATGTGCTGCTGTGTCGCCTTTCTGATGTTGGAATCTCAGGCAGGGCACTACTCTGGCTCAAATCATTTCTGAGCAATAGGTCCTTTCAGATCTTTGAGGGAAATACAGTCTCCTTTTGCAAACCCCTGAGCTGTGGGGTTCCGCAGGGCTCTTCGCTAAGCCCTGCGCTATTTAACATCTATATGAGACCACTGGCTGAGGTTGTTCGTCCGTTTGGCATTAAGATCATTTCCTATGCGGACGACACTCAGCTGGTGGTATCCCTGGCTCAGGAGGACGGCCAACCTGCACCAATGAGACTAAGGCAATGCTTGGAGGCAGTAAAAGGCTGGATGACGAGATCCTCCCTTAAACTCAACGGGGATAAAACTGAGCTGATGCTCATGGGCCCGGCCGTTCCAACGCTTTTTGACTCCCTCTGGCCTCCATGCCTGGGCACCCCGCCCGTACCCAAGGACAACAGAAAAAGCTTGGGGGTATGGTTGGACAAAGCCTTAACCTTTGACACCCAGGCCATCAGGCTTTCCGCAACTTGTTTTGGCCTCCTCAGGATGTTGAGAAAAGTGCTCCCACTTCTACCTATGGAGGCCAAGCAAATTGCTGTTCAAGGCCTGATCCAGTCTCGACTGGACTTTAGCAACGCCTTGTATCTCGGTGCTCCCGACTACACTCTGTGTAAGTTGCAGATTGTCCAAAACTGCGCAGCTCGCATATTGCTCCAGCTGCCACGGAGACTGTCAGCCAAACATGGGCTGAGGAGCCTACACTGGCTGCCGGTTCAGCAAAGAATCACCTTTAAGGCAATGTGTATTTCCCATCAAGCCTTCTGGCACAAAGGACCGACAATCAGTCGTGATTTAATTACACAGCACCTCCATAGGAAACATCTTCGCTCCGGCCAGGCCTTTTTAGCAACAGTTCCCCCGAATCAGGAGAGCGAGAACTGGTGGCAGGATGTTCTCCTATAACGCCGCCAAGCAGTGGAACCTCCTCCCCTTCAACTCAGATCTAACCCTAACAACTGAAGACCTTCCTTTTTAGTGTCCATAACTAACCCCCTGTTGACCGCCGCTGACAATTGACTATAGTCTTCAGGTAGCGCTTGGACGCCTCAGGGCAGCAATTCGCGCTTTATAAATTCACGTTTCATTTCATTTCATTTCATACAATGAAACTATTTCAAAAATACAAATGCTGGTTCTGCAAGGCAGCTGGAAACAATAAAATGATAATAACTACAAGTTATTATCATTTTATTTTTCCTTTCGTCACACCTTAAAAGCAGTGGGGCGACGCTCCTCTGCCTTAGTAGAAGAACAGCCACTGAATCAACCTTGCATTGATTCAATGAACTAGAATCAATCAACATATCATCAATATTTTGATCTAGCGAAAATCATTCCAGGACATTGAGAGCGTCCAGATGTTTCTTGAGAGCCTGTGGAAAGATGTAAAATGACTCGGTGTCACCCTAAGGAGAGAAAACACTACTTAAATTGTCCCCTAGAAAGTCTACAAGCAAAACCGTATTGAATAGAGGGATGGGGAGGAAATCAAAGCACAAATCTACATCAGCAAACCATGCAGCAATCAACAGTATACCTAACAGAATGGTGGCAGGATTCAGCACTTGTTAACATGACAGCATTAATAGCACATAAATCTTGCACAAAATGATTAGTTTCTTTACCAGGCTCTTTAATCCGTAAAATGGGAGTGTTACAAAATGCTTACAGCAGGTGCTAAAAGCCTTTTTTTGGTACAGCTGATCCCAGCTTCCGCTTTGTCACGTAATGGGTATTTGTGGGAGCTTCTTCATGGGATTTAGTCTAATTTTGATTGGCTTACCATCAAGAGCATAATCTATGTTTGTTCAGGCTGTAAAGAATGTGGCGAAGGACATCAGATATTGATTGATGGGAAGGTTTAGCATCATTAGTTTCACCTCAATCATCAGTACATTCCAAAAGACACCATCGCTATTCTGTCGTGAGGACCTCATCTGTTAATGCCAACTGCGTCAATAGTCTCTCTCAAAGGAGGCTGTGAGGAGGATTCAGATGATTCCAAAGCGAACCTTTTAGTACCTAAGGCATGAGGTGGTCTTTCCATTTTGAAGACATCGTACGCACTGCCACTTCTGATCTACAGGGAATAAGGCATTCACAGAGTAGTCGACTCTCCATGGGCTGTCCTAAAAGGTAGAGTATTGATTTTGTGAAGTTTGGATAAATTCACGTTGTTTGAGCAGTTACGCTCTCTGGCAGCTGAGGGCATTCAAGTTTCAATTGCTCAAAAAGCCTGCAACAGAAAATTGATGAACCATGAGACGGTGCATAATCTGCTTCTTATGCAGATGGCTTGCCGCTGCCCCTGCAATTTGGATAGTAGTCCCTGTACAAATGGTGCACCAACAGCTTCTTGAGCATTTTCAGTCGCATTAGGAATACCATAGTAATGATCAAACTCATCTTTCAAGCGATCAAGGTAATCAGCAGGAGTGGCATCTTTGTTCAGTTTTCAGATATTAATTGAGGTCCAATCATTCTTTACTAGACACACTTTGATAACTGTATTCGATAATGGTTTTCTAGCAATAATAAGAGGACTGGGTGCTTGTGATGGACTAGTGGCCTTTTCTAATAAGCACGTTTTCACTTCACTTAGCATAATGTAACAATTCATGAACATTAACCCAGTTAGGTTTGTAAAATTCAACTATTGTTACCAATTCTTCACAAATGCCTTTACAGGTTATCTCCTACTTTGGGTCATTGGTGTTTGATATTTATTAAGTCAGTCAGGAACCATTTAACGTGAATGGTGACTAAGCCTTCGTTTCTAGGGCCTTGATATTCTCACAGTGGCAGAAGGGAATGAGGCTGGACATTGGCAATATGTAGGCAGTTGTCACTATCTTAGGGCCTGATTCACAGAACTAATCTGAGACAAAATCCTAAACTTACTACTTTTGGTATTCACAGAAGACATTTAGTAGGAGTAAAGTTAGGATTGTGTCTTAAGTTTGACAGACTTAAGACCGACTTAAGTCTGTCTTAAGACAGACTTAAGACAAAATCCTAACTTTACTATTACTAAATGCCTTCTGTGAAGGGTTCGCAATTTTTTTTAAAATGATCCGATGCTCAAAACCTTTGAGACAACCAAGAGCATCAGAGAATACCTAAGGAAAATCTTTAAAATATTTATTCCCCTCATCCACAGTATCAATCAACATGACTTGTTCTTGTGGATTCTCACTCACACAATCCATCAACATAACTTCTGTGGATTCTTGGCACCGGGATTCAGGATTATTCCCAAGTCACGTTGATGTCTCCAACCTAGAAGATTATCTCCCCTCACAGCTACATACACTTTTCCAACAGTCTCTCTCCCTCTGAACACAATCTTCGCCACAACATACCCAATGATATCTATACGAGACCCACCATAACTAAGTGGAGCGATGTCTGGAGGTAAAAGCACCACGTTCTCAAACCCAACAATTTCGTCCCATATTTAGTTACCTATTAAAGTAAATGGAGAACCTGAGTCAGCCATGACACTGAACTCATTGCCATCCACGCAAATGTTACAAAACGGCATATACATTTTTCCAGAATCAACATTGCCATCACTCTCAGAAATACTAGAAGCAACCACAGTGTGAATAGCATCAGGACTGCTCTCATTTGCACGCCCTTTCTTGGAGGACTTGCAAACACGGGCACAGTGCCCCTTGATCCCACAGTTGTTGCACACAGAGTCCCTAGCATAACAGTTGGGAAAACTTGAAGAGTGAGAAAAACTGCCACATCTATAACATCGCCCTCTTTGATTGTCATTGCTATTCCTTTCACGATCAAAGGAACGTTGTTGATGTAGATCATGTTCGTTACGTGGTTGGGTATCTTTGCTAGTAGTAGTGTGAGACTGAGTGTTCTTTAAAACATTCTTATTCTTGGTATTCAATGACACCTTAGCGATGTTGTCAGAAAATTCATCACCAATGTCACTGTAGGAAGGTGGATATCTGACTATGGTTACCCCCAAATTTTTGCCTAGTGTCTAGCTGGTTTTTCGACTTAGTTGGCCTGAGATCCTGCCATTCAGGATCTCAGCCTGGCTGTTCTCTCTTTAAAATGGACTCCATGTACCCTAGGTACATACCCAATTGGTTGGATCACCCTGTCAGCCCCTGTACCAGTGTACACTAGGTACCCAGGGCATTGGTGTACCCAAGGCCTGCCAGGGGCTGCAGCATGTATTATGCCACCCCAGGCTTGGCCTAACAATCTGACACAACTGGCTGATCACTCAGCTGGGGTAAGTTGGTGTAATCACCTCTTACTTAGGTGTAGTATACCTATACCTAACCTTAAATGGGACACCTGGTAACCTATAAGTCACTCCTATGGCAGGCCTTAACAATCCTGAAGGCAGAGTGCTTGGTTCCATGTGAGATGGTGCTCTGGCATGAGCTGAGCCTGTCTGCAGTGGTCGGAACAACTTCCTTCTACTGTTTCCAGATATCGTCATACCATATACTCTTAAGTGCATTATGAACCTCGCGGTTAAATGCTAACTTTGGTTTGGCTTTATCAAAACATGTCGAGTAAGGTGTCATACGAATTGGAATACTAACCCCTCGCCAATTCTGGCAACGGGGTTAGCATTCCACCCTTCTAGAGGGACGCGACATGTACAGTGCCTGAAACCCGGGTAGAATCAGACATAGCCTCAGCTCCACAAAATGGATGCTGCCACCACAGACACAAGTCTGCCCTCCTGCTGCTGGGAGTCCTTCCAGCTTGGGAGGTGTGGACAAAGGGTTTCCTGCCAGGGGAGGTGCGTGCACCACCCCAGACAGGATTTTGTGTATTGGTCAGGTAGGGCTTGAAAGAAACCAGACATGCCTGTGGCTCACAAGGAGCCTCGGTGCATATGCCAGTTCAAACCGGTCCTGGGGAACACCAGTCCCGGGCCTGGGGCGAGCTGGACAAAGGATTGGGGGTGTAACCACCCCCCTTCCTGGTCCCACCCATAGGGAGGGACCTAGCAGGTAGTCCGGCCCCTAGAATCCGCTTAAAGGTAGGAGCTGTGTCCTAAGACTTCAGACATCCTGGAATCAACTTGAAACTAAGAAGAAGACGGGAACTTCGACATTCTGCTGCACAGAAGACTGAAGAAAATCTCCCCTGTGGTCAGGGAGTGACCACCTTGCTAACGCAAGCACCATCCAGCGCATCAACGTCTGCTTTGCCGCCGCCTCCCGCCGGAGCCCGAGCCCAGAGACTGACAAGACCTGGACCTCCAGACCTCTCACCGCCCGATCCACAGTCCCTGAGAAGAGGAGACCCGTGGAGGCACCGAGACACGTGGAGCCAGCCATCTTGGAACGACTACGACAAGCTGACAAGTGCAACAACCGAGGCTCCCTCCAAGTTGTGCTTTGGGTCCTGAGAAGCCCAACCCTCGAGCAGCATCTGCACCAAAGGTGAGCCCTCCAGCATCTCCACGATCTGCGTGGGGCCCTTCTGCATTTTGCCACTCGACGCGCCTAACCGGTTGCTGGCCCGCTGGCTAGTGGCCATCTTGGCGACGAAATCTACGACAAACACCGCTGGTCTGGTTGCTCCAGACTGGCCCTCGCTCCCCTCCAAAGGAGCAATCCCTCTGACCTTGCTGGTCAGAACCAACAGCTGATTTCCGAATCCTCCTACAATTGCTTTTGCCAAGGCTTGTTTGCTTCGATCAAGTCGCCGACACCGCCGACAGCGAGAGCCTGCGTGGGACAGCTCGTGAGCCGACTCCTGGACGTCGTCGACCTTCAGGGACCACGTGGCTGCGGAGACAAGCTACCCCTCATCACCTGTTTGCACCCGACATCGCCTGGTACCCACCTGGTGCCACGCTGGTCACTGGCTAGTGACTGTGAACACTGTCCCCTCTGCTTACAGGTCTTCAACATCTCCGATCCACTCTTGGATCCACTGCATCTCTCCCAGACCGACCGCCTGCAGCATCTTTGTCTTCAGGCTCCACGGAACAGATAGAAGAAACCCGACGCACTTCGAGGCCTATGCACCCGCTTCCTGTGGGTGAGGTAAAGCTGGCACACCTGTGCCCAAGTGTAGTATTACATCTCTAGTGCCTGTGTTCCAAATCTTGAGTTCCTAGTCCAGCCGGAAGATCCTCTTTTCAGTAACTTTGTACTTTTTACGCACCCATTGAAACCTATGGGAGCACGCGTGTGACTATTTGCTCTGCACACGCCACCCGTGGACCTCCTGGTCACTAACTGACGTTAGCTCCTTGTAGGCCCAGCGATTCTAGAGGCCCTAGGCCTTTTCCCTTTTCTGTTCGTGGTACTTATACCACTATTTTAGTATATGGTTTGAGTGGCCACCAGGGCCTATCCATATAACGTGCAACTTCTGTGTATTCTGTGATAATCTTGTTTGACGATTTGTGCTCCTGTGCTCATAAAGAGACTAGGGGTTACTTTGAGAAATAAATACATATATATTTTGAATATATATCTGTGTGGTGTCCTTTCATTGGTATAAAAGGGGGTTACATTTGGTAAAACAGCTGGCTTAACACCCTTCACGAGTTTAACCTCAAAGTCTGCTTAGCCTACGCTACCACTAGGACAGCTAGTCCGAAAAGGTTGACTTACAACCACACCATAAGGGTTGCTTGGCATGGTACAAGGTGATCACTTTAACTAGTGAGCATCATATACCAGGCCAACTTCTCACATTGGTGAGCAGCGGTTGGATTTGAGCTTGCTGTGTTTTACCATTGTAATCTCTTGGTTACCAATTGAAAGATCACATAGGTACCTGTAGGTACATATAAAACAAGATTAGATATACATAAGTTCTACTGAACTTAGTTGTTGTAGAGCAAAGGGAGTAGCACACCCTGACTACAACTACTAGATAGGTTTAGTAGGTAAACCCAAGTGTAGGTAGATTGCAACACATCCACCCACACTTAAGAGCAATGGCCGGGGCAGAGGGGTCCACTGTACCCATCTCTGTTGAGAGTGACCCCCAGAGGGCACCATCCAGCTTTGCTACCCTTAATCAGAATGAGCTCAGGCATTTGGCAACTCTTAGAGGCCTTAAACAGCCCAAGAACCCAAACTCTGCTGAGCTCAGAGAGCTCTTACAGAATGATGAGAATCAGAGAGCACTCAAGAAAGCTTCCCAGTTAGCCCCCTTAGGGTCAGGAACAGGAGGCCCCCCTTCTGAAGATACTACAGAGGTACCTAGTTCCAATAGCCATCCCTTAGATGAGAACCATACTACAGGGGAGGAAAGTGGTGAGGATACAGAAAGTAGTGATGATGAAGGGAGAACTAGCCCAGTGCCAAGTATTATACTTGGCCCAGCTAAACTAAGGCTATTGGGGACTGACAATGGGTTCACCCCATTGGATCTCCCCAGTGGACTTAACACAGGGCTTGGGAGGCAAAGGAATCGCTCAGGTGACTCCAATGCTTCTCATGGCTCTAGAGGCTCTCAAGGTCACTCCAGGAAAAGGATGACCACCCCTCAGAGGAGGGAACATGAGGCCAGAATGCAGGAAGCCCAGCTGAGGATCAGGAAGGAGGAGCTAGAGGTAGCCCTGATGGAAGAAAAACTGAGGAAGGCTAGGCAACCTAGAGAGAGTGGGTCTATACCCACTGGTGGCAGCATTGTCCCTAAGGACAAAGATAGGGTCTTTGATAATAGGAACCTGTCTAAGGTTGTGCCCCCCTACAAAAGTGGGGATGACATCCACAAATGGATAACTGCTCTTGAGAGAGCCTGCAAAGTACAGCAGGTTCCTGAAGACCAGTGGGCAGCAATCCTCTGGCTCTCCTTTGAAGGAAGAGGCAGAGACAGACTCCTCACTGTTAGAGAAGAGGATGTCAGAAACTACAGAGTCCTGAAGAGTGTTCTGGTTGATGGGTTAGGCTTAACCACTGAACAGTACAGGTTAATGTTCAGAGATACCCAAAAGACACAGACTCAGGACTGGTCTGAATATGTTGAATGTGCCACTAAGGCTTTGGAGGGTTGGTTGCTGGGAAGTAAGGTATCTGATTATACAGGATTGTACAATTTGATGATGAGAGAACAGATTTTAAGTAACTGTCAAAACCAGCTCCTCCATCAACACCTGGTAGACTCAGATTTGACCTCTCCCCAAGAATTGGGAAAGAGGGCAGATAAATGGGTCAGGACCAGGATCAGGCCTAAGAATCAGGGTGGTGACCAAAAGAAAGATACCACCAAACCTCAAGAGAAGGGAGGGGATAAGGCAAAAGAGAAATCTTCCTCAGGGCCCCAAAACTCCACACAGGGTGGTGGGTCCCAAGCTCCCTCCTCTACCACAGGTAAAAAGCCTTACTGCCATGAGTGTAAAACTCCTGGGCATTGGAAAACTGACAGCAGTTGCCCAAGGGCTACAAACAAAACTGTTCCTCCAATTACTCCTGTCACACCACCTATTACTGTCAGCTGTAATCCCCCAGGTGGTGGGAGTGCCCCCAAAAATTTGGGTGGGTTTACTTGGGGAACACAGGGGGACCCTGGCTTAGCCAATTCCCCTGCAGCAGATACTCTTGTCTGTGATGGTGGCATGGGGTTTGCCAACTTCACTGCCTGTCCCAACACTTTGGGTAGGTACAGACAGGAGCCCTACATCAATGGTACAAAAGCTGAGGCCTACAGAGACACTGGAGCTAGCATCACAATGGTGGCCCATTGGCTAGTTCCCTCTGAGCAGCTTTTGCCTGGTTTCTCCTACCAGGTGACCAACATTGATGGCAAACAGAACAGTCATCCCATGGCAGAGGTATGTCTCAGCTGGGGAGGTGTCACTGGCCCTAAAAGGGTGGCAGTGTCCCCAACCTTGCCTGTAGACTGCTTACTGGGGAATGACTTAGAACTCTCAGCTTGGGCTGGAGTTGAACAAGACACCCATTCTAAAATGGTAGGCCTTTCACAAAAGGGTAGTGGGGTTGTGCCATTCACAACCCCTGTCCAAATAGATTTCCTCCCTGGAAAGGTTGGAAGGGCAGTGGTAGCCACAGCCCAGGCACAGACAGACTTCCCTGTAGAGACTGGCAGAGCTGTGACAGTCACAGCTCAAACACAAACTGAGTGCCTCCCTGAAAAGGTTGGCAAGGCTGTAATGGTCTCAGCCTATACTCAGACTGACATAGGTGTAGTGAAGCCTGAAACTATGGATCACTCCACACAAACAGAGAGTAGTGGGGAGGAAGAAAAGTCTCCCTCTCCCCAGACATTAGGAAAACGTCAGCCTCCTCAGGGAGCTGACCTCACCCCTTGTGAAGGAACTGCCCCAGAGGTAGCCAGGCCTGGCCTGGCAGAGCCTCTGATGTCAGTGGCCCCTTCCAAGGTGGGACCCAGTCTGGTGCAGGTAGCCTGCCTCTCTCTACCCTGCCTCAGTCAGCCCAGGGCTGCAGAGGTCAGGGAGGCCAGTGGACCCCAAGAGGGCCCCTGTCCACAAGAACCCCCCCATCAAAAGAATGAGGATTGCCTGGCTAGTAGCCCTAGTCAGGTGATGGGTAAAAACATTCCTGAGGGATCTCCTTTACAGGTAGTTAGGGACCTCCCCCAGAGGGATTCTGTTGGGTACAGGCAAACATGGGACCTTAGGGCCCCAGACCTGACCTGTCCCTCCAGTAAGCCCACAAAAGGGACCCAGCCTCCAGCTTTAGGTAGCCAGAGGCTGACCCTGAGAGCACAGTGCAACTCAGTTAAGGAAAGAAAGGCATCCATGGTGGAGGATGATTGGAGGAAGCTGAGGCCTCACTTTGAGGACACTCACTTCAGTACTCCATCTCAACACCAGCCTTTTACTTTGCCAAGACACACCAAAGGTAGAGATTCCCTATGGTGGAGACCCTCTGATACCCTTAGGGTGAGGGATTGCTTAGTGGACCATGAGACAGGGGGTAACCATGCCAGTGCTGGTTCCTCCTTATATGGCCACTTGGGCAATATAGGCTTACCTGGTCAAGGTCAGCCTTATCTCCCTTCGTTTGGGGGGGGTTGTGTAGGAAGGTGGATATCTGACTATGGTTACCCCCAAATTTTTGCCTAGTGTCTAGCTGGTTTTTCGACTTAGTTGGCCTGAGATCCTGCCATTCAGGATCTCAGCCTGGCTGTTCTCTCTTTAAAATGGACTCCATGTACCCTAGGTACATACCCAATTGGTTGGATCACCCTGTCAGCCCCTGTACCAGTGTACACTAGGTACCCAGGGCATTGGTGTACCCAAGGCCTGCCAGGGGCTGCAGCATGTATTATGCCACCCCAGGCTTGGCCTAACAATCTGACACAACTGGCTGATCACTCAGCTGGGGTAAGTTGGTGTAATCACCTCTTACTTAGGTGTAGTATACCTATACCTAACCTTAAATGGGACACCTGGTAACCTATAAGTCACTCCTATGGCAGGCCTTAACAATCCTGAAGGCAGAGTGCTTGGTTCCATGTGAGATGGTGCTCTGGCATGAGCTGAGCCTGTCTGCAGTGGTCGGAACAACTTCCTTCTACTGTTTCCAGATATCGTCATACCATATACTCTTAAGTGCATTATGAACCTCGCGGTTAAATGCTAACTTTGGTTTGGCTTTATCAAAACATGTCGAGTAAGGTGTCATACGAATTGGAATACTAACCCCTCGCCAATTCTGGCGACGGGGTTAGCATTCCACCCTTCTAGAGGGACGCGACATGTACAGTGCCTGAAACCCGGGTAGAATCAGACATAGCCTCAGCTCCACAAAATGGATGCTGCCACCACAGACACAAGTCTGCCCTCCTGCTGCTGGGAGTCCTTCCAGCTTGGGAGGTGTGGACAAAGGGTTTCCTGCCAGGGGAGGTGCGTGCACCACCCCAGACAGGATTTTGTGTATTGGTCAGGTAGGGCTTGAAAGAAACCAGACATGCCTGTGGCTCACAAGGAGCCTCGGTGCATATGCCAGTTCAAACCGGTCCTGGGGCACACCAGTCCCGGGCCTGGGGCGAGCTGGACAAAGGATTGGGGGTGTAACCACCCCCCTTCCTGGTCCCACCCATAGGGAGGGACCTAGCAGGTAGTCCGGCCCCTAGAATCCGCTTAAAGGTAGGAGCTGTGTCCTAAGACTTCAGACATCCTGGAATCAACTTGAAACTAAGAAGAAGACGGGAACTTCGACATTCTGCTGCACAGAAGACTGAAGAAAATCTCCCCTGTGGTCAGGGAGTGACCACCTTGCTAACGCAAGCACCATCCAGCGCATCAACGTCTGCTTTGCCGCCGCCTCCCGCCGGAGCCCGAGCCCAGAGACTGACAAGACCTGGACCTCCAGACCTCTCACCGCCCGATCCACAGTCCCTGAGAAGAGGAGACCCGTGGAGGCACCGAGACACGTGGAGCCAGCCATCTTGGAACGACTACGACAAGCTGACAAGTGCAACAACCGAGGCTCCCTCCAAGTTGTGCTTTGGGTCCTGAGAAGCCCAACCCTCGAGCAGCATCTGCACCAAAGGTGAGCCCTCCAGCATCTCCACGATCTGCGTGGGGCCCTTCTGCATTTTGCCACTCGACGCGCCTAACCGGTTGCTGGCCCGCTGGCTAGTGGCCATCTTGGCGACGAAATCTACGACAAACACCGCTGGTCTGGTTGCTCCAGACTGGCCCTTGCTCCCCTCCAAAGGAGCAATCCCTCTGACCTTGCTGGTCAGAACCAACAGCTGATTTCCGAATCCTCCTACAATTGCTTTTGCCAAGGCTTGTTTGCTTCGATCAAGTCGCCGACACCGCCGACAGCGAGAGCCTGCGTGGGACAGCTCGTGAGCCGACTCCTGGACGTCGTCGACCTTCAGGGACCACGTGGCTGCGGAGACAAGCTACCCCTCATCACCTGTTTGCACCCGACATCGCCTGGTACCCACCTGGTGCCACGCTGGTCACTGGCTAGTGACTGTGAACACTGTCCCCTCTGCTTACAGGTCTTCAACATCTCCGATCCACTCTTGGATCCACTGCATCTCTCCCGGACCGACCGCCTGCAGCATCTTTGTCTTCAGGCTCCACGGAACAGATAGAAGAAACCCGACGCACTTCGAGGCCTATGCACCCGCTTCCTGTGGGTGAGGTAAAGCTGGCACACCTGTGCCCAAGTGTAGTATTACATCTCTAGTGCCTGTGTTCCAAATCTTGAGTTCCTAGTCCAGCCGGAAGATCCTCTTTGCAGTAACTTTGTACTTTTTACGCACCCATTGAAACCTATGGGAGCACGCGTGTGACTATTTGCTCTGCACACGCCACCCGTGGACCTCCTGGTCACTAACTGACGTTAGCTCCTTGTAGGCCCAGCGTTTCTAGAGGCCCTAGGCCTTTTCCCTTTTCTGTTCGTGGTACTTATACCACTATTTTAGTATATGGTTTGAGTGGCCACCAGGGCCTATCCATATAACGTGCAACTTCTGTGTATTCTGTGATAATCTTGTTTGACGATTTGTGCTCCTGTGCTCATAAAGAGACTAGGGGTTACTTTGAGAAATAAATACATATATATTTTGAATATATATCTGTGTGGTGTCCTTTCATTGGTATAAAAGGGGGTTACATTTGGTAAAACAGCTGGCTTAACACGCTTCACGAGTTTAGCCTCAAAGACTGCTTAGCCTACGCTACCACTAGGGCAGCTAGTCCGAAAAGGTTGACTTACAACCACACCATAAGGGTTGCTTGGCATGGTACAAGGTGATCACTTTAACTAGTGAGCATCATATACCAGGCCAACTTCTCACAGTCACCATCTGCGCACAGCATCCTGGCCTTTCTTTGCGCCTTCACTCTGAGTTTGGTTACTGTCTTCACGATTTTTCCTTATTTCTTTAACCCAAGAGTAAGTATTCTCAACACCTTCCACGTTAGCAATGGCCTCAGTTAACGTGGGATTTTTGGATAAAAGTTTTTCTTGAGCTGGTGGTACACCTTACTAGTTGATCCCTCACAAGGGAATCTGAAAGTTCTCCAAATTCACATGTGCTTGCCAGGGTTTTGAGAGAAGCAACATAGTTCCCCACATGTTCGGTGGGACCCTGGACCCTCGTGAAAAACCTGTACCGTTCCAAAACCACGTTAATTCTAGGACCAAAATAGCATTCCAACATAGTCGTAGACATTTTATACACATCTGTAGGCTCGCCATCACCATTGCCCACTGTTATGAGCTCCATGCTGTCATAAATATTTCTGCCTTCCTCACCTAAATTATGTAACAAGATAGCTTGTTTCCTGAAAGGCGAAACATTTTCTCCCCCAATTGCCACTATGTACGAATCAAATAAATTCCTCCATCCCATCCTCGTCGCCAGTGATAAAAAGCCAAAGTCAAAGTAGATCCATAGAAAGCGTTATTCAGTGCAACCACCGACAGGTAGACCAGTCTTAACAGCAGCGCATCCTTGGCTAGAATGCCTCATGACAATCCATGAGGTAATAACATTCTACATTCTATGGCTACTAATACACATAGGTTAATTACAACGCATGCTTTCTGTATGAAGATCTAGCCTTCTGCTAAATTTGCTGTAATTCCGTTCAGATGTTTTGGCTGTAAGAGTATCTGAAATGTTGTATGAAAATTGCATGGAGAATTTGCTTTTTGAGGTGCCCCCACCTTTTTCTCAGTCCCTGCTTGATGGATGACCTTGAAACTTTCCAGAAAGTTGCTGAGGTGGATGAGCGTTTTTTGGGGAAAGTTTCATGAACGGCCGTCAAATAGCTCCAGAGTTATTAGCATACAAAACAAACAATTTCCTCAGGTAACCACGTCCTAACTAGAACTACACAGCGGTGACCATGTAGCTGTGCAATATAACAAGCTACATTTATATAATGAATATTTAACAGCCTTTTAAAAGAGGATCCTGCCCATTTCCTCATGAGAGTAAGACCAAAGGTTCATACACAAATTAATATCTAACTTACTCAGATATTCGATAGTCAAAGTTCATATACTTCAAAGTTTTTTTCCCCAACTGCGATTATATTTGTAAAATGCTTCTCTGTATTCCCAAATGGTTCTCCAACAAAATCTCAAGGAAAAACAACTTTTCTCCAAATGGTTCACATATCCAAGTAGCAAAGTCCGGGCGGCAGCAACATAGTATCATGAAAGCCTTCCTCGTGGCCATGTCCCACGAGGAACCTTGTTCCCAATGATTCAAAATTATTCCAAATTGTGTCAGCTATCTCCAAACCACGTTAGAGTTCAAGGATTTATAGGTAATGTAATTTTGTTGTCGGACACTGTGATGCAGTGTGTTCTCGAGGGACGCAAGGTTTTTCGCTAGACAGCACTGACTTTCTGTAACAATTAGCAACTTTCCCTTCCTCAAAATAAGCTTAGCATGTGCTGGGTTGGAGTACTGCACCCATACACTTGCAGAGACATGAAAGATGAGCCATTAATCCTTTCAACTCCCACCTCAAAGTTTTTGCGAAAGCATACTGCCAGCTGAGAGACTTCTCTGGTTCATCATCCTTTTGCTCCAAAAGAAGTTATCAACATGCCACACAAACACTGGTCATTTCCCACTGTAACTATGGGAACTTCCTCCTTAAGGGCTCTGAGCCAATCCAACCAAAACCGCTAAGAAGCATGAAGAATGTGGCCACTTGGTTCATAGGAGACATAAACAAATATCAACGCATACGACTAGTAGGAATATCCCTCAGATGGCTAACACTAGAAACTCGCTGTACCTTCAAAAGAGTACTGTTAGAAATGGGATTTCTGGTTGGCTAGGGCTTGCGCCAAAGCCAGACAGAAACCACCACTCTAGTCAGGGCTGGGGAGTTACACGCCAAAGATAACCCCTGCTCACCCCCTTGGTAGCTTGGCACGAGCAGTCAGGCTTATCTCTGAGGCGATGTGTAAAGCGTTTGCGCGCGCACCCAGCAACAACACCCAAGGCCCACCACAAAGGAAACTCCACACAAGGTATTCTATAAAAATAACCTTTGTATTACACAACACATTAGATAAAAACACACACTTTACATTGTGCCAACAGGCACGGGCAGAATTTACAAGGGATTATATATACAGGGGACAGGGCCACCTGGACCACTGTCAGGAATTAGCACTTTTTAGAACATAGGCATAATACTGTAGTACAAAATAGCAAATGTAGCACACAACCAGTAACTACTGGTAACCAGAAAGTACCACCTACGCAACCCTAACCACCTTAGGAGAATATTGCGCAGGGAATCAGGACCTCACTAGCACCACCTGTGTTAGGGAGAGAACAACCACCTAAGTATCACAATACCTGTAGGGGTCTAAGCACCTAAACACATGATGCATAACATTCAGAGGTGTAAAGCAAAGCACATGACGCATAAACACATTCAGAGGTGCAGGAAAGGTACAATGGCGCAAAAACTCACATTAGCCACTATCTGTGGCAGTCCCTGGGCCAACTGGCCTTGAAGGGGCTAGGACGCCCTATGTCCCAGTAAAGCTGCGCCAGCCAAAATGTAAATTATCCCCAACCTAAACGTGGCAGTTGCCCACTAAGTGCTGGGCAACTGGAGAAATGCTGGGGCCAACGTTGGAGCCTCCCAGGGCTCTGAACAACTGAAATGCCCCCCCTAGCGCCTCGCAGGCTCTAAGTAATAATGTGCCCCCTTGTTGGAGCCTCACGGGCTCTAGCAAAAGGTGGGGGCGACGTTGGAGCGGCCCGCTGCCTTCCGGGGCCGCTCTGCTGATAAAATAAAAATGCCCCCTAGTAGTTGGAGCCTCGTGGGCTCGAAATCCAATGTGCCCTACTCGTGGGAGTCCCTTTGGACTCGAAGATGATGCCTTTGCTGGCACGGCGGCCGCTGCCCACTGTCAGGCGGGGCAGCGGGGAGGGGGAATGAGGACTACGCTCGCCGACCTGGACTTCGATACGGGGGGGGGCGGGCACCGAGAAGCATGCCCCGACACACCCCCAACCACCCAGTGGCCGAGCCCCACTCACCGGCAGCACCACGTTGGAGTCCCCCTCTGGGACTCAGGACAACCACTCACCGGGATGAAGGCTCCCTCCGGGCGACGCGGGGCTCTCCTTCACCGACGGAGGCGGGGTAGGCTCCCGCCCTCCGTCCGGATTCCGGCTGACGCTCGTCTTGCTGATCACAGGAGCGCGGGGTAGGCTCCCGTCCGCTTCCTGTTTTGAATGAGGCCCCGCCCACGTCCCAACCAGGACAGCCTGACTTCCTGTCCCAGCCCGGGCCGCGGCGGTGATCCCAACTTCGGCACAAAGAGGGGTAGGCTCCCTCGTAATAAGTAATATACGGTGGGGTGGGCACCCGCCGTAAGAAAATAATTAAATAAGCGGGGTAGGCACCCGCAAGCGCACCACAATGCCGGGTGGGCACCGGCCTCCAGAATAAAGCGCTCCTAGCGCTACGGCCAACGTAAAGCGCTCTAGAAGCACTGGGGGCACCAAATAAAGCGCTCCTAGCGCTAAGGCAAATAAGAAGCGCTTCCAGGCACTTTGGGGACACAAATAAAGCGCTTCCAGCGCTGTAGGATGAAAAGCACCACAAAGTCCAGCAAAGTTCTTCCCTGCATGCAGCAGGGCAGGGGTGGGGGGGCAAGGCTGGACCCAGAGCCAGCGCACTGGGCCTCCAGGCAGGGAGGTAGTCCAAGTGGCGGTCCTCTGGTCCAGCAGCAGCAGCAGCCCCCCTCAGGTAAGATCCTGGCAGAGAACAGTTTCTGTGGGGACACAGCCCCATTTTTATACAGGCAAACCCTTTGTTCTGGGTTCAGGGTGAGGGGGAAAACCAGTTGCAGCTGGTTGGGGAGCACCCTTGATGTGCTCAGCCCCTCATTCTATTCACTGGAAGGGCTAGGGTCGTCAGTCGCACCACAGGGGGCGGGGCCAGCATTGTGTTTGGAAAACCCTGTCCTATTCAGGACCCAGGTGGACTCCTCCCACCCATCTAGCTGCTGATCTCCCCATTCACCACTGGGTGACTCATCCTGACACTGGGGAATCCCTAGCCCGTCACATGACACGACCAGCCAATCACGCGACAGACACACTGCACACAGAAGTGCCCACTTCTAGAAGTGGCACTTCCACACTAGGTACATGCACGCCGCACACATCATCGCGCAGCATTCACTCCCACGAGTCCGCACATACCAAACTCGGGCCTGCACACCCCACGCATCAGGAACTACTAGGGACACATACATTCCCCATGCATTCCTATGGGAGGGCAGGCCTATCTCACCACATGCACTCAGAGCACGCACGCACTTTACCCTGGGACACAGGGAAAGTGCGCAGAGACCAAACAATCACCATACCAAGTCACCAATAAAAAGCCAAAAAGTCCAGGGGTGAACCTGCCAGAAGGGCCAAGTCCAACACAACCCCCTTCCAGCCAAAACGCAGGGCAGACCAATCACCACCGTGATGGACTTCCCTGCTTGGGGCGATAGAACACGGACGCGGGCCCGCAACTGCATGGACACCCTCCGGTTCTACGCCACGGTGAACCCATGGAATTCTTTTTAACACCACTGTCCGGACCAACTGGGCTACCCCACTGGTACTCCCAAGCTGTCCGCGGCCAAGACCAGGCCCTAGGCCACCCAGGTGCCACTGGTCTTTGCCTAACCACAGAGTGGGGGGTAGTAACCCCTGGCACATAGCGGCCATTCTCCACTCTTCCTCTCTGAACGACAGGACTAGACTGCCACTGGTTCTCCAGCCTAGGGTCTACACCCTCAGGCGGACCAGGAGTCTCAGGGAAGGCTCTCCTCCCCCTACCTCTTCTCCTAGGGTTCCTCCTCCTCTGGCGAGGGGTACACCTAGAACGCCATCCCAACCCAGGGTTTAACCCCTCAGGTTGTACCGGGGGCAGAGGTGGGCTCTCCCACCCTCTGCACCCCCTTCCAGAACCCTGCTCCCTACCAACTGGGGCGGTACCTCTGGAAGAAGAACTGGTCGGGACGCTGATTACAGACGTCCCACCCGTCAGGTCAGGCTGATCCTGAACCTGGCCTCCCAACCTCCGGCCTAGAACCTTTGGTGGAATAATTGCCTGGCACTCCAGGACTTCTGGGGATTTCCACTCCATCCCCCTGAGGCTATCAAAGGACACATACGTCAAGCGACTGTCTGTCTGGCGCTGATCTCCCGTCCCCTGTCCACCTGACAGTGCGCGGAGATCCCCCAGAACAGAAGTGGTGCCACCCTGGTCACTACACGGGATCCTAGCCCAACTGGGTAGTCCCTGACCCACAGGCTCTTCCACTGGGAAACTCATCCCCCAATCACTCCTCACACTGGACTCCTGTACCCTCCCTACCGGAGCGGTACTGCCAGACTCTAGAACCACAGGAGCCCTGGTTACAGGTGCTCCAGGTCCTCTACTCACCAGGAGATCTCCCTCAAATGGGCTAACAGGACAGCCTAGGTCCCCAACTTGGTGTTCCCTCATGGAACCATCCAAGTCCTGAGGCAGGGTTTCGTACGTCAGGGGACCCTCGGTCACCCTCTCACTCCTGCTCCACTGAGCCAGGCGGTGAGCCCCTACACCCTCCTCGCTATCCTGGGACCTAGCTGGGCTACACTGAGCCTCTTCCACCACGCTGGGCTGGAAGATACCTGACCCACTACTTTTGGAGTCACTCCCTAATGACTCTAGAGAACCTCTAGCCCTTTCCCAGCGCTCTGCCTCATCCGCAAGGTCAAATGGCTCAGCCAATCCACACCCCAACAGGTGTTGGCGCAACCCTGGCACACAACAACTGAGCAGGTGTTCTTTGAGAACCAGATTACACAGTATATCAAAATCACTTGCTGTGGAAATCCAATCCAACATTGCCTCCTCACATCCATCCACAAACTCCTCCCAAGTCTGGTGAGACAGTTTCCTACTGCCCCTGAATTTCAACCTTAACTCCTCCTCCTGGGGAACAGGTACCAGACTGGGGGAACTGGGACTGGGATTTCCTACACTGGAATCTATCTGGCTGCTACCACTGGACTCAACCCTCCCTGGGGAGTCCAGAAAATTAAAACTGCGCGCAGGGGATAGTCTACCCTCCAGAGCTACTTTGCCTCTGGTGGAGGCCCTCTCAGCCTCCTCTACCCTCTCCCGCGCCAAGACCCACTCAGTCTCTCGCTGTTGCTTCCTGGCCTCCAGCTGCGCCATCGCCTGAGCATGCTCTAACCTGAGCTTCTCTAACGCCAGCTGGTGCTCCCTTTCTTTCCTCCTATCTTCCCACTCCTCTGGGGACAGGGAAAGGGATGAGGCGCTGCCTCCTACGCTGGACCCAGCAAGGGACGCCCTACCTATGGGGTCCTCACTCTCTACTGGCGTCCAGGTATTGTCATCCTCTACCTCCTCTTCTGACTCTTCCTCTGTACAGTACCTTTCTAACTCCTGCCTCTGGCGCCAAGCTAGCTCATAGGGATCACAAGCAGGCTCCATTCTGGCGGACGTTATGGTAACAATTATACAGGGAACCTAGGGGTCTGAGTTTCACACAGGAGCACACAATTCACAAAAGGATTCAGCAAGCTTTCTAACCCAGAGAACTCACACTCACTTGCCTAGTGCCACTCATCCACACACACAACCCTCCCCTCGGACTGGTAAGGCAGTTTCTACCACCCCTGATTCCTCAACCTGACCACCACGTGACACAGGTACCAACTCTGGGCGCAGGGCGGGGGACAAATGTACAGGACACTATTACGCTGCCACCACTGGATCCCACCCTCTGGTGAATCCAGAAACACAATGCACTAAGGGGGATGATCTACCCTCCCGAGCTAGGGACACCTAACTCACAGTGCACAAAAACACATTTCCAAAGAAATGACAAGTTAAAAACAAACTTTAAAACAATAATCCCTATACCATGTGATTTATCTAAATGCAGAGTTTTGTAGTGTGGCCAGTTGCTGCTGCGGTACAGCGCAAACGCAAGTCCAAATCCCACCGCTGATCACCAATGTTAGAAATGGGATTTCTGGTTGGCTAGGGCTTGCGCCAAAGCCAGACAGAAACCACCACTCTAGTCAGGGCTGGGGAGTTACACGCCAAAGATAACCCCTGCTCACCCCCTTGGTAGCTTGGCACGAGCAGTCAGGCTTATCTCTGAGGCGATGTGTAAAGCGTTTGCGCGCGCACCCAGCAACAACACCCAAGGCCCACCACAAAGGAAACTCCACACAAGGTATTCTATAAAAATAACCTTTGTATTACACAACACATTAGATAAAAACACACACTTTACATTGTGCCAACAGGCACGGGCAGAATTTACAAGGGATTATATATACAGGGGACAGGGCCACCTGGACCACTGTCAGGAATTAGCACTTTTTAGAACATAGGCATAATACTGTAGTACAAAATAGCAAATGTAGCACACAACCAGTAACTACTGGTAACCAGAAAGTACCACCTACGCAACCCTAACCACCTTAGGAGAATATTGCGCAGGGAATCAGGACCTCACTAGCACTGTTAGGGAGAGAACAACCACCTAAGTATCACAATACCTGTAGGGGTCTAAGCACCTAAACACATGATGCATAACATTCAGAGGTGTAAAGCAAAGCACATGACGCATAAACACATTCAGAGGTGCAGGAAAGGTACAATGGCGCAAAAACTCACATTAGCCACTATCTGTGGCAGTCCCTGGGCCAACTGGCCTTGAAGGGGCTAGGACGCCCTATGTCCCAGTAAAGCTGCGCCAGCCAAAATGTAAATTATCCCCAACCTAAACGTGGCAGTTGCCCACTAAGTGCTGGGCAACTGGAGAAATGCTGGGGCCAACGTTGGAGCCTCCCAGGGCTCTGAACAACTGAAATGCCCCCCCTAGCGCCTCGCAGGCTCTAAGTAATAATGTGCCCCCTTGTTGGAGCCTCACGGGCTCTAGCAAAAGGTGGGGGCGACGTTGGAGCGGCCCGCTGCCTTCCGGGGCCGCTCTGCTGATAAAATAAAAATGCCCCCTAGTAGTTGGAGCCTCGTGGGCTCGAAATCCAATGTGCCCTACTCGTGGGAGTCCCTTTGGACTCGAAGATGATGCCTTTGCTGGCACGGCGGCCGCTGCCCACTGTCAGGCGGGGCAGCGGGGAGGGGGAATGAGGACTACGCTCGCCGACCTGGACTTCGATACGGGGGGGGGCGGGCACCGAGAAGCATGCCCCGACACACCCCCAACCACCCAGTGGCCGAGCCCCACTCACCGGCAGCACCACGTTGGAGTCCCCCTCTGGGACTCAGGACAACCACTCACCGGGATGAAGGCTCCCTCCGGGCGACGCGGGGCTCTCCTTCACCGACGGAGGCGGGGTAGGCTCCCGCCCTCCGTCCGGATTCCGGCTGACGCTCGTCTTGCTGATCACAGGAGCGCGGGGTAGGCTCCCGTCCGCTTCCTGTTTTGAATGAGGCCCCGCCCACGTCCCAACCAGGACAGCCTGACTTCCTGTCCCAGCCCGGGCCGCGGCGGTGATCCCAACTTCGGCACAAAGAGGGGTAGGCTCCCTCGTAATAAGTAATATACGGTGGGGTGGGCACCCGCCGTAAGAAAATAATTAAATAAGCGGGGTAGGCACCCGCAAGCGCACCACAATGCCGGGTGGGCACCGGCCTCCAGAATAAAGCGCTCCTAGCGCTACGGCCAACGTAAAGCGCTCTAGAAGCACTGGGGGCACCAAATAAAGCGCTCCTAGCGCTAAGGCAAATAAGAAGCGCTTCCAGGCGCTTTGGGGACACAAATAAAGCGCTTCCAGCGCTGTAGGATGAAAAGCACCACAAAGTCCAGCAAAGTTCTTCCCTGCATGCAGCAGGGCAGGGGTGGGGGGGCAAGGCTGGACCCAGAGCCAGCGCACTGGGCCTCCAGGCAGGGAGGTAGTCCAAGTGGCGGTCCTCTGGTCCAGCAGCAGCAGCAGCCCCCCTCAGGTAAGATCCTGGCAGAGAACAGTTTCTGTGGGGACACAGCCCCATTTTTATACAGGCAAACCCTTTGTTCTGGGTTCAGGGTGAGGGGGAAAACCAGTCGCAGCTGGTTGGGGAGCACCCTTGATGTGCTCAGCCCCTCATTCTATTCACTGGAAGGGCTAGGGTCGTCAGTCGCACCACAGGGGGCGGGGCCAGCATTGTGTTTGGAAAACCCTGTCCTATTCAGGACCCAGGTGGACTCCTCCCACCCATCTAGCTGCTGATCTCCCCATTCACCACTGGGTGACTCATCCTGACACTGGGGAATCCCTAGCCCGTCACATGACACGACCAGCCAATCACGCGACAGACACACTGCACACAGAAGTGCCCACTTCTAGAAGTGGCACTTCCACACTAGGTACATGCACGCCGCACACATCATCGCGCAGCATTCACTCCCACGAGTCCGCACATACCAAACTCGGGCCTGCACACCCCACGCATCAGGAACTACTAGGGACACATACATTCCCCATGCATTCCTATGAGAGGGCAGGCCTATCTCACCACATGCACTCAGAGCACGCACGCACTTTACCCTGTGACACAGGGAAAGTGCGCAGAGACCAAACAATCACCATACCAAGTCACCAATAAAAAGCCAAAAAGTCCAGGGGTGAACCTGCCAGAAGGGCCAAGTCCAACAAGTACCATTGTCTGAAAGACTCTAAAACTGAATGCCCCCAGATATACAAGCTGGTCATCTCTGGTGAAGTTGATCATCCATCAAGATCTAGAACTTGCTATAAAAGCATCCCAAAAACATTTTTTTAAATCCATTTTTTCTTGTAATGTGGAAATCACAATTCATAATACCAACAAACGTTAGAAGGACTCAAAATACAAAACAATCCAAAATTAAATCATGGTCATCAAATGTACAGAGAGAGGCTGTGTGTCAAATGGGTGTAAATATGCTAATTGCTCTTCTGGTACAAGCGTTATTGCCTATTTATTCCACTTTCCTCACTGCATGCTCTAATCGTTAGTTAAGGCCCGTAATTTAGCGCTCACACTCAATAGTCGTAAGTGCTGAGCCTGCAGCAGAAAGCAACAACGCTTAATCAATGCATTTAATGTAATGTTGGGAGCGTGACAGCCAATCAGGTGATCCCACTGTGGTCTACAACAACTGGGACACGCCCTCAGCAGAAGCTCTCCTGACACAAAGTGCTGATGAGAGGGACAGATGAGAAAAAGAGGGTGACTCTGCAGCAGAGTGCCCGTCCTAAAGACATATGAACGGCGTGTAGAGTACCCAGGAGTACCACAGGAAGTGACGTGAACTGGTCTATTTTCCACACTGAGACAGTCTAGTGTTATGTTTATACAAGTCGGAGCTTTCTGTCTGGTCCCATAGATTGGAATGTGCTTATACAACTCAAATACCTCTTTATTCAGGTCTCTTGTTTGTGAGATCTTAGCGTCGAAACCCTTCATAAATATGCTATTAAAACTCAGTCGGTTAAACGCTTGTTGCCTAGATATGTAGGTGACCTGCACATTACACGGACGGCTGCTGAATATCTAGGTGAGTCTTTCATCCTAAAACATCCATGAATTGAGCAGAGGTTCAAATGGGTGAGAACAAATGAATACCGAAATGTTTTTTTCAACGCACCGTGGTTAAAACTTGATGTAAAGAACAGGTTGTATGATTAGAATGAGGCGGTGCTGCTAGAGGTTTCCTGCTGGTACTTTGTTTAACTGGAGTCAAAGCAGCAAAAAGCACATTTCTCAACCCATTAAATCTCTGGCTGCGGTGACTTGAGGCTTTCTCTTGACGGTAAAGACCCAGTGGCACTGCAAGGGTGAACTGTGGGCAGGGCCCTCAGACACCAGGTCTGCAGGAGCACCTCCTCTGTTTCGTCTCAGAGAACTCTAGAGTGCAGCCAGGGAGTGGAAGAGGCAGCGCTTTGAAGCCACATTAGAAGAGTATCCAGGGACATCTTAAGCATTTTGGGGCCCCCGGGCCAAACATAATTTGGGGGCCCCCGCTCAGCACAACTCTGAACTTATTATCCACTTTCAGATCGTTTACGCACCCAATGACTTTGGTTGTATCATTGACAACTATCTTCCTTGGCCAGCCTACATGTGGGCCCAGTATTGGAGCGAACTGTTCCTCATTGGCTAACCAGCACCAGAGAAACAGAAACATCATCAGTCTGAACCAGCCCGGTGCATGTGGCTCTGTAAACTGTTCTTTCACCTTTTGACCTGTGCTTACAGTGGGTGTTTTTTATGTTCACTGCACTCCAGTTGCTGATGTGTGAAGAAGATGGACTCCATATCGGGTGGCACTTGGCTGTGATTGCACTGGCACACCAGTGGCTGCATGTGGCTGGTGCAGTCATGGAGGGAGCTATATTGCCGCACAGCACATTGTCAGATGGCTCACCTGCCACATATGCAGAAAGACTAATGGTTGGACCAAGCCTTCTACCCTCAATCTATGTTCATTTGTATGCAGGACTGTCATCGGGCCCCTTGCCCCTGTTTATTGTTCTCTGGATCTCACTCATTACATGCAGTGCAGGCTCCCTGTGCGTTCCGAATTGTGTGCAAACTGTTTTTTCATCTGTTTTTTAGGTCTCGCCTAGCGACGCAGCGCATGCGCTGCACGCAATGGCGAGACCTATTCCTATTGTTGTGGGTTTTGCTACCGAAGGGGGACAGGAGAGGTGCACGCATACGGGTCATGTGTACGCGTGCACATCTCCTGTCCCGTAGGGGTCATGTCTCCGCATGCACATCTCCTGTCCCTGCCTGTCTCCTGCTCGCTGTGCCTGCGCGGACAGGAGATGTGCACGCGGAGACGCTTGTCCATGCTTGCATCTGGTTTCATGGCAGTTCTTCAGGCGGGGTGCTGCCGTGCTGTCGTCACTGCCCCTCAGGTCTGTCTGCGGCTCGCGCTGGGAGAATGCAGTCACCAGGCGCAGACCCGGAACCCGTGGAAACCTCCACTGTAAACTCCTCAGATTTGTTTTCCCTCGCAGCTCGCTTGTTCTTCCTAAATATGACTGGGTCTTTTAGGCTGGGTGCGTTTAGCTGCTGAAGGAAGTAGGCGGTTTTTGCAGCTAGTGCTGGATGCCCTGACGCTGGGAAGGCAGCTGCCGCCTTTCAATAGGAGAAGAGGTATTTTGAACCCTTTTATTTTGTTTTACAAGACAGGGTACATACAGTTAAGGCTGGTTGTGATTTCAGCCGGCACCAGGCAAAGAGAACTGCAGTTATTGGAAGTGATTCATTTGGAGGACTGTCAGTCGCGCGCTGCCCTGGAACACTTTGCAAAATTATATAATTCTATTTTCTTCGTTACAATTCAGCCATTAACTTTTTCTGGCACGCAGCTGGGGGGTTAATGCACCTCTTGCAGAGATCTCGGTGCAACTACCAATGAAGACAGCTCGGATGCACCCTCTGAGGTTTGTGTGCACGTGCAGCAGGGGGTCCAGGTAAGATAGCTCAGTGAGTTAATGCTTCAGCTTCCGCGGAGTTCGTGTGCATGAAGCAGGGTGGCGGTTCCAACACCAGTGACACAGCTCAATCTTGTAAAGACCTCTGTGCAGAGATGCAGAAGCGACAGTCAGGGCTCTGGTCCCTAATTGAGTGAGACAGCTAAGAGGAGTCGTGCACCTGCTGCAGAGCGTACATGTGACCAGCAGTGTAGAGTTTCCAGTCCCAGGAAGGCAGCTCAATTGGTCCACGCTCCCTCCCCAGAGACCTAGCCACTGGGTGCAATGCACATGGGATAGCTCAGTGTTAGTGCAGCTTCTGCAGAGCGTGAGGTTCCCAGTGAGACAGCTCAATGAACAATATGCCCGGTACATAGATCCGGAATCCTGCAATATAACACAGCTCTGGGGGTTTCATGCTCCTGCTGCAGAGATCTGCCTGTGCAATCCGAGGCCGAGCCTTTCACAGCCAAATATGGCTCAGTGAGCTGAGTGGTTGTCTGAGGGCGAACAAGTGGGTTACAGGTGCCAATCACAGGCGTGCAGATAGAGGCGCTACCCGAAATTCCTCTGAAACCCACAGTTGCTCCGACGGCTGCAGAGGTGCTTGCTCGGGGTGATCGTCACAGGCGCCGTAGAAGGAATCCAGCTGCAGACCCTGGGCATCTATATAGGCCATGGTGCACGTTGCTTAGGGACGGGATGAGTTGCAGAGTTGTGTAGGTTACAATCACGCAGACAAACGCTTGCTTGCTAGCTAGAGTTGGCGTTGTTGGCTGCAGTCCGTTTACCAGCAGGCCACGCTCCCGCCCTGTGTCCCAACCCCCTGGGTACGGGAGCACTAAACATGGCAACAACATTAAAATGCTCCCATTTGTCAGGTACAGGACAAATAATAAATAAACAGGGGTGACAATGGCTGGGAGTCCTAAACAATCTAAAGGAGAAGTGGAAAATAAAGAACAATGACAAAGATGGCTTAAAATACCGGAAAATCTACAAACATTGCAAAGACCAAGAATTTAGGGAAGTAATGAATCATATCAGCAGACCACATAACTAAAGGGCGGACTATGTGATCCGTCCCACAGTGGCAGGGCCAGTATTTGTAGTTTCACTGCACCCAGTACACACCAGACTGTTCTAGGTGAGTGTTCCCTATAAAATCTGGTTTCCTGGCCTACTTTTCCCCTTCTTGTCACAAGCAGGGAAGCTAATTAATTCTTTGGCAGTATCCACGTTCCCACCGAGTGCAGGTGGTGTGAGATTAAACTAAAATGTGTGCGAGCCACTGAGAGCTTTAAGCCAGAGCTCAAATAATCTGAGCTTCCATGTGGCTTTTGGCTGTCACACACGCTGTAAACTAAAGCGACACAAATTAAAGAAAAACCCACATTATTAAAATGAACCTTTAATGTAAACTATAAAAGGGAAAGACATGCTCATCTAGTGGCTGAATGAGGAATGTACAATCAGAAAACCTAGTATTTTATCCTGGCTTCCCTGCTAGAAAAATTAGTTTAAAGTGCTTGTGCCTGAAGCTTGCAAGCTTAGTTTGGTGTGCGTGCAAATCCTGCGTTGCCAATCCCTGGTGAGTTGCACTGCTACTGCTGAAACAATGCCAATGGAGGTACCAATGGATGAGGCGGACTGGCATCAATGGTCCTGTGACCTCAGTGACAGTCACTGTTGCTCTAGGGTGTGCTGCTTCGTAGGATTGCCAGGAAGACTGCAGGTCAACTGCAGTACGGATTTTAGGGGACGGGCCGGCAAGGTTAACCCACAATTGCCACCGCTAGGGTCCACCTCTTGGTGCTATGACAGCAGCGCTTCTAAGGTCTAGTGGGGCATTCTAAGGTCTAGCATGGGAATGTGCTCCATCTGGAGAGTGGTCTGGACATGAAGGCTGAACCATGATTCATCAGTTCCAAATTCAACAACTCCGGCCATAGTGCCACATCCTCTCCCCACTGAACACCATACTGCCCCACTGAGAGAAACTTGCAGTTCTTTTAGCTACAACCCTATTATGCCCAGCTATAAACACCTAGATGCGACTGAATTCAAATTACTCACTAGACAGGAGTAAGTAATATGCTGCCTGGAAAAAAAAATAACAGCCTTCGAAAAAAGTAAACACTTATACTGAATGCAAGTTTAAGTAAAGCAAGTGAAATGCAAGCAGGAACAACGTGGTGAACTTTTTTTTACATTATTCAGAAATCAATGAGTATTTTTGCCTGAAAAGTTAACATGACAGCAGTACGGTTTATAAAGACCACATCCCTGAACAGAGCAGCGGTACACATTTTATAAACTAAAGTAAGAAAAACAGCTGACACAGATCACAAACGATTTCCACTCCACGCATCAACTGAGTATTGGAGTACCTCCAGGAATGGTGCGCTTCCCCATATGGGGAAAACAATGCTGTTCAAACAAAAAGACCAAAAATCTAAAGTTGCGCTTAACTGGCAAACTCTGTACAGTGGCGCTAACGTGTTTGGGTGTGACTAAAACCAATCTGGCCACTTTGCGACCATTCTGGCTGGCTTAATTTAATTATGTTGAACATTTTTTTCGATCCGTCGCCAGGATGCACTTTGGAATTCAAAAATGTCCAAAAAACACAACATTTCCAACAAGTGTTTTTCTTTTTTGGGTCCATTTCACAGGGAAACGAATGGAGAGAATATTTAGGGTAAGAGTCAGTGGTTTTCACTAAGTAAGGAGCGAGACAGAATTATGGGTAGGGATGGCCAGCGGCAGAAGTGGAGACTGTCCTTGTCTGATCTGGGAAAAGAGGAAGAGACAGTCCTATTTCTTCTCAGCCCTCCCCGCCCGTCCTCGAACGGCCAGCGACGGCTGAGTCTTATCAATAGGCCTTACCAATTTCTGCCTTTCTGGGTAGCATTAAAAAACAAGCATTGGCATAGCCAATAGGTCTCGCTTTTGGGACCTTTTAAGTATTTAGTTATGCAGCACAATATCCTTGGTGCAACCACATCAATTGTTGTATGGCTAAACACTTATAAGGTCCAAAGGCGAGACCTATTGGCTATGCCAATGCTTGGTGTGGTGTGGTTGTGTGGGTGGCTGTGTGTGGTTTTGTGTGTGGTTGGTTGTGTGTGTGGTTGTGTGTGTGTGGTTGTGTGTGTGTGTGGTTGTGTGTGTGGTTGTGTGTGTGTGTGGTCGTGTGTGTGTGGTTGTGGGTGTGGTTGTGTGTGTGGGTGTGGTAGCGGGTGCGGGTGTGGGTGCGGTTGTGGGTGCAGGTGCGGTTGTGGGTGTGTGTGCGGATGTGTGATTGGGTGTGGTTGTGTGTGTGGTTGTGTGTGTGTGGTTGTGTGTGGTTGTGTGTGTGGTTGTGTGTGTGTGGTTGTGTGTGGTTGTGTGTATGGTTGTGTGTGGTTGTGTGTAGTTGTGTGTGTGCTTGTGTGTGTGTTTGTGTGTGTGTTTGTGGTTGTGTGTGTGCTTGTGTGTGTGTGGTTGTGTGTGTGGTTGTGTGTGGGTGTGGTTGTGGGTATGGTTGTGGGTGCAAGTGTGGTTGTGGGTGTGTGTGGATGTGTGGTTGAGTGTGGTTGTGTGTGTTGTTATGTGTGTTGTTGTGTGTGGTTGTATGTGTGTGTTTGGTTGTGTGTGTGGGTGCAGTTGTGGGTGCGAGTGTGGTTGTGGGTGTGTGTGTGGATGTGTGGTTGTGTGTGGTTGTGTGTGGTTGTGTGTGTGGTTGTGTGTGTGTGGTTGTGTGTGTGTGTGTGTGTGTGTGTGTGTGTGGTTGTGTGTGTGTGGTTGTGTGTGTGTGTGGTTATGTGTGGTTGTGTGTGTGTGGTTGTATGTGTGGTTGTGTGTGGTTGTGTGTGTGGGTGTGGTTGGGTGTGTGTGTGTGGTTGTGGGTGTGGTTGTGTGGTTGTGTGTGGTTGTGTGTGGTTGTGTGTTTGGGTGTGGTTGTGTGTGGTTGTGTGTGGTTGTGTGTGTGTGGTTCTGGGTGTGGTTGTGCATGTGGTTGTGTGTGTGGTTGTGGTTGTGTGTGTGTGTGGGGGGGGTTATGTGTGGGGTTGTGTGTGGTTGTGGGTGTGTGGTTGAGGGTGTGGTTGTGTGTGTGTGTGGTTGTGTGTATGTGTGTGGTTGTGTGTGTGGTTGTGTGTGTGGTTATGGTTGTGTGTGTGTGTGGTTGTGGTTGTGCATGTGGTTGTGTGTGTGGTTGTGGTTGTGTGTGTGACAGTAATACTAAAAGCATCTCAAAATAAAGGAACACAAACATCGAGTTTGTGTAAAGATAAAGCACGTTGTAAGTTAAACGGGCGCAGCAAAGCATTAACACAACAACAAAACAAACAAGATCACTTAGCGAAGACTGAGTGCTGATAATGGATACACACAGCCCATCATCTTAAGAGTTCTATTACAGCCAATGTGCACTCAAACCTGCCCCCTCCTTGTGAGTTGCACCCCATATTTCATGAGTTGTAACTGCTGCACCCACCATAGCGCTTTGAGATCTAAAGCGCTACATAGGTCTAATAGATTAACCAGTCGCCAACATGTTGTGCTTTGAAAGAGAATGTGCCAAAAGTTTCCAATTTCCTCATCATGTCCTCATGAAAGCGCCAACAAAAGGACTCCCTGAATGGTGCAACGGACATGAAGCAGCCGCTGCGATCAGAAATAAACACTGTGAACGTTGTCCAGTTTCACAGTAACATTTCCTTACACAAAACAGTAATACTAAAAGCATCTCAAAATAAAGGAAAACAAACATCGAGTTTGTAGAAAGACAAAACACATTGTAAGTAAAACGAGAACATCAAAGGGGTGCTGCGAAAGTCATCGCGGGCGAAAGTGAAAGTGATCGTGGGCGCTTAATGAGCATGACGAGGTTTGCCAGCCTCTGCTCCTAGATGCACTGTAGCTCTAGGCTGGCCATAGTAGCATTTTTTGTGCCCTCACGAAAATCTCGCCAGTCCAGCGTATGTGCTAGGTCAGGCGAGACCTAAAAATAGGGGATGGAAGTAAGTAAAAGTTTGATAGAATGTCAATTTTTTAATACATGATTTTAAGGAATATAGCAGGCGAAGAATTTTAGCATGCAATTTGTGGATGTAAACCTGTTGAAAGAAACACTTATAAATTCTGCACCTAAGAAATGTAGCTTATACAATCTTCCAAGAGGCACTTAAGAGAAAACACAGATGCTTCCAACATTGAAAAGGAAGCCCAGTGCTTGTTGAAACCCCTTTACTGTCAAGCAATCAGACAAATAAGCACATTCCGTTACCTGTAATTACTATGAGAGCACCTAGAGAGACCCTGTTATACACCTACTGCAGCAGTTTATTTACTGCTGAGAAGAATCGGTATGGTTTATGCATATCATATGCCCCATACATAAACTATACATATAATATGAAACATGTGTTATGTAGGCACCCACCAATTTTAAAATATAAGAAGGCAATAGATAAACACATTGCAGTAATCATAAATATATTGACTATGTCTTCATGATCTCTCATTCGTCTTTACTACACAGGTAGCGTAGAGTTAATCATGTATAGCCCTCAACATTACATTTAGGTATTCAAAGGGCGCCATGTTTGATACATACAAAATACCAAAACAAATCAATTGATTACCTAGGTACGATCTATAGTATAAATGTAATGGAGGAAGTGGGGGGGGGGGCAACTCTGGATTCTGGAGTTCTAGGTAAAATGAACATTCCTTTCAGTGTGTTTTTCACACAGTTAATTACTATATTCATTATATTACTTTTAAGGGCAAATGTGTGTTCACCTTTAATTGTACACCATGAAGTCACTGTGAATCTTTCATATGAAAAAAAATGAAGCAGGCTGCTGTAGAAGTATTCTCTTAAGTACGGGTCAGTACAGGCAACAGAAAATGGTACGGAAGATATTTTTAAAACAGTATATTTTATATCGGATTACGTTTAGCCATGCATTTCCGTATTTGAGTCAGTGAGACGTAGGCTCTGTTAAGGAGGAGTTTGAACAATTATAATAAAAGGGATTATACAATAAATGCGGATGTAGCAATTCACACACACTTTAACTTCAAAATGCTAGCTCTGATAATGGCCCTACAAATTTGATTCACACGGAATACATGTGGCTTAAAATTGTGTTTATAGAGCGCTTACTATCCCTGACGAGGCGTTGAATGACGTGTCACTGGGTAAGAATCAGTTTTAGCTCACCCAGGCCTCTGAGTCCAACGCTGCTCCTAGTCCCCGTGCACCACCCCTCCTGGCATTTCCCAGCATGCACTTGTATTTTAATCTGCGGACAAGACAGGTCTTGATTGCTAGCGCTTGTGAACGCAATCAGCTGAGCCAGAGCTCTCAGTAAACCTGACGTGGAATTCCAAATATGCGCAGGCCTCACCCAGAGGGCTCGTTGCCTCCCGCCACCGGGGCAGTGCACTGCGTGGCATTCGGTCTGGTGATGGTGTTCGTTCAAGCCTGCTGGTTCAAGTGGCATAACTGCCAAAGCTGCCGACTGGGGAACCAGGTTCGAGCCTCGGTGGCACCTCAACATCCTGTGATTCTGGGCAAATCACTTAATCTCGTCGTGCCTACCAAAAATGAATATGTCCATGTGTAACGTAACTGGTGCTTATGTAAAGCGCTCCAATACATTGGGGTCGAGTTCCCCCTATATAAAAACTGCCCAGAAAAAAAACAACTAGCGCTATAATCCTCCCATTGTAAATTAGCATGCGCCAACAGTGCAGCTTGGCTTAGTAAACCTATGAACGCACAAGGCTCACAAAAACAGCAGACATGACGAGCAAAGATGACGCACACGGGGCCACTTCATGGGGAAGTAATTACTCATTTGTCTCCAACTTAGAAGGATGGAGGACACAGTCATCCAGTAATATGTACTTTCATTCTGTCACACAAGTCTGGATAACGGACCCCTGAACCTGCCGAGCTATCTTTATTAATGTTTTTCCTGCCATTAAATGGCTACTTGCGGTTATAGAACTGTTTTTTTTTCATCTTAAGTCCTTATGCTCGTTTTAAGGAACTTTCGAAAACAAAGTGAATGACGACATCAAGTGATTCCAAAGTATATTCCGACTGCACGGTGCCCCCATGGCATAGGCGGGGGCAGGGTGCCCGAAACCACTGTCCCTTGTAATTGCAGCCACATGGCAGAAGAAACAATTACCTTAGGTGGCAGTTGCTTTTAGCTGTGGGCTGCAAATGAGCAAAAGGCAATATAGAAGGAAAGGTTTCCCTCAGTGTTAAATATGATGTTTATTTACAGCGTGCTGAGAAGATTATACAACCAAGCCAAACAGAATCTCAGACATTAACAAGCATTGGCCGCGCGGCCGTAAAAGTAACGCCACGCAATAAAATAAATAAAAAACAAGTATTGGCCGCGCGAGCAGCCGCGAGACGCGATCTGGGGGGGGGGGGGGGAGGGAGAAGCGGGAGTTCTGTGCAACTGGTGTGAAATAGCAGCAGGGAAGGGGGCGGAGAGGAGGCTATGAGGGAGAGCGACGTAAAGCCATATGGCTGCTTTGCGCGCGTGCACGCCTTGTGCACTGTAGCTCTATGCCAGCGGTAGCACTTTGAAAAGTCCCTTACAAAATGTCTCTCCGAACCAGCGCATGCGCTGGGCTCAGCGAGACCTAAAAAAAAAGGACGAAAGAGTGATAGGTCCATTTGAATGGGGAGTTTAAGGATTAGCCCTGTAGTGTCGAGGGGGAATGGCAGACTGGACTGGGGGGGCACTGGGGAGGACACCAATATCACCAGTTGGCACAGGGCGGGGTTTTGTCCAGAGCTACGTAAGGTCTGTGCATAAAAAGACCCTGCAGCCGAGCGTAGCAGGGATTAAACAGCACACCTGGGTACTGTGATCACTAGGGTGACCCACGCACCAACATCCTTGCAGACAGTACAATGGCGACATGCAGGGGCCGATAAGCCCTCTCCCCGGTGCAGTTAACCATCTACCTCACCTGCCTTCCCCTCAGCTTACCGCCTCCTGCTTCTCCACAGCAGCAACCACGCTATGCACTGAGGAGGCCCACAGAGGGAGTAAGAGACGCCTTCCATGGAGGTGCCCACGATCTGCACACCCCACCAAGGCATTAAGAGATGCCTTCTACTGAGGTGGCCATGATCGCCACACCACTGTGAAGAAGCTACCAGAATATGGCGCTCCCACGCCCGCAGCGCACCGGTCTGCTCTCTGGGCCGATGCGAGTGCTTCCTCACACTCAAAGGGGCTTGAATTAAGTAACAGGATAGCTGTAGTGTTGCACATTCATTTTAATGGAAAAGAAAATAGGGGTACGATGTGCACTGCCGATCCGACCACTTAGGACAACTGGCACTAAGGCTCTTCATGACCACGGGTAACACTGCTACGGGGAGGTTCAAAATAAACAAATATCATAGTGCGCAGTACCTGTAACAGCCTCTCGAGTCCTCTGGCTGGGCTTCTCAAGGGTTAAACGCCCGGGCCTGGTCCGTGTAGCGTGATAACTCTCCACAATCACTGGTAGTGGTGAGGTAACGCTGCCACCGGAGCTTCGAATGGAATGACAAACTACGCAGTGCGCATGCGCACAATGACACGCATACGCACTAAAAAGGCAGAAGACCGGGGAGCTTAAAAATACATGCAATGACGAGAAAGAGCATAGTGCGGTTGCGTGGGATGATGCGCATGCGCAGAAACGCGCGGGGAGCGCATACCGGTGGGGAGCGGGGAACGACGGTACAGTGGCACTAAACAACTTAGTACAATCTGCTATTGGGAATTAAACGATCGTCCATGTTTCCTGAAAACATATGGAAATGTTTTGAAGTCTTCAATACATTTAGGATATTTTTATACTATGTATGTCCTTTAATATTCCAGGAGCAAAGACCCATGCAGTTATTTTGTCTAATAGCATTCCATTTAGGGTAAATTTTGGAATATCAATGGAAGCAAGGCCCAATTTTTGGAAGTGGTGGCTGAAGTACTAGTATATCTTCTTATGCTATCTTTGACCTTAATGGTTACTTTTAAATTAGAGTCTGCTCTAATATTCCCATCCGCCCCTTTGCCTCCATGCAGTATAGAAGTAATTAAAGGACCACTGATGTCAGACCGGACGTTATGGCAAATGGATCGGGGGCACTCTGACTTACTTGAGCAAAAACTGATCTTACCAAGACATGGTAACTCGCTATATGTCTCAGAAAAAAACATTAAAGCAATGCAGTTTGCTTTCAGTTCTTTCCAGTTTGATGACTGTGGTTTGTCTTCCATCGCCCACTGTCCCTGATTAGACAATGTGTAGATCCAAGCTCTTCATTCCCCACATTGGGATCCGTCGTGATGACTTTTGGTGTCACATTGAGAGAAATCCCATTCTCCAACGAAAGAGGGTTCAACCACCTGATCATCTCTTGCTTTACTTCCTGAGTCACAGGAATACATTTGCAGAAGACCTGAGACGCTTGGTAACAAAACAATCTGCAAGTGATTCACCAGAGAGTATAGAATCAGTTGAGGCAATGGCACTCTAAACAGACATGTTGCCATGCGTCCTTGAAATTTTAGGCAAAACCTGACTTGATCATCTTTCTTCCCACACAGTTCCTTACCAGAGATCTGAATGACACTGCTATTTCTTTGGGAAGAAAAACCTTGTAATCATCCCCTGTGTTAGAGTTTCAGGAACTAATAATTGACACTTCTTGACATTCATTACCAATCTATGTCTGCACCTTTTAGCACTTCCTGTGCTGTAGGCGAATGAAGAAACCACTCGTCCAGGTATGGATAGACAGCCAGGTCCTCGCGATGTAATCCATGTCATTAACGGAGTTATCATTTTTGTATGTACCCTTGGGGCAGCCCTTAATCCATATAGGGGAATGTAATGTTGACTCTTGATACAAAATCTGAGACACTTTTGATAAGCTTTCATAAAAAATCATGGAAGTAGGCATTGCGGAGATGTATAGTTACAATGTAATGTTCCTTCTAAGTTAGAGCCATTATTCTTTCTACAGTACCCATCTTGAATTTTTTTTATATTTTCAAGTATATCACTGCTCTGAGTTACCATGATGACTTTCATACCAGAAAGATTGTCGAATAAAGACTCTGTCCCTCTTTCCCCTTTGGCACCAAAATGACTGCAGGTTTGCGGCAACGCTAGCTGTGGTGATTTTTAAACATTTCTTTTACTTGGGTGCATTGTTTTTAATTTAATTGCATACTTCCCTACCTGCTTTCTTTACCACCTGCTCCCCGGTCCACCACGGGCTTGCCCGATTGATGTGGAGGGAGCAGCGTTCTGCCATCTTTCAGGAGGGGACAGGGGGAGGCGGAGCACTGACGTCAGCAGACAGCTAGCTAGCTGACTTGGAGGCTTTAACTACAAGCCTCTCACTTTGCACAGCGGACACGAGACTGCAGGTTTGCGGTAATGCTAACTGTGGCGAATTTTAAACATTTCTTTTCCTTGGGCGCATTGTTTTTAATTTAATTGCACACTTCCCTACCTGCTCTCTTTGCCGCCTGCTCCCCGGTCCACCACGGGCTTGCCCGATTGAGGTGGAGGGAGCAGCGGTCTGCCATCTTTCGGGAGGGGTTAGGGGGAGGCGGAGCACTGACGTCAAAAGACAGCTGACTTGGAGGCTTTAACTACATGCCCTCACTTCACACAGCAGACGCGCGCAGCGTGCGGCGCCGGCGCCTGCCAAAGGCAAGCCCGTCTGAGCCAGTCCGGTCCGACCGGGGCAAGGGGCCACAACCCCTGCCCCTTTTTCAAAAACAGTAAACAAATATTCCCCCAGTCTCTTATATGGTCTGCGAAAGACGCCAGAAGATGACTGCATTTCTTTCAAATTCGACCACCCAATTTTATCATGACCCTGTTGTAATTTCACCTGCACTCCTTCACACAAGAAACTACAGTCGCAGAATACTGCCACTCAGCTTTATCCCATTAAACAACTATCAGCGGGGCAGAACTAATAAAACCCAACCCAAAGAGTTTACATTTTTTAACCTAAATTGCAGATCCCTCGCTAAACATAAGGAGGATATTTTTGATCTTCTTTATTATTCACAACCTCAGCCAGATGCAATCTTCCTCATGGAAACATGGCTACACGAAAGCTCCGGCTTTAATATTGCAGCGGCCTTACCGGCAACCTACACAATTGTTAGGAAAGACCAAGGAGATAAAATCGGTGGCGGTATCGCGATTATCTTTAAAAAAGATTACTCATGTAAATGGGAGACACCACCTTGTGGAGGTTTTAAAGCAGGCTTCTTTAGACTACTCCTTACTTCTCAGTTCACACTGACTGGCTTCCTGGTGCATCGCCCCCCTGGTGCAGCAGGGCCATGGGCGGCAAGCTTTCCTGACATCATTGCCCCTTTTCTACGCAATGCAGCCAATTTTACCATCGTGGGCGACCTTAATATTCACTTTGACGATCCTACATGCAAGATTGGCTCCAGCTTGATTGCCGATCTAGAAGCCATGAACATACCACTCCGTAATTCGGGTCCTACGCACAGGGGTGGCCACTTGCTTGACCCCATATTCTCGAACTTACCCAATATTCATAGCCAAAAAGCTCTGCCTTTACTCTGGTCTGACTATTTTCTAGTAAATTTTAAGCTGGTGTTTGATTCACGGTCTAATAGTTCGACCATCTCCGCACCAAAAGTTAGGAGCAGAAATTTGAAGAAACTAGACATTGACTCCTTAAATCAACACCTGGTGAGTAATACTCCTGTTTTGTCTCCCATTCAAATTTCGGACACAGCTGCCATCCACACTTGGATAACGGCATCTGTGAACACCTGTCTTCCCATTTCACTTAAGAAATTAAATAATCACTGTCCTCCTGCCCCATGGTTCACCGCAAAATTAAAAATTGAAAAAACAAAATGTAAGGCTTTAGAAAGATGTTGGAGGAAGGATTATGCCTTAGAATCCAAGCAGTGTTATAAAACTGCTAAGAGAGAATATAACTCCCTATGTAAAGCAGCACGTGCGGAATATGTGAACAAGACTATCACATCAGCACAAAATAATGCAAAAGTCCTGTTTAAATTAGATGGGATCTCTCGGAAGCAACCCGTCAACCGGTACCCCCGACACTTGATGAAACACACTGTGAAATTGTGGTGAAGTTCTTCATCAAAAAAGTAGAAAAGATCTATGCAGAACATGAGTTGGCAACTACTAAAAAGGAACAGCACTTAATGAATCCATTCTACACTTCTGACTGTAACAGCCCAGTCGGGTTCTCTGACTCGGCGTCTACCATGAAAATAACAAACTGACAACCCTTAGACCCTTTATCTTTCAGTGCCATTTTAAATAGTCTTAAATCAGGCTCCCCTAATGACCCACTTCCAGTCAATATTCTTCAAGAACTTAATTCCTCCTCATTAAGGATCATCATGGACCTACTTAATGCCTCACTGAGGGAAGCCACTTTACCTGTAGAATTGAAACACGCAATGGTTCTTCTGCTTTTGAAGAAACCAAATGTGGAGCCAGCTGAGCCTTCCAATTTCCGGCCAATTTCCCTACTCCCTGTTTTTTCTAAGATCCTAGAAAAACACGTGAATCAACAGCTTAAACGGTTTGTGGAATCCAATAACATCTTACACGGGTCCCAATCAGGCTTTAAAGCCGGTTACTCCACGGAGTCTACTCTCTTAGGAGTTACCGAAACAATACGCCTGCTTCTGGATGAAGGGGAAATGGTGGCACTCATTCTATTAGATCTGAGTGTCGCCTTTGACACGGTATCTCATCCTACCCTTTTAAAAGCACTCCAGTCCCTGGGAATTGTTGGATCATCTTTGGAGTGGATTAAAAACTTCCTCACCAACAGGACTTTTCAGGTCATCTCCCCATCGGCTTGCTCCAAGACCTATGCATCTCCTCATGGAGTGCCTCAGGGATCGATACTTAGTCCTATGCTATTCAATCTTTACGTCAGCCCTTTAGTTACCATCGCGGAAGAGGCTGGGTTGTCAATCTTCTCTTATGCGTATGACACCCAGCTTCTCTTTTCACTATCCGCCAATGACAAATCCAGTGTTTCATCCCTACAGCTAGGACTGTATAAAATCGCCAACTGGATGCACACTAACTGGTTAAAGCTAAATGGAGGAAAGACAGAGGTTTTGATCATGGGGAAGGATAAAGATCTTTGGGGCCTGCATCACTGGCCGCCTGAAATGGGTGAACTTCCTAAACCGGTGCAAACTGTACGTAATTTGGGCATAGTGATTGACGATCAGCTGACTATGAAACAGCAAGTAGCGAAGACCACTTCTATTTGCTTCACTATTCTCAAATGGCTCCGTAAGATATTATGGATGATGCCTGAATCTACTCAAAGAACAGTCATCCAGCCCCTAATCATGTCGAGGCTTTATTATGGCAACATCCTTTATCTAGGCACAAATAGGGAGTTAATACGCAAGCTGCAGGTGGTGCAGAATTCTGCGGCCAGGCTACTTCGTCAGGTACCGAAAACATCTTCCATCAAAGGCACTTTGCGTGATCTCCATTGGCTCAGGATTGAGCAACGGACGATATGTAAGTCCTTATGCTATATGCATTAGATTAAGCTAGGCACAGCACACCATTACCTATGCTCCCTAGCCCAGACATATCTTCCGCCCCGTCTACTTCGCTCCGCATCCCAAGCTAACTTCATAGTTCCTAGATTCAAACTGTCACGAATGGGCGGACGCTCTTTCTCGTACCTGGCCCCAATGTTGTGGAACTCACTACCTTCCCTACTTCGCCACGAAATTAGCCATAAAAGCTTCCGCAAAGGCCTGAAGACCTGGCTTTTCAACCTGTATAAGGCTTGTCCGATTTGTCTGCAATCTGTCCTGTGCGCCGGGAAACCTCCGGGTAGCTGTGCGCCTTATAAATTTAATAATAATAATAATAATAATTGTTTTTTTTTCTCAAGCATCATTTGAAGTGTTTCCAAAGAGCCTTCACATTTGTTTGAAATCTTGGTCACTTGGTTGGCCTGTTTCTTATTTCAAGAGGAATATTCTTGAACTCTATCCCACAATCTGCAGGACCCATTAATCTGAAGAGACTCTTCCCACACCTCTAGACGTTGGCAAATTCGACCTCCAACTGGACGTTTTTCCTGTTTTCTGACATACATAGGATCTTAGTTTTAACGTGTCTCTTGTTTTTTTTCTGAAACTCTTTATCCGGATAGGTTTTTTTGTCTGGATTTCCTTGTGCTTGAAAGCTGACAAAATGACTATTTTCCATAGTTCAACGACTGCTGCTGTCTAAACAAGGATGAATGTTTTTTCTCTTTAGATATTTTATGAAGTGTCTCTTAAAGTTCCAAACCAAACAGTCTATTTCCTACAAACAACGTCTTAAATACTAGAATTTTCTATGCTTAATCTGTGTGCCATTCTTTCAAGAACAGGTTTCTCCTAGTGGCTATTGTGGCACGACTAGCCAGTGCTCCTGCCCTTACAACATCACACAAAATGCCTGAATATAACTACACTTGTTTTTCCATTATTTCCACAAGTGTGGAACACTCATTTCCATTCTCCAGTCTTGAAGAGATCTTTGAAAGTGGAGACCAGACATTGAGACTCAAAGGCACCATTAATTCCTGCTCTCATCACCAGATTCATTTCACCATAAGCCTCTTTTGAGGGATGACTCAATCTTTGTCCTGTTTGTAAGAATGTATTTCTCACTGCCTACCAGGTGTCCTACGATCGAATCCACACAGATCACACCAGGAATTACCTCCTCAATTTTCTCCATTGGGTATCATTTCAACATAGATTTAGGTATAGATAATATTTTAGGATCTTTCCATTCTCAGTGAACCACATCCAAAACATGCTCATGGATAGGTAAATCCCATTGAGGGTGTCTTTTGGAGTAGACTCAGATTACGTACCCGGTTCTTCTTGAACCACATAGCCCATGTTTTGTCTGATATCGGAAAGCATTTCTGGTAATAAATCCTTTCCAATTTCCTTCCACATCTGAAATTTTGGTAGTGAATCACTGTTTTCCCCACTTCAAATTGCAGAAAATGACTCTGAAACTGGGGAATATTTACAAGGACTCAACGCCGCCATAGCGTCAATTATTTGATGTTTGGGTGGCTTTCTTTTTATCGCCATATTTACAAGTTGCCGCCAAAAAAAGTTAGTGGCAATTTTTGAGCGTTAACGTGAATTTTTCACATCACCACTTTTGTTAGCATGACTTACCGAAAATGAGATGCAAGGGAAGCCGTTCCCCCGTAAAAACTCACGCGAAACACACAACACAATATTTACAAGGACTTCCTTGGACGTTGCAAAAAAAGAAGAACTGCTGCTAAGTCTCATTAGCGGCAGTTTTTTAACATCAGCAATTACCTGGTCTTAGAAATTAGGATAACACACTTATATATAAGAAAGACAATTCCAGTTCATCCTTGGCAACCTCAACAATGCCATGGAGTTTCTGCTACTGCAACTCAGAGTACCAAGAAGACCACCACCGCAGAGGCAGCGCCGGAGAAGGGAGTGGATCTACCACCAGCGAATCACCCTCATACACCTCCGAGTGGAGGAGGTCATAGCCCATTACAGGTTAAAAAGTTGGTCCATTGTCCGCCTCCTCAACCAGATTGCACCAAGGCTGCAGCCCACATCCCAGCGCTGCACAAACATCCCTCCACAGACAAAGCTACTTGCTGTACTACACATGCTGGCCTCAGGGACTTTTCATCCGACCACCGTCAGAGTGAGTGAATTCTCCCTGGCATCCTTCTCCAGGTACCTACACACTGTCCTGGATGTCATCATCAGCCTGGTGTCGCAGTACCTCCACTGCCCCAACACTCAGTCAAAGATTTGATCTCTCCCCAGCAGCTCAGCTGTCTCTGGCCTCGTCGCTCACTCCTTCTGCTCCCCCCAGCCTGGGGTTTGAGCCCAATCCAGTCCGCTCCTTGCTCGATCGTGTACCGCTTCAACACGGTAATTGTGCCACTCTCTGTGTTTTGCCACTAGTTATTTTTTGGTTTCTGGTTTTATCTCTGTTCATTCTGTGCCCTGTTATTCTTGCCTCTGTGCACGGTTAATGTTATTTTCTGGGCCATATTGCTGCTTCTATGCCCGGTCATCTTCCCACCTCTGCTGCCCCTGCGGCCCCTCCCCCTGCCCACGCCCATTCCCGCCTCCCAGCTGATCGTCCCTCCTCTTCCCCTACTTAATGGAGGATCGCGCGCAGCAGGTGCGCCGCTGGCACGCAGAAGTTGCGCCAAAGGCAAGCACGTCTGTGCCTGTACGTGACGCGACCGCAGCCAGCGCCAGGAACCCTGGATCTCGGACCATCCACCGCTACCATGCGCCAACCCTCCTCGCGCTCAACCCCAGAAGAAACTGCAACTGCCAGCTGTCAACACCAAACACAACCCACGGCCAGTTCTCCTGCTGCCACTGCCGACAGACCCTCACCACCGCGCCGGTCGTTGACACCCCCTCCTCAATGTGCACCGAAAACGCTGTGGAAATCTGGAACCTCCTGGACTCTCCTTCTTCACGGAAACCTGGACCAACGCCGCCTCAACCCCTGACATCATCATCGCCATATCTGATGGGCACAAGATCCAGAGGAAGGATCGCCCCAACCACCCCTTAGGAGGCATTGCCATCATGCACAAAAACTCCCTTTGCCTCACAAACTTCAGTGGAAATTTCCCTGCTGCCGAACACCTTCACTTCCAGGTCCAGACCAGCCCTAACTCCACACTCCACGGCACCCTTGCCTACAGACCTCCCGGCCCCCAAGCACTCTTTGCCGACAATATCACCGACCTCATTGCGCCCCTCGCCATCACCACCACAGACTACATACTCGTTGGAGACCTGAACTTCCACCTTGACAACCCCAGCAACCCCAACTCTGCCGCCCTCTGTGACAACATCGCCAACATCGGCCTAAAACAACTTGTCACCACACTGGCCACAAGGCAGGAAACACCCCTGACCCCGTCTTCGCTGGAGGCAACATCGTTCACTTCAGCCACACCATGCAGTCCCCCACTACGTACACTTCCTCGTCAACACACCCAAGCCACCCGAACCCGCTCCACTGCCCCCGCACAGGAACTGGAGCAGAGTCACTTAGGAACAGCTCAACTCCGCCCTCACTGACTACACCCCCCCTGCCGCAACGGATGCCAACATCGCGGTCATGGAACTCCACACTCCCACCGAAAGGACCTTCATTTACAACAGATTCCTCGCAAACTCCAGCAACTCGAAGGAACTTTTCAACATCAACCAGGAATTCACCAAGCTCAACAGCGAAGCCATGGACATCACCCCCCCCGGACCTCTGCGACAAACTCGGAGCCTATTTCCACCGAAAGATAAAGACCCTCTACTTCAACTTTACTGTCCACACACCCAACCCCGCAGCCAACCTGGCCTGCAGCAACTCCAGCCAGACCACCATCTCTGCCTGGACACCGATCACAGCTGAGGAAACCACCGCAACCATGAAAGGCATCCACTCCGGGGCACCAACAGTCCCCTGCCCCCCCACATATACCACAGAGCCGCTACTACCATCGCACCTGTACTACAACGCACCATCAATACCACCTTCGAGACCGGCGTCTTCCCCGACAACTGGAAACGCGCCGAAGTCAGACCCCTGCTCAAGAAGCCCTCTGCCATCCCAACGGACCTCAAGAACTACCGGCCTATCTCACTCCTCCCGTTTGCAGCAAAAGACGCAGAGAAGACAGTCAACGCAGAACTGATGAGGTTCATCGAAGACAACGCCATCCTAGACCCTTCTCAGTCCTGATTCCGAAGCAATCACAGCACTGAGACCGCCCTACTCGCAGCAACCGACGACATCAGCACCCTCCTCGACCAAGGTCACACCGCAGCCCTGATTCTACTCGACCTGTCAGCAGCCTTTGACACCGTCTCCCACTGCACAGACCAGCCTGGATGAGCAATAGCTGCCTAAAACTCAACTCCGAGAAGACAGAAGTCCTCATCCTCCGAACCACCCCTTTGATGTGGAACAACACCTGGTGGCCGCCTGCCCTCAACAGCCCACTGACCCCCACAGACCACGCCAAGAACCTGGGTATCGACCTCGACTCCTCCATCCCAATGAAACAACAGGTCAACGCCATCACCTCCAGCTGCTTCAACACCCAGCACCCTCCAGAAGACCTTCAAATGGATCACCCTGAGGCAAGGAAGACTGTCACCCACTCCTCACCAGCAGGCTGGACTACGGGAACGCCCTCTATGCAGCATCAACAAATCTCTACTCCGCAAGCTCCAAACAATACAGAACACCGCCGCGAGACTCATCCTCGGGATCCCTCAACACGAACACATCAGCCAACACCTACACAAGCACCACTGGCTCCCCGTTGAAAAGAGAGTCACCTTCAAGATACTCACCTATGCCTACAAATGCCTACACAACACTGGACCCCAATACCTCAACGACAGAATCACCTTCCACGCACCCAAACGAAACCTCCGCTCCACCAACCTCCTCCTCACCTACACCCGGCGCAGCCATAGAGCCAGAGCAGGGGGAAGATCCTGCTCCCACATCGCGGCCAAGACCTGGGACGAGCTCCCCACTGACATCAGGCGTGCCCCCTCCCTGAATACCTTCAAGAAGGCTCTGAAGACCTGGCTTTTCGCATGATGCAGATCCGCTGACCCCCCCATAGCGCCTTGAGACCCTCACGGTAGAGAAGTGCGCTTATAATTACCCTGATTGATTGTCTGCGCAGGAACAACTCAGCAACAAGCAAGGCTTTAATGCCTCTGCTGGTTTTCTGCATGTATTGGGGGCAATGGACTGCACCCTTGTGCAGTTTGTGTCTCCTGCGGAAACTGCGCACATTTACAGAAGCAGGAAGCACCCATACTCCATGAATGTGCAGGCAATAGTTGACCATCTTGGTGTCTTCCTTAATGTCGTGTCCATGATTCTTTTATCTTCCACCAATGTGTCATCAACCAGCAGTTCAAGAATGGCTTCTATGGACATGGACTGCTTGTTGGTAAGCACAACTCTAACACACCACACACCTCAAGTCACTCAATCATGTAGGCTAATAATGTTAATTTGCTCATGTAGTAAATAGCACTGTGCATATATTGTTTCTGTGCCAACTTCAATCCACAAACATAATTTTAAAAGTACAACATATACTGAACAAGACCAATTTTATGGGCAGGAAATTGAATTACCACCCACTTTGTCACTCAAGGAATAAATACCCTCCAAAAGTCATTGATCTCAACATTTACCATTCAAGTGCCTGTGGTCTTAGCTCCCCTTAGTCCAGTGCTTGACAATGATGGTTATTGCAGCTGTACAATTTAAGTAATGTGCAAAACTGCACATTTGGCAGTGATATTTCCTACTTCAGACCTTACCTAATTTAACTCAGGATGTCTTTCCAACATTTGATTTATGTCCTCCATTTCCATGTGCCTCATCTACTTTTTCAATTCATACCTCACTTTAGTCCATTCCCTCAGCATTTTGTTTACCTTCTAGCTTTCTGCCCTACTCATTGTTCATGTTTGTATTTTCTTGTAGCTGCTTCCAAATTTATTAATTGGCTCAACTTTGGTGCATACTGTCAGATAATCTCCTACCAGACCTTCCATTGCCCCTAATTACCATCTTACATTACCTTTTGGTTTCCTTCCATTCATCCAATCTTACTTCTTTCATTCCCTTGCCCTTCCATCCATCATTCAGTTCAAAGTTAAATCTGAAATGTCAGCTGTCCAACTTAGGTAGTCTACTTCCGTTTATAATCACATAAACTAATGTTTGCACTAAGACGTTGTGAGAAGTTGGCCTGGCATATGCAGGTCACTAGTTATAGTGGCCACCTTGCACCAATCCAATTCGACTCTTGGTAGATAAAGACAACCTTTTAAAGAAAGCTATCCTAGTGGTAGCTGTGGAGAGCAGCCTTCAGGCTAAGTCTCTGAGGAATGTAAAGGAGCTTGTTTTACCTTATAATTTATTGAATTACCAAATGAAAAGACACCACACAGGTATATATATCAAATATATATGTATTTATTTCTAAATATACTCTACTAATCTCTTTATGAGATTAGAGCCAGGTAAACATTCAAAAGATCAACAGTTCTCAATAAATTAAGCACAAATATGGCTGTAGCCCTAGGGGCGTACCAGACCATATACTAAAATAATGGGTTAACAAACTCGACTTGCAAAATGAAGAGGCCTAGGGCCTTGGGAATCGCTGGGGCTTCACTTCGGCAGTGTTAGCAGGTAAGTAATCAGCACACAGGAAACGCGTGCAGTGTCTAAACACACACGTGGGTTTTCAATGCGTTTCAATGGCAAATGTCGCGGTTTGTATTTTACAGTTCTAGGGCACTTCGCAAAAGTCAACAGGCAAGCAACTTACAGGGTAAGTATTTCGAGAGCCAACACACACTTGGGCACCGGAGTGTACGAGTTACCTCACCCAGGGAAGCCGGGTGCATAGGTGTCCTTTGGTGTCGGGTCGTGATGCTGTTTTCAATGGAGATCCTTGAAGACTTGCTGCTTGTGACGACTGGAGAGGTGTCCGTTCGAATCCGACGATGGATTGGAGTTGCAGAAGACTTAGAAATTGAGGGGACAGAGTTCAGAGTCACTTGCCAGTGACCAGTGGTCAGCAAGATGGATGACCACAGCTGTCGCGTCTCTTCAGGTCAATGATGGTGTTTTGTCTCTTCGCTCACGAGGACCAGGAGGGATTGAAGATGACCAGCAGCTGGCTTTGGAGGTTCCCACAACGTCTGCAGCTGATGACGGTGTCGGCACCCGGATTGGAGCCAACAAGCCTTGGCAACTGCAAGTCTCGTGTAGAGTGAAGATTGGCAATGGTGCAGACCAGCAAGGTCTGATGGACTTACCCAGCAAGGGTAAGTGAGGGCAGGCCCAGAGCAACCAGGCGAGCCCTTGAAGTTGATGTGGAAGTCTTCAGGTGAGTTACTAGCCAATGGGCAAGCAACCGCAAAGACGCCTTTGCAGGAAAAGTTTAACAACAGCCCACGGTCACTCGGGACGGGGTAGGCCGCTGAATTTCGGTACTCGACCTGCTAGGGACTTGGTCAGCAAGTGGTCCAAAGCACAATTCCGTTGGACGTAGATTAGGGCTTGCACTCGAAATCAGTGCACGGTTCCCTGGTATTGCTGTTCCTCTCAACTCCTGGGGTCCAGATGCCACAGCTTCACTGGGGACTCAAAATGGCCATCGAGAGGTCAGGAAATTTGCTTCAGGGGACGCAGGGACTTCGGGCTCCGGCGGGAGCGGTAAAGTTTGCAACCGTTGTTGAAGAGTTTTGGTGCCTGCCAAGCAGGGGAGTCACTCCTTGACTCCAAGGGAGATTCTTCTGTCTTCCAAAGGTAGTGGAATCGTGGTACTTTAAAATTTGGGACCGCGTAGGAGGCAGGGCCCTACCCCTGTCTCTTCTGGTATTAGCAAATCAGGAAATCCACTTCAGGGGACGGCGGGAGCGGTAAAGTTTGCAACCGTTGTAGAAGAGTTTTGGTGCCTGCCAAGCAGGGGAGTCACTCCTTGACTCCAAGGGAGATTCTTCAGTCTTCCATAGATAGTGGAACGTCGAAGGGCCAGGATTCTTCTTAGTAGAGCATCGTCCAGGTGTAATCTAAGTTGCATTGGCAAGGTGTGGTATCTTATAGTGAAAATATGGGAGGGACTAGCTCTATGACCACTCCTCTAGGAGGGTCAGGGAAGTGGGTGGTTACACCCACTTCCCTTCGTCCAGTTTCGTGCCAGAGCAGGGACAGGTAGCCCCTGAACCGGTTTGAGCTGGCATATGCACAAAGGAGCCTACTGCTCCCCCAGTGCAGGACTTCAAAGCACTCTAAGAGTGCACCCACCCAGCTCCAAAACACTAAATCCTGTCTGGGAGGTGGTGACACCTCCCTGTGACAGGAAACCCTTTGATGGGCTCCATCCACTGCGAGTTTTGGTCAGCAGCAGGAGGGCAGCCCGGTGTCTGTGCTGGTGGCATCCATTTTGTGATGCCAGGGCTCTAGATGATTTCTACCGTGTAGTACAGTGGGTACATGTCGTCCCCTCTAGAAGGGTGGGATCCTACTCTCCTACACAACCCCCCCCAAACGCAGGGACATTAAACTAACCTTGACCAGTTGAGTTTTCATGTTCTAAGTGGAAATACCTTGAGAGTCCATCTGCATTGGCATGTTGGGTCCCAGGTCTATATTCCACTGTATAGTCCATCCCCTGTAGGGAAATGGACCACCTGAGCAGTTTAGGATTTTCACCTTTCATCTGTTTGAGCCATAGGAGGGGCTTATGGTCAGTCTGAACTATGAAGTGAGTGCCAAACAAGTATGGCCTCAGCTTCTTCAGGGCCCAAACCACAGCAAAGGCCTCCCTCTCAATAGCTGACCAACGTTTCTCTCTAGGGGTCAGCCTTCTGCTTATAAAAGCTACTGGCTGGTCTTGACCTTCATTATTAAGTTGAGACAGTACAGCTCCCACACCCAGCTCTGAAGCATCTGTTTGGACAATGAACTTCTTTTTGTAATCTGGACTCTGTAAGATGGGGGCAGTGCACATTGCCTGCTTGAGGTCATCAAATGCCTTTTGACAGCTAGCTGTCCACTGAACCTTTTTTGGCATTTTCTTGGAGGTTAAATCATTTAAGGGGGTCACTATAGATCCATATCCCTTAACAAACCTCCTGTAATACCCAGTCAGGCCCAAGAAGGCTCTCACCTGTGTCTGGGTGGTTGGAGCTACCCAGTCCATTATGGTCTGGATCTTGCTCTGCAATGGTTGAACCTGGCCTCCACCTACAAGGTGGCCCAGGTACACAACCTGACTCTGCCCTATCTGGCACTTAGTGGCCTTGATAGTGAGGCCTGCTTTCTGCAGGGCCTCCAGTACATTCCTGAGGTGGACCAGGTGATCCTGCCAGGTGGAACTATAGACATCAATATCATCAAGATATGCTGAGCAATAGGTTCCATACCAGTCAGAACTTTATTCACCAACCTCTGAAATGTGGCAGGTGCATTCTTCAAACCAAAGGGCATTACCACAAAGTGATAGTGCCCACCAGGGGTCGAAAATGCTGTTTTAGCCTTGGCATCATCAGCTAACTTGATTTGCCAATAGCCTGCTGTAAGGTCAAATGTACTGAGATACTTGGCTGAGGCCAAAGTGTCTATTAGTTCATCTGCCCTTGGTATTGGGTAGGCATCAGTCCTGGTACCTGCATTGAGGCCCCTGTAGTCAACACAAAACCTAATCTCTTTCTTACCGCCCTGGGTGTGAGGTTTTGGGACAAGGACTACTGGGCTAGCCCAAGGGCTATCTGAAGGCTCAATAACACCTAGTTCCAACATTTTCTGGACTTCAGTCCTGATACAGTCCCTGACATGGTCAGGTTGCCTGTAGATTTAACTCTTTACCGGCAGACTGTCTCCAGTGTCCACCTCATGGGTGCACCAGGAAGTCTGACTTGGGGTCAGGCTAAACATATGTCTAAACTGCTGTAGCACTTGTCTACATTCAGTTTGTTGATGTTCAGTGAGGCTGCTTGCCAAAGCAACACCATCAACTGACCCATCTTCAGGGTTCTGTGAGAGCAGGTCAGGGAGAGGGTCACTCTCCTCCTCCTGGTCCTCATCGGTTGCCATGAGCAAGCTCATGTCAGCCCTGTCCACATATGCTTTAAGTCTGTTGACATGGAGCACCCTAAGGGGGCTCCTGGGAGTGCCAAGATCTACCAGGTAGGTGACCTCTCCCTTCTTTTCAACAATTGTATGGGGGCCACTCCATTTGTCCTGGAGAGCTGCTGGGGCCACAGGCTCCAACACCCACACTTTCTGGCCTGGCTGGTAAACAGTCAAGACAGCCTTTTGGTCATGCCAAGCTTTTTGGAGTTCTTGGCTTGCCTCAAGGTTTTTACTGGCCTTCTTCATGTACTCAGCCATCCTGGAGCGGAGACCAAGTACATAGTCCACTACATCTTGTTTGGGAGGGTTGAGAGGTAACTCCCATCCCTCCTTCACCAGACATAATGGTCCTCTAACAGGGTGCCCAAACAGAAGTTCAAAAGGGCTGTAGCCAACCCCCTTCTGAGGAACCTCCCTGTATGCAAACAGAAGGCAGGGAAGTAAAAGGTCCCATTTTTGCCTAAGCTTCTCTGGGAGTCCTTTAACCATTCCCTTTAGGGTTTTGTTGAATCTCTCAACTAACCCATTGCATTGTGGGTGATAGGGAGAAGTGAATTTGTAGTTTACACCACACTCCTTTCACATCGCAGTTAGATATCCTGACATAAAGTTATAACCTCTGTCGGAGATGACCTCCTTTGGGAAACCCACTCTGGAAAAAACTCCAATGAGGGCTCTTGCTACCACAGGAGCTGTGGTAGTCCTTAGGGGTATAGCTTCTGGTACCTGGTGGCATGATCCACTACCACCAGTATAAATCTGTGCCCAGATGCTGTTGGTGGGTCAAGGGGACCAACAATGTCAATCCCTACCCTTTCAAAGGGAACCCCCACCACAGGTAGTGGTATCAGGGGGGCCTTTGTGGTGCCACCTGTCTTGCCACAGGCTTGACAAGTGACACAGGAGCGACAAAACTCCTTTGTGTCTTCAGACATGTGTGGCCAATGAAAATGTGGTGCAAGCCTGTCCCAGGTCTTGTTTTGGCCCAAGTGTCCTGCCAATGGGATATCATGTGCTAGGGTCAAGAGGAACCCCCTAAACTTCTGAGGAATTACCAACCTCCTGGTGGCTCCAGGGGTAGGATCTCTAGCCTCAGAATATAGGAGCCCCTCATCCCAATACACCTTATGGGACCCACTAGCACTCCCAGCAGCCTCAGCAGCAGCCAGCTGTCTGAGGGGTTCAAGAGTGGAGCAGCACTGTTGCTCTTTGCTCAGATCTTCCCTGGAAGGGCCCCCTGCCCCCAAGAACTCAACCTGACCAGGCTCAAGTTCCTCTGGGGCAGTTCCTTCTACAGGCTCTGCTTCTCCTCCCTCAGGAGGGGAATCTGAGATCTGAGACAGAGGGGAAGGCCCAGCCTTAACCCTACTGCTCTTCCTCTTGGGTAGCACCTGGTCCATAGTTTCAGGATCCAGAGCTGGTTCAGCTTTATGCATTTTGGCTTGTGACCTGGTCACAGCAAATACCTCTGCAGGTATGCCCAACATCTCTGCATGACTCCATAATTCTACTTCAGACCAGGCTGAAGTCTCTAGATCATTGCCCAACAAACATTCAACAGGGAGGTCTGCACTGACTACTACCTTTTTGAGGCCAGTTACCCCTCCCCAGGAGAAATTCACAACTGCCAGGCTATGGTTGGTCCTGGTGTTGCTTGCATTGGTTACCTGGTACATTTCACCCAGGATGATCTGTGTAGGGTCCACTAGGTCCTCTGCTACCATGGTGACACTAGCACCTGTGTCCCTAAATGCCAAAGCCTGTTTGCCATTTATGATAGGCTGCTGTTTGTATTTGCCCAGATTACTGGGGCTCACTAGGAAGGACATATCAAGGTCTCCCTCACAAACTAGCATTGCCTGTGTTGGTACTCTGACTAGGCCAGAGTCCACATCAGAACCCAGGGTCAACCCTACTACACCCTTATTCTGAGTATTACTTCCACCACTTGCTGCACTAGGGGGAACAGTTGCCTTAGGGGCTGGAGTGGTGGTGGTTTGGTCTTTGGACTTTGTACAGTCAGAAGTCCAGTGCCCTTTCTGTTTACAGAATTTGCACCAGGGCTTCTTTTGGCCTTTTCCCTTTGCAGATTGTGACTCCCCACCAGATGCAGATTTTTGGGGCCCTTGTGAAGACTTCTGATCTTTAGATTTATCCCCACCCTTATCTGAGCCTTTAGGATCTTGCTTCTTACTGTCACCACCTTGGTTCTGGTTTTTCTGCCTCACCCTGGTTCTGACCCATTTGTCTGCCTTCTTTCCCAATTCTTGGGGAGAGGTCAGATCAAAGTCCACCAGGTACGGATGCAACAACCCGGTTCTGGCAATTATTAAGGATCTGTTCTCTCATTATAAGATTATACAATCCCTTAAAGTCAGTTACTCTACTACCCACCAGCCAACCTTCTAGAGCCTTGGTTGCACAATCAACAAAGTCAGTCCAATCCTGAGTCTGTGCTTTCTGGGTGTCTCTGAACTTCAACCTGTACTGTTCAGTGGTTAAGCCAAACCCATCTATCCAAGCACTCTTCAGGGCTTCATAATCATTAGCATCCTCTTCTCTAACAGTGAGGAGCTTGTCTCTCCCTTTGTCTGAAAAGGAGAGCCACAGGATTGCTGCCCACTGTTTCTGGGGGACCTGTTGAACTTTACAGGCCCTCTCCATAGCAGTTATCCATTTGTGGATATCATCCCCTCTGGTAGGGAGGAACAACCTTGGACAGGTTCATATGATCTTGCATGTAATCTCTGCCTCTAGGGACACTGTTGCTGCCACCAGGGGTATCTAACCCCTCCTTCTTAGAAGCTCTTTGGAGCTCGAAGGCTTCCCTATCTAAGGCCAATTGCTTTGTTCTGAGGGCAAGCCTAGCCTCCTCATACTGGAGCATCTTGAACCTTCTTTCAGAGGAGGACTCCCTGGGAAAGTTGTAGTTCCTCTGTGGAACAGATTCTCTTCCAGAGTGGTATGAATGGTCAGATTCCCTTGAGGGGGACCTGGTCCTTCCTCCCACTCTGTCAGTTCTCTTAGGGAGAATTTCTCTGTTCCCTTCAGACACTTATGTGTCTGGCCCTTCAACCACAGACTCCTGGTCATCTAGATTTTCATCATCAGACCCAGAGACTATGTTTGAACCACCCCCTGATGCAGACCCACTTGCTCCTAGAGCTTGTCTCAGGTCATCTGCTACTAACAGATCTATCAGGCGTTGTGATGAGGGACTCCTGCCCACCCTCAGTTGTCTTTCAAAGCATACGGCCTTCAGTTCAGTGTAGGCTATATCTTTATACTGAGATGGGGTGGACCCACTGGCTCCACCATGGTGAGACATACTAGTGTTGTGCAGTGTTGTACTACCTACACTAGTTGAGGCCTACTGGACCTAGCTTGAGCTGTAGCAAGGGTGTGCTTGTCCCTTCACAAACAGCACTAAGTTCAGTAGAACTTATTGATACTAGCTTGACTTTATATGTACCTTGAGTACCTTAAGTGGTTTTCAGTTAGTAATTCAAATAGAGATTTTCTGGTAAAATAATGGCAAGCTGGAATCCCACACGCTGCCCACCAATGTGAGAAGTTGGCCTGGCATATGCTGGTCACTAGTTATAGTGGCCACCTTGCACCAGTCCAATTCGACTCTTGGTAGATAGGTTTAAAGACAACCTTTTAAAGAAAGCTATCCTAGTGGTAGCTGTGGAGAGCAGCCTTGAGGCTAAGTCTCTGAGGAATGTAAAGCAGCTTGTTTTACCTTATAATCTCTTGAATTACCAAATGAAAAGGCACCATACAGGTATATATATCAAATATATATGTATTTATTTCTAAATATACTCTACTAATCTCTTTATGAGATTAGAGCCAGGTAAACATTCAAAAGATCAACAGTTCTCAATACATTTAGCACAAATATGGCTGTAGCCCTAGGGGCATACCAGACCATATACTAAAATAATGGGTTAACAAACTCGACTTGCAAAATGAAGAGGCCTAGGGCCTTGGGAATCGCTGGGGCTTCACTTCGGCAGTGTTAGCAGGTAAGTAATCAGCCCACAGGAGACGCGTGCAGTGTCTAAACACACACGCAGGTTTTCAATGCGTTTCAATGGCAAATGTCGCGGTTTGTATTTTACAGTTCTAGGGCACTTCGCAAAAGTCAACAGGCAAGCAACTTACAGGGTAAGTATTTCAAGAGCCAACACACACCTGGACACCGGAGTGTACGAGTTACCTCACCCAGGGAAGCCAGGTGCATAGGTGTCCTTTGGTGTCGGGTCGCGATGCTGTTTTCAATGGAGATCCTTGAAGACTTGCTGCTTGTGACGACTGGAGAGGTGTCCGTTCGAATCCGACGATGGATTGGAGTTGCAGAAGACCTAGAAATTGAGGGGACAGAGTTCAGAGTCACTTGCCAGTGACCGGTGGCCAGCAAGATGGATGACCACAGCTGTCGCTTCTCTTCAGGTCGATGATGGTGTTTTGTCTCTTCGCTCACGAGGACCAGGAGGGATCGAAGATGACCAGCAGCTGGCTTCGGAGGTTCCCACAATGTCTGCAGCTGATGACGGTGTCGGCACCCGGATTGGAGCCAACAAGCCTTGGCAACTGCAAGTCTCGTGTAGAGTGAAGATTGGCAATGGTGCAGACCAGCAAGGTCTGATGGACTTACCCAGCAAGGGTAAGTGAGGGCAGGCCCAGAGCAACCAGGCGAGCCCTTGAAGTCGATGTGGAAGTCTTCAGGTGAGTTACTAGCCAATGGGCAAGCAACCGCAAAGACGCCTTTGCAGGAAAAGTTTAACAACAGCCCACGGTCACTCGGGACGGGGTAGGCCGCTGAATTTCGGTACTAGACCTGCTAGGGACTTGGACAGCAAGTGGTCCAAAGCACAAGTTCGTTGGACGTAGATTAGGGCTTGCACTCGAAATCAGTGCATGGTTCCCTGGTATTGCTGTTCCTCGTCACTCGTGGAGTCCAGATGCCACAGCTTCACTGGGGACTCAGTTGAGAGGTCAGGAAATCCACTTCAGGGGACGGCGGGAGCGGTAAAGTTTGCAACCGTTGTAGAAGAGTTTTGGTGCCTGCCAAGCAGGGGAGTCACTCCTTGACTCCAAGGGAGATTCTTCAGTCTTCCAAAGATAGTGGAACGTCGAAGGGCCAGGATTCTTCTTAGTAGAGCGTCGTCCAGGTGTAATCTAAGTTGCATTGGCAATGTGTGGTATCTTATAGTGAAAAGATGGGAGGGACTAGCTCTATGACCACTCCTCTAGGAGGGTCAGGGTAGTGGGTGGTTACACCCACTTCCCTTTGTCCAGTTTCGCGCCAGAGCAGGGGCAGGTAGCCCCTGAACCGGTTTGAGCTGGCATATGTACAGAGGAGCCTACTGCTCCCCCAGTGCAGGACTTCAAAGCACTCTAAGAGTGCACCCACCCAGCTCCAATACACTAAATCCTGTCTGGGAGGTGGTGACACCTCCCTGTGACAGGAAACCCTTTGTTGGGCTCCCTCCACTGCGAGTTTCGGTCAGCAGCAGGAGGGCAGCCCGGTGTCTGTGCTGGTGGCATCCATTTTGTGATGCCAGGGCTCTAGATGATTTCTACCGTGTAGTACAGTGGGTACATGTCGTCCCCTCTAGAAGGGTGGGATCCTACTCTCCTACAGACGTGTATTGCCTAAACCAATTTTCAAGCTTGAGTCTTTCCATCCCTCACACTCCTTGTAGTAAACCATGACCTATGTTGCATATGTACTTAAGTTCTCTACTGCTTCAATCAGCTTTACTTCTCTGCTCATTCAGTCTGCAATTATTCTGTCCTGTTGTTGCTATGTCTTTGTAACTAACAAAATTTGATACATCAAGTGTTCATCATTTCTGTTTTTGGGTCACATGTCCAAATCACTTTGTTTCACAATCGTACCCTTATATCTAATGTCATTAATTTTCTCCTTTGGCCTTACAATGACATTCCAGCCACAGATGACACTTAGGAATGGGATGTAAAAAACACATCTGTCCCAATCTCCTTTGGACAATCCTGTATAATGTGTGCTACCATATGCCTTACCATTAGACATGTTGACATCAATAAGACATTGTGGGCCAAGGGAACTAGTCTCATGGGATGAGGAACTGTTATCTAGCATGGTGCTACAGTGGAGGACATGGCCATTTTCCTACTACCTGGTTATATCAAGAAATTATGCAGAAAATTGCAAATCCTAATAGGTAAGCATTAAGGAAACCCACTACAACGTACATCACACAGTTTTTAAATGGCAACATTGTCTTCCATGGACGATTTGATACTCCTCAACACTCAAGATAATTGTAGACCACAACCTCACCATACATCCAATATAGTGCATCTGTGTCACAGTGTGCAAGTGCTGTGCCACACTACAGAATGTCAACTGAGGATACAGAAGCTTAGGGGTCATCCTCACCTACACCATGATTAGTCCCTGTAACCTGTATCGTGACGTAAGAGGGAGAAACTCTACTTACATTGCAAGGTTTGCGACGTATGTACTACATAACCTAATGTCAGATCCGGACAACCAGATTACACATCCAGATTGTGGCAATGTTGTCTGCTCAGTCAGGAAAATACGTCATTTATTCATTATTTTACCCAGAACAACATGTATGTTGTGTATATCAAAGTAAATCACATATCAACAGTTTGCTCAGCATTCAGGTTAGCTCAGCCTTCTACACAATCAGCGATATAAAGTGACAGACCAAACAACACAAGGAACCATGTGCACATCCAGATATTGTCCAGGATATTCATGTAACCACACTTCATATTGATCAGCTACAAAAAGACAATGAGAAATCAAACCATCCCTGTTGTGTCCCATAAATCTTTTCCATGACAAGAGGAGAGATCACATTACAGACTTCTATCAGTAAGTAAATGAATCACAAACACTAGTACTGTAATAGTCGCTCAATAATGCTGCTTAACATTACAAACCAAAGAAACATATCACTTACAATGTACACAACAGGCGAATAATTGTGAGAAACGTAATCACCCTAGCTCTCATCCAAGGGACCAGACTGTGCAGCAAGGTGCTCCCACATACACACAACACATCTCCTATTAAAACTAAAACTAGCGTATCCAAGGGAATATCGTGTGTGTCACAGTGGTAATCAGCACTGCTGCTTTTGGCGCAAACACACAATGAATGAATAACAATTAGTGTCAAAGATATGGCAGACACTGGCCCTAAGGTGTCTTGCCTTGTAGTGTATTCAGTCTACTTGTCCAATGTTTCTATGTAGCCTCAATACACATATAGTAAATAAGGTATGGTGTCCCAAACATGTCCAGTGTGCACCAACATGTGTAGATAAAACCTCACAGGGTCAAATACATCTACTTTCATGTCCATGCCTGACACATTGAAACTTGTACATCCAGAATAAAAGTGTAACTGCATTTTGTCCCAAATGGAAGTAACTTCTGCAGCTACTGCCATGTGTCATGTGGTCATAAGGATGAGGAGTGACACGTTTTTTAAAAAGTATCCATACATCCAAAAAAGTGAGCCATGTGAGACAAGTGTCTCATAAAATACTAATACTAATACACATTAACATTGTTGAAAAATTACATCCCAAAAGTAATTTGCACTTTGCTGACTATAACACTATGGAGGTATCACAAAGAACCGTTACAATAGCAATGTGCACATTTTGTATGCTGTTAATAATTGCCAAGTTAATGGCATAGATGCAGTTTAATTGCATGTACCACATAGTGTGCAAGGTGAATGTGGAATGCTGTACACTGGACACAAAGTCAAATAATGTAGTTCTCAAACACATCATGATAGAAGACTTATGTATCTTTTCTCCATTTTCTGTTTCAGCTGACCAAGGCTATGCACTCATACCATGGATGATGACACCAATCAAAATTACACACACACAGGCACAGAGGGACTACAATGTGGCACTGGGCTGCACCAGGGCCGTAATGGAAAGGACATTTGGATTGCTAAAATTCAGGCTTCGGTGCCTCGACATTTCAGGTGGAATGCTCCTGTATGTTGCATACTTTACAACATTTGTGTCAGGACTAATACACCTCTGCCATATGACATACAAGATATTCAAAATCCTGATGATGGGGTAAAGAACCAAGTGGATCAGAGCCAACCTTCTACTTCTGCAACAGCAAGTTTGAGGAAGAATGCAAAATCAACAATTTGTTCACATAATGTCACCTAAAATTATGTTTCCACGAATAGCTTTGCACCAATATTTTCACCTTATCATGTATTATAATAAACAATGACTTCACCAATATCTTGTATGCTTGGTTTGTGACTTTAGAAGGTGAACAATCTGGAAAACTTAAGTGCTCCAACTAATAATGTCACATAGAGTGATCACCTAGCAGAGAATATGACACTAACTAAACCATGACCTGGAATGCTAAAATGTTTCATGCATCTGACCTACAGAATGCAGATGGACCATCATTGTGAAAAACAATGTACTTGTGTTGTGCCCTAGGCACCATCAGGTCCATCTTCTCATAAGAGTTAAGGATTCAATAAAATCTGCATAAGGTGCATCTATGTAGCTAGGGCCAGACTGCTCAAATCTATTCCAAGTTTTTATAAAACAATCTTTGTGTACTGTGTCACACTGGAAATATGTTTGCTGATAAAAGTCACAAAGATACATGACAATGGTGACCAGATCAACTTGAAGGTGGGGAGGTTGAAGATTTAAAGGATAAAGGACCCAGACTAACTGATGAATCAATGCAGTGTCAGGACTGCATCTTACACCAATCATACACATATTGTTCATACTTGCAGGTGATACTACCACTATACCTCACACGTGTCACTGTAATAATACATTTGTAAATGTCTTGCATTGCAAGCATTGCGTATGACTCATCTTTCAACACTGTAGTGACCTTACAGTGGCATAAAACTCGCAGCACAAACACTGACAAATAGGTTAGCCATGGGACAACTGAGAAGGCATCAGCGTTCACTATTGTGTACGTAGGCCAAATAGGATGGCAAAGCAATGACAACAATGTGTGGATGTCCTATATCCCCCACCATGAGTGTGGCATGGCAAGTACTTTTGACAACTGGCACTATCTACATCTCATCACACTTACTGTGTGTCTGCAACCACCAACAAAATTATGCCAGACACATAAGTAAAGTGCATCAGGCATACCAACAAGCATGTGCAATACATGCAAGTAACCTACAACTAATCAAAGCCTCAAAGACTAATGAATTTGTTCAAGATTTACTACAAAAAATATGGTACCACAATAAAGTGGCATCACCTACCTATGCAATGCCACACCAACATTTCAAATGTTGATTGGATAATGTTTGTAATCTAGATATTTGTTACCATGAGACATGTCAAAATATCACTCTATTCGTGAGCATAGTTGAACACAGGTAAAAGCATCCATCTTCTAGGAAATGGTCATGTCACATACTGTTGTATGTCTCCAGGAATGTACACAACCCTCATGAACACACTCCTAAATTTAACATGTCTGTCACATCATCCAATCCCACCATCTACTTTCACATTCATGCACATATGGCCTCTGACACATAAAAGCAAAAATTGCTACACCATGCAGGACATAAATTCAAGTCCTATCACATGTACATGGACAGATATAGCGTGTGTTGAAACCACTGAGTGCCACATTTACCTGTGCATCCTGCGAACAGAACGTCACTTTTAGTAAGGTATTGATGTCAAACTCACACTCTACAGATTTTTAAAGTGGGGTTAAGCAACATAACGTGACTGAATGTTACAATCAATGTGGCACATGGACATGCTTCACTTAGCATGAAAGGGGGATGCAAAGGGTGTTGTAGTGGCTCTTACGCTGCAACATACTTTGCCTCATGATGCAGAAGCCGATGTAGTCATCAGAGATTGTGCCCAAATATGTAATGGCTCTGAAAAGTAGGCTTCAGAAGGATGATACAATGAAAAATACATAGCACTCACCTTTCAGTATGATAAGAAAATGGTGAATGCATGCTGCTGCACACCTTGACATATCATTTTCTGATTCGTATTTCTTAGGGGTAATCTATGAAGAATGGTCTGAGGCAGGTGTTGTGCAACATTCAATCACATAGCGCTTTGTCTTGTCTTAGCACCAGGGATGAGGCACATGAAAAAAGGATATATGGGGTCCATGTGCATGCCCTTGTGGTGGTGTCGAACCATCATGGCAGTCCCTGTGCAGACACGTGTGCTATCAACAAAGAGTGAATGGGCTGCATGTTTGAATGTCTTTTTGCATGAAAGGCCACTTCCAGCACATGAGTTTTGATGAAATTGGAATTGCCTCATCCATGTGTGCACATAATGCAGCATCATGGAATGATATGTAAATCACAAGTACTCATTATATGTCAACTGTTCTTGACTGTCTAATGTTGTATTACAGAGTAGTCAAAGTTGACACAGCCCCAGACATTCTAGACAAGCATCAAAAGTTCTACAAGTTGTGCTTAACTGTCCAAATCTACACACATGTCACACCCAGTTACTGTAGTGGACTGGCTTGGCAAGGATAAAATGGCCAATGTGGCATAAAGCCACATAGGGTTCCTTTACACCAACCTGTGTAAATGGTCATGTAATTTACTGCACCTAAGAAAACACTACAGTGATATTCAGTTGACAAAATTTGCTTTGTAAGCATTCATTAAAATCTTCATCACAAGTAGTGAATGCATGTTGTGCGAGTTAGTGTGTGTCTCAACCCCATGACAGTGGTACACACCTTAATGCAATGGGTTATGTAACTGCCTCATATATAGACACACATTTAGCCAATGGAAACCAGTATGACTACAACTAATGCATGCATTGCCTATCAAATATGTTAAATATGGCACTGTATTAATGTGTGAACGTGTGCATGTTGACAGTCTATATTTTTGGGGATCAAAGCACATCATAAAAAGGCAAGCCACATACACAAAACAGGTCACATGCCATTGCCATAGAGTGTTACTAGTCATGCAATAGCATGACATATGGTACATTTGCAGATCAACTACCCGTTAGCAGCAAACTCTTTCAAAAGAATTAATGTGCACGTTAATTGTTCCATTACCGCTATACAAAACACTTGCAAAGTACCTACGTTAACAATGGAAAAATCCCACTTGACCTTTAGCAGGAAAAACATTCACGCAAACGGGCCGCAAAAGCACATGAAGTGATGTCAGAATGCATCCTGTTTCCTGGATTATTGCTTTACACTTTCACTTTCAATCACACTGTTAGTGTCTGTTGAGCATTGTGGGTATTTTTTTAGCAGTCGGTTGAATCTGTGTTGTGAAAGAGTACTTTTGGTGTCTAGACTGCTGTCCTGTCTATCCCTGTCAAGTCCTGTGTCGCAATTATTTTGTGTTTTTAATGTTTTTGATCCTGTTTTGTCAGCTTTTGTCTATGGCCACCACATGCAGCGTATCTTTAATGTCGACAGGATTGTCCACCAGCTGAAACATAGATGGCAGGATTGCGTTGGCCATGAGGTAGACAAATTGGACAACCTGGGGATCATAGTTGGCAGGCAAGGTGGTAAGTAAATGACAAATGTTGTCTGCTTTAACACTGTGGTGCCGATCCCGATCCGGCAAAAACCGGGTACGAACCGTCGGACGGAGCATATTCTCCGTCCGACGCGTACCCGGTCGTCAAAATTTACAAACAAGGAATTACGATTCGCACGGGAACACCATTTCCGTACGAATCGTAAAAAAGCCCGACCGAACAAAATAAACCTACAAATGCGATCCGGGAAAGCGCCGACCTGACGTCGGGACGCTCGCAGCCTGCCATTCACGAACCAGGAATTACGATTCGCACCGACGTCATCCCGCACGGTGAATATTTTCCGGCTGCCAAAAACTGCCGGGAAATCAGGACGACGCGAACAAGGACCACCAGTACGCGACGGACAGACAGGACGACGCGAACAAGGAGGACCAGTACGCGACAGGACGACGCGATCAAGGAATACCAGTACGCGACGGACAGACAGGACGACGCGATCAAGGAGGACCAGTACGCGACGGACAGACAGGACGACGCGAACAAGGAGGACCCGTACGCGACGGACAGACATGGACCCGAACCTACGTGTCATCCCGGCCCTCATAGCAGTCGACCTCCTCTACAGGTTCCGACGCAGACGCCGCAGAAGGTCAGAATAACTAAGGGAGGGGGGAAAGTGGGGTGGGGTGGGGGTGGCAGGACCAAGGCAGGCCACAAAACCCCCACCAAAGTCACACAGCACACATGCCCAGGACATACCTGACTCCCATGCCCTGGTCACTACGAGGGGGTGGGGGCGTGTCCAGCTAAGCCAGCGACCGCCACAACGGAAGTCCGTCACGACGCGAACCGGCAACACAACCAGACAGGTACGTCCCGTACCCACGCCTGAAGAGCGTGGGTACGAGTCGTACCACGCCCACACCCACGTCACCCCAACAATGGCGGGACGGCTCGTACCCACGTGGCAAAGGCCTGGGTACGGGCCGCACAAGCATCACATAGCGTGGGGACGGATATGTACGGACCCTACCCCCACCCCGTATGCATGGAGCATACCCCCACCCCAACAGTGTAAGTACGACACGTACCCCCACCCGCGTACATATGGAGCGTACCCCCACCCCAACAGTGTAAGTACGACCCGTACCCACACCCGCGTACGTATGGAGCGTACCCCCACCCCAACAGTGTAAGTACGACCCCTACCCCCACCCGCGTACGTATGGAGCGTACCCCCACCCCAACAGTGTAAGTACGACCCCTACCCCCACCCGCGTACGTATGGAGCGTACCCCCACCCCAACAGTGTAAGTACGACACGTACACCCACCTCGAATGCATGGAGCGTACCCCCACCCCAACAGTGTAAGTACGACACGTACCCCCACCTCGAATGCATGGAGCGTACCCCCACCCCAACAGTGTAAGTACGACACATACCCCCACCTCGAATGCATGGAGCGTACCCCCACCCCAACAGTGTAAGTACGACACGTACCCCCACCCGCGTACGTATGGAGCGTACCCCCACCCCAACAGTGTAAGTACGACCCCTACCCCCACCCGCGTACGTGTGGAGCGTACCCCCACCCCAACAGTGTAAGTACGACCCCTACCCCCACCCGCGTACGTATGGAGCGTACTCCCACCCCAACAGTGTAAGTAAGACACGTACCCTCACCTCGAATGCATGGAGCGTACCCCCACCCCAACAGTGTAAGTACGACCCGTACCCCCACCCGCGTACGTATGGAGCGTACCCCCACCCCAACAGTGTAAGTACGACCCGTACCCCCACCCGCGTACATATGGAGCGTACCCCCACCCCAACAGTGTAAGTACGACACGTACCCCCACCCGCATACGTATGGAGCGTACCCCCACCCCAACAGTGTAAGTACGACCCCTACCCCCACCCGCGTACGTATGGAGCGTACCCACATCCATGCATGTCATGAGCGTACATATTGTGAAATTGGAGAGGTGGGTGCAGAGTCCTCCCAGCAGTGCCCTGAGACAGGAGGGGTGGGTGCAGAGTCCTCCCAGCAGTGCCCTGAGACAGGAGGGGTGGGTGCCTAACACTCCCAGCAGTGCCCTGAGACAGGAGGGGTGGGGGCCTATCACTCCCAGCAGTGCCCTGAGACAGGAGGGGTGTGTGCAGAGTCCTCCCAGCAGTGCCCAGAGACAGGAGGGGTGTGTGCAGAGTCCTCCCAGCAGTGCCCTGAGACAGGAGGGGTGGGTGCCTATCACTCCCAGCAGTGCCCAGTCACAGGAGGGGTGGGTGCAGAGTCCTCCCAGCAGTGCCCTGAGACAGGAGGGGTGGGTGCAGAGTCCTCCCAGCAGTGCCCTGAGACAGGAGGGGTGGGTGCAGAGTCCTCCCAGCAGTGCCCTGAGACAGGAGGGGTGGGTGCAGAGTCCTCCCAGCAGTGCCCAGAGACAGGAGGGGTGTGTGCAGAGTCCTCCCAGCAGTGCCCAGAGACAGGAGGGGTGGGTGCCTATCACTCCCAGCAGTGCCCAGTCACAGGAGGGGTGGGTGCAGAGTCCTCCCAGCAGAGCCCTGAGACAGGAGGGGTGGGTGCAGAGTCCTCCCAGCAGTGCCCTGAGACAGGAGGGGTGTGTGCAGAGTGCTCCCAGCAGTGCCCAGAGACAGGAGGGGTGGGTGCCTATCACTCCCAGCAGTGCCCAGTCACAGGAGGGGTGGGTGCAGAGTCCTCCCAGCAGAGCCCTGAGACAGGAGGGGTGGGTGCAGAGTCCTCCCAGCAGTGCCCTTAGACAGGAGGGGTGGGTGCAGAGTCCTCACAGCAGTGCCCTGAGACAGGAGGGGTGTGTGCAGAGTCCTCCCAGCAGAGCCCTGAGACAGGAGGGGTGGGTGCAGAGTCCTCCCAGCAGTGCCCTGAGACAGGAGGGGTGTGTGCAGAGTCCTCCCAGCAGTGTCCAGAGACAGGAGGGGTGTGTGCAGAGTCCTCCCAGCAGTGCCCTGAGACAGGAGTGGTGTGTGCAGAGTCCTCCCAGCAGTGCCCAGAGACAGGAGGGGTGGGTGCCTATCACTCCCAGCAGTGCCCAGTCACAGGAGGGGTGGGTGCAGAGTCCTCCCAGCAGAGCCCTGAGACAGGAGGGGTGGGTGCAGAGTCCTCCCAGCAGTGCCCTGAGACAGGAGGGGTGGGTGCAGAGTCCTCCCAGCAGTGCCCTGAGACAGGAGGGGTCGGTGCAGAGTCCTCCCAGCAGTGCCCTGAGACAGGAGGGGTGTAACACATGTGTGTGAGGCTGGAAGTACACACATGCATACTGCCTACAAGGGAACATGTCCCCATGAACTCATGTCAACAGACTCCATACACATGTACAGTGATCACCAAGGATGCCACGAATGTTGCAGGTGGAGACATGGCCCTGCATGCATGGCCAAAGTAGAAGGGCTCCGTCACACACACAGCTCATGTAGACACAGCTCTGCGCTAAAGATTGGGAACACCCTGCAGGGAAGATATCAGGGTACACAGAGGGAGGAATACACCCTGGGACAATTGCACCATGCAGTAACTGCTTACATGAACAAAGAAAGTTAGCTAACACCTTGTGATGGCACACAGATCCCAGGGTCCCCCCAATGAGCAGCCCACAACTACATTTCCCACACACCCAACACATAAACACCACCCAAAACCATGTAGCAGCCCCACCAACACCAATACCAGCATAGCAGTAGTGTCAGAATGAAAAAAAAAATAAAGCTTTATTCAGCATGATCACAGTGTCCGTGGATTGCAGGCAGTTAAATATTCACAAAGCCCATAGGGCAGTCAATAAGTCTCAGCTGGATGGGGGACACAGTGGGATGCGTGTCCCCTAGCTTGCCTGCACAGTTACATGCCGTCGTCTTCCACAGGGGTGAGGGCATCAGGGGGGGGGGAAGCACCAGGCACCGCAGGGTCATCAGGGCAAAGGGTAGGCGTTGTGGGTGCAGGGATGGAGGACTCCACCACAGGGGGTGGGGCAGGGCCAAAGGCGGAGGCCAGGATGGCACTACACACCTTTGCAAGGTCCTCCAGGGATTCCCCTGCACCCGAAGGATCCACAGGCCCCAAGGAGGGGGGGGGGGGTCAGAGGGATGGGTCGCAGCGCCACTGTGGGAGGGTGTAGACAGGGGGGGAATCAAGCACCCTGACCGGGGACCTCCTTGACCGCTTGCGGGGTGGTGTCACTGTGGGGCTCAGGGACAGAGCGGCCATGAAGGAGTCTTTGGGGGAGAGGTGGCCAGGAGAGCTGAGGGGAGGGGATTTGGAGGGAGTGGACTGGGTGGAATGCGGACTCCCACTCTGGCTGCGTGTCACACGTTTGCCCCCCGACCCAGTGGGTGTGCCTACCTCACCCTGTGTGTGCGTGTCAGGAGGAGTGCGGTGGACCTTCCCTGCTGGTGTGGTGCCTGTGTCTGTTGATGTGGGTGCATGCCGACGTCTGGGTGTACGTGGGACAGGCATGGGAGTGGGAAGTGTGGATGGGGCAGGGGTAGGTGGTGGGAGGTCGTGCTGCAGGAGACCCACTGCTGCAGTCAGTGTCGAGTCTATCGACCGAAGAAAGCTGCGTTGGTCAGCCTGCGATGAATGAATGCCCTCCAAGTATGCCTCGATGTTGTTGAGGGTCTGGCCGTGGGCATGGAGGACATTAAGGATCGCAGCCTGACCAACCTGCAGCTGCCGCTGGATGTCCACAGACTCTGCATAGGCGGCAGCAGTGGAGACAGGGGCAGCGGGTGCGGTGCCTGGCATGAAGGAGACATGCGGTAACCGGGCACGCTGGGAAGGGACACGAGCAAGTGGGAGGCGGCTGATGGGAACGGAGGGGGCGGTGCGAGGTGTTGTTCCGCTGTCAGCTGCTGGTGCAGCCTCCGCCCACTCGGAGACATCCTCCTCGGACCTGTCAGCTTCGTATTCTGACGTGCCAGTCGACAGGTCCTCGGCCACACTCTCCTCCGCCTCTGTCCCACTCGATGTGCCAGCCTCGATGTCACGGCTGGCACTGGTGCTCGGTCCCTCCGCCTGGTCTGTGTCCATGTCTCCCTCTGTGTCCCCTGACGATGCTGTGGGCAGGGTGGAGAGACAGAAAGTAATCAGACACCTGTACACATCTGTCACATGAGTCCAATCTACATAGGTTACATTGCATAGCCTGAAAAGGAAGATCCCTAACATCTACTAAACAAGGTACCGATGTAGGGCATGAAACACACAGTTGGTTGAGCCACCATGCCACTGAAATACCATGGAGAGCATGAGACAATAGCAAATTACAGGAAACGGAGTCTGACATAGCACCCAGGCCCTGGGGACAATCCAGCACTGCATCTGCACCACACAGCGTTGGCGAAAATAGGGATGACCTGGGACCATATCCATGAACTTGAGACACATGCTGCATAGGTAATGCTGAAAACATGCCCAACATGACTGGGTCACTGCACCTTGAGTGTATGTCCAGACAAACATCACACACTGCCCAGACCCAGCAAGTAGAAATCAGGATTTGACATATAGGCTTTGCCCGCCCCAACCACCCCCTACACGAGGCAAATAGTTGAGACACAGGTGGCACCAACATCTCATAGTCTGGGTGATAAACACAGGGGCAGGCAAAATGCAAGATTGGACGCCAGACACCCAAGGTGCGCCTGTACAAATAATGAGGTACCAGTGCCCATCTTCAGATGAGTATAACAAGACACACAGGCACTGGCAACTGTGAGTATGAAGAAGGACATTCAGGTCAGGCTGCACAGTGGACACCTGTACTAAATTTCACGTCTATATACATGGTGCCAGGGGACAATGGCACAGAGCACAACCTAAGCTGTAGACACTGAGAGTGTCCACGTTTTGGGATGACACATACAACACCGAGGAAAAGGTGCCCCAGGGGACAGTAGTGGCCACACAACTCCATGCTCCTGAATGGTAATGACTGCAACACACGCCACCATCCCTGCACTATGCGTATTGCACACTCATGCACCGCATGTCACAGGCCACTACATAGGACATGCGCGCTGTAAGGCATGACACTTGAGAGACTAACTCCCATGTCTGGACTCAGCATCAGTGCCAACTGACATGGAACCCACATGCAGGGAACTGGACAGGGCACAGGCAAGGTCCCAAAACCAGTTACACACCACCCCCACACATGATGCTACAGGCATAGTTCTCGTGGACAAAGCGCCAGCCTACATTACCTTGTGAAGGAGTGACTACACACAGACCAGGGAACACATTGCAAGGAGGGGAACGGTGGCAGGAGCGCAGCGCTATACTGGGGCAAACTGGATCTGCACAGCACCTTTAAACCCTGGCAGTGAATTCATGCTACTGTGCCCTTACAAATGCCGGTGACACACAACAAACACACATGTACCTACCCCCTTCCGGCTGCTGCATCTCCTGTAAGCGCCTCTCCAAGTCTGGAAAGACCACCGGCAGCACACGCCTGTGGAGGTGGCTCAGACGGCGGCGCCCGCGGTTCTTGTGGCTCTCAGGTGAGTCCCCCAGCAGGACCCGTGCGATCCTCCGCGCCCAGCACCGGATATCCTGCCAGCGTTTCCTCACCTGGGACAGGCTCCGCCTCCGACCATCCACACCCCTCACGGCACTGATGGCGGTCAGCCAGATCTGCTCCTTGGCAGTGGCGCCTACCTGTGAGGAAGAACAAGTGACACCACATCAATACACCAGCCACATGTCACAGAGAGACACATGAGAAAAAATTAGCTGGTTACAACAAGGCATGTCATGCAGCCAACGCATTGCACCTTTGTCATAGGGACATGATCCTCTGGGGAGGGAAGAAGCAGTACGTGCCATTGTAGGTACACAGGTGGAATGATGGCAATGTCACAATCAATGATCAAGGCTCACACTGTGCATCACACCCACCCCTCCTGTCTCAGGGCACTGCTGGGAGTGTTAGGCACCCACCCCTCTTGTCTCAGGGCAGTGCTGGGAGTGTTAGGCACCCACCCCTCCTGTCTCAGGGCACTGCTGGGAGTGTTAGGCACCCACCCCTCCTGTCTCAGGGCAGTGCTGGGAGTGTTAGGCACCCACCCCTCCAGTCTCAGGGCACTGCTGGGAGTGTTAGGCACCCACCCCTCCTGTCTCAGGGCAGTGCTGGGAGTGTTAGGCACACACCCCTCCTGTCTCAGGGCACTGCTGGGAGTGTTAGGCACCCACCCCTCCTGTCTCAGGGCAGTGCTGGGAGTGTTAGGCACCCATCCCTCCTGTCTCAGGGCACTGCTGGGAGTGTTAGGCACACACCCCTCCTGTCTCAGGGCAGTGCTGGGAGTGTTAGGCACACACCCCTCCTGTCTCAGGGCACTGCTGGGAGTGTTAGGCACCCACCCCTCCTGTCTCAGGGCACTGCTGGGAGTGTTAGACACCCACCCCTCCTGTCTCAGGGCACTGCTGGGAGGACTCTGCACCCACCCCTCCTGTCTCAGGGCACTGCTGGGAGGACTCTGCACCCACCCCTCCTGTCTCAGGGCACTGCTGGGAGGACTCTGCACACACACCTCCTGTGTCTGGCCAGCACCTCAAAGCAGTCACATGCCACAGGCCACTGACGCCACCTCAGCAGAGTACACAGACACAGGACATTCACCTGCCATTGCCAAATGCAGATACAAACCTCACTGCACATGTGCCACTAGATCAGGGGGGATCACAGGTGTGGGGCTGGCTCTGCACGTCAGACACACAGCACTGCCCCCTGCTCACATGAGATGTGCAGGGCATATCCAGGCCTCACGCATCTGGGGTGGTCCACTACACATATGCACCCACACAAATGACATTGGACTTACACACACAGATGTCCAGGGGACGAACACATCATGTGGACACTCTCAGCATAGGTACAGTGGACAAACACACATCTGTAGGTACAGTCACCTGTCACACTGGGGTAACCACAGAATCACAGGAGGACTGTAGTAGCTCCATACCCTGGAGGATTAGACAGGCACAATGTGTAATGCCACATGCAGTGAATGTCACAGTAAACACAATGCAAGTGAGGAGAGCAGACATGCACCACAGCATGCTCTGGCTGGGAGACATCAGGCATCCCCCCCCGGGACCCCCCCTACAGTACATAGCATGTGTGTCACACCAGGACACAATGCCAGAAGTCACAGTCACAACAAAGGGACAGTCTGTGCCAGTGGCCTATGCACTCACCTGATACCCTGGTCGCCCATACAGAAGGGGGTACTGTGGGAGGATCACATCCAGCAATGCCAGGTTCTCCTCCAGGGTGAATGGCTGTGTCCTCTCCACAGCCCTTGACATGGTTCCAGGGAATCAGTAGCAGCAGCTGGGTCGACGAATTCAAAGATGTGCAGGCAAGTGCTCCCTCATGGGACCTTGCTGCCTTATATCTGCCTTTCTGCCCTGTCTCATGCACAGGAGTACAGAGTGATTGGTCACTCACATTTGCATCCTATGTTTCCACCAATCCCTTCAAACCTAGCAGTCTGTGTGTACTCTATCGGTTTCATTCTCCTGCATGATGTCAGCCCCCCAAACACATTGCAACAAAGTAGATTAATTCCAACTGACTTCTGCTGTGCACCTTCCAGAACAAATTCAAAATTTGAACTTGGTCTCCATGACAACCAGCATGCATGTAGGCCTTAATACTTGTCCCTCATGTGTCCCCTATGTAATTTGGAGCTTCACACACAGGTACGGTGCGTTCCGGGGCCCTAGGGCACCCCAAATGCATTGCAACGGCCCGTACACGCGTGCCTACGTTCACTATCACTATGGGTGTGCTTGCATATGCGTACTCGTAGTGGTACGGGCCGTACACACGCCTGTACGCTCCCTATCACTATGGGTGGCCTCGCGTATGCGTACTCGTAGTGGTACGGGCCGTACACACGCCTGTACATTCACTATCACTATGGGTGTTGTCGCGTATGCGTACTCGTAGTGATAGTGAACGTACAGGCGTGTGTACGGCCCGTACCACTACGAGTACGCATACGCGAGGCCACCCATAGTGATAGGGAGCGTACAGGCGTGTGTACGGCCCGTACCACTATGGGTGGCCTCGCGTATGCGTACTCGTAGTGATAGTGAACGTACAGGCGTGTGTACGGCCCGTACCACTATGGGTGGCCTCGCGTATGCGTACTCGTAGTGATAGTGAACGGACAGGCGTGTGTACGGCCCGTACCACTACGAGTACGCATACGCGAGGCCACCCATAGTGATAGGGAGCGTACAGGCGTGTGTACGGCCTGTACCACTATGGGTGGCCTCACGTATGCGTACTCGTAGTGATAGTGAACGTACAGGCGTGTGTACGGCCCGTACCACTATGGGTGGCCTCGCGTATGCGTACTCGTAGTGATAGTGAACGTACAGGCGTGTGTACGGCCCGTACCACTACGAGTACGCATACGCGAGGCCATCCATAGTGATAGGGAGCGTACAGGCGTGTGTACGGCCCGTACCACTATGGGTGGCCTCGCGTATGCGTACTCGTGGTGATAGTGAACGTACAGGCGTGTGTACGGCCCGTACCACTACGAGTACGCATACGCGAGGCCACCCATAGTGATAGGGAGCGTACAGGCGTGTGTACGGCCCGTACCACTATGGGTGGCCTCGCGTATGCGTACTCGTAGTGATAGTGAACGTACAGGCGTGTGTACGGCCCGTACCACTATGGGTGTTGTCGCGTATGCGTACTCGTAGTGATAGTGAACGTACAGGCGTGTGTATGGCCCGTACCACTATGGGTGTTCTTGCGTATGCGTACTCGTAGTGGTACGGCCCGTACACATGCCTGTACGCTCGCCATCACGATGGGTACACATACGGCAGCACTCCCATGGTGAAATGGTAACGTACACAGGCCCTCTTCGCAGCAGTACAGTGGTTTTCACACATCACAGTGGTGACAGGCGGCACACAGGTAGGGATAGGGCGGACATACTTGCCCATGGATGGACAGACTTGTCCATGGATGGACATACTTGTCCATGAATGGACATACTTGTCCATTAGTTGACATCGAGGCATCGTCTGTGCATTACTACATGTGTGGGGCACAGGTGTGACGGCCTGTGATGTGGAACATGACCCCTGAGTCGAGAAGGCACCAGATGTATGATGAGATGTGTACAGATGTACTGTGTGATGGTGCAATGTGTGCCAGGCATGCCCTTGACTCCTTTGACATGTGTGCATGTCGCACTGCACACTTGGGGTGAGCGTCACTGGCATGGCACGGACACCAACACACGGAAGTGTCCCCTGATGCCCGGTACAGGGGTTACCACACCAGACTTGTCACTACCCACGGTGCACAATGTGACTATGTCATGTATGTGTGGGGGCTTCCCATCAGGTTGATGTTGGAGCACCCTCAAAAGCTGCAGCCGTTGCAGCAACCAACATGTGTCTGTGTGTAGATTGACATTGCACACTGTTCCGCACACCATGCCACATGTGGTATCGGATGTGAGGTGCACATGTATGCATGGGACACGGAGTAGCGTGACAAGGACATGTCTGCATCCTCACAATGAATGTGTGGTGAGTCATGACATGTGCACCTTCATGGCAAGGTGTGTGGGCTGTCCTAGTGTGATGTCATGTGACCTGTGGCTCTAGTGTTCCGCTACCAGTCTCTGAAATCGGCATCCTACTGCTGCTGATGTGTGGGCGTATGTCACTCCTGTCTTGCGTCTGGCTGTTCACTTGCACTGGGACACAGCTATTCCCATGGCGTGGCATGGGGAGGTTCTCAATCTCCGTGTGTAGCTGGGTCTTGGTAGGAGTGTCACCTTGCATCCATACGTGTCCTGCGCATGTAGCACATACCTGACTCCCTATGTAGCATATGTGTATTGACAGATTAACATGTGCTCAGTACATATGAATTGTTGTCGTAGTGCACTCACTCTTCCTTGTCACTTCCAAATTACTGCAGAGCGCCGCCTCTTGCCCGACCAATTCCGGACTTGGCTGCCATGCAGGAGAATGACAGCATCCGGCTCTACCGCTTCACCCAACCGTTGATTCAGGAGTTGACGGCGAGACTGGCACCACACCTGCAACCGCAGCACAGGTATCCTACGGCACTGACACCCCAGCTGAAGGTCATGGCTGCCCTACATTTTCTTGCCACGGGTACCTTTCAAAATACCATAGCTCATGTTGGTGGCATGTCCCAGAGCATGTTCTGCCGTGTGCTGCATGATTTCTTAGAGGCCATGTTGATTCACCTGGATGACTTCATCAAGTTCCCAACCCCTGAACAGATGACTGCGGTCAAGCGTGGATTCTATGCCCTGGGAGGGATGCCCCATGTCATTGGGTCCATAGATGGGACACATGTAGCTTTGGTACCACCACACGCACGGGAGGTGGCGTACCGCAATCGAAAGCACTACCACTCCATTAATGCCCTTGTGGTGTGTCAGGCCAACATGGTGATTTCACATGTCTGTGCTCGTTTTCCAGGATCAGCACACGATGCCTACATCATGAGGCGTAGCAGGATGCCTGAAATGATGATGCAGCTGCGCAACGAACGGGCATGTGTTGTTGGTGGGTACAGTCTGTCTGTCCTGTAATTTTGCATAACCTACCAGCACGACCGCTTCACCAGTTCTAACGATGTCCATGTGCTTCCCATGTAGGGGACGCTGGCTATCCCAACATGCCTTGGCTGCTCACACCTCTCCGCAACCCCATCACGCCAGCCCAGCTCCGCTACAACACCGCCCATGGCCGGACAAGGCGAGTGATCGAGAGGACGTTTGGCCTGCTGAAGAGCCGTTTCAGGTGCCTACACAAGACCGGCGGCGCACTCCCATATGCCCCGGCGAAGGTCTGCAAGATCTTCATGGTCTGCTGCATTCTGCACAACATGGCAGTTGAAAGAGCTGTGCCACTCATCCTGAATCAACATGACGAGGACCATCCACCCGTGGAGGACGAAGGGCTTGGCAATGGGGCTAGTGATGTGGAGGATGTGGAGCCGCAAGAGGACATCCGGACTCGGCTCATACGTGACTTCTTTGCTTAGTGGTGAGCACCAGTGTCTGAGTGTGCACGCATTGGTCCCCGTGTGCCATGTGTTGTGATGTGTGTGTCCACCTGCATGTATGGCACGTGAGTCAGAGGTGTGTGTGGGTGTGTCACTGGAGTGATGGTGGCAGTGATGGTTGTATTTCCTCAGTCATAATTGTGACCTAGCATGTTGTCATCCATACATGTGTCGAGTAAATGCACATGCAAGTGGCTGTGCTTTTTGTGGCTGACTACTTGTGTGTCTCTCTTCCCCAGGTACTTGCGCATGCCGTCTGCTGCTTGCATTGTTGTGGCACTGCTATTCATCATGGACATGACATCGTGGGCTGACTCAGCGTTACAGGCACGGACACGTTTGGAAGTCTCCATAGGGTAAGGGATGCATCTGGGGTGTATTGGGTGTGGCAGTTGTTCACGATGTATGCACATTGCCCCTGTCGATGTTTGGTTCCTCTGCAGCCATGTAGCATCACCATGGGACACGACATGCAGCTGTGTACACCTGAATAGATGGTCTGACTGGTTGACAGTCATCAGTGATGGGATAGTGGATTGTGATGATGGCATCAATGTGTGTAACACTGCCCTCGGACACATACGGTTTGCATTGGCTTGACATGGTGTGGGACTTCTACATCAGCGGATCAATGGTGTATGGCAGTATCTCCGTGAGCAGCTGTGGGTGTTTAGCTGTTGGCCGACAATTGTGTGCCAGTTCCATGGCTATCACGCATTTGTGCTGCAGAAGGGGGGTGCCAGTGTTGGACCCACATGTTACTCCACATGATGTGTTCATGTGTACTTCAAGTTGCCTCTGCAATCCCGAAAACATGACTAATAAAGGTGTCCCTATGCCTCCAAGGTGCCTCTTCTCAGTCAATGCTGGTGTGTTGCCACGGTGCATCCAGCATATCTGGCATGGTATTCCCTGATTGTGGCTATGTGTCAATGTGTCGAGTAGCAAGATGCAAGCTGTGTGTGTGGGCTGAGACTGTGTATTGGGCATGATGTCCATGACTGTGTGGGTATTGTGACATGTGCCATCCCCATGCATCCAACATTGTCCAGGACCCCATTCTCTGCATCCACCGGACTCAAGCTTGCAGGACATGGTTCTGCCACCTGTCTACACATACCTGGAAGCCCCCCAGGACACTGGACTGGATCCCTGACCTCTGCGCATGACTGTTGCTGTACTCAATGTGTCTGTCTGCACGGTTGTTCGGCCACCCCCTCAGCTGGTTGGGCCCATCACGGGTGTGTATGGTGCTCCATGTCTGTCTTGCCTAATACACTGTGACCCATGTGTCCTGTGACAGACTCAGGCCCCAGGGTGTGGATGGTTGAAGACAAAAGATGACTCAGGCATGTTTAGACTTTACAAGACACATGTTAGGTAATAATGCAACCAGCAGGCATCTACTCTTCATAGTGTGATTTATTATTGGGGGGGACGGGACAAAGTGAGGGGCTTTCCGGGAGTTTGGAATCCAAAGTTCTGTAGGGGAGTTGGTGTCCTTGCTATTTGAAATCCTCAGAGTCCATGCCACTGTCTTTGTCAACATTGGTCAGCCAGTGACCAGCAGGGCCATGTGGCAGAGAATGTCTCTTGATGCTGTGATGCTGTTGCTCCATTGGGCCAGGTGCCAGGCCAGGTGTCCTGGGAGTTGGTGATGTAGCGCCGACCCTCACGGTCCTTTCCGTGGACGACCCGGCCTCCTGCGGGGACCCTCAGCAGCAGGCCGTGACGACGTCTGGGATGCTCCATCGGATGTTTCCTCCTCCTCCTCCTGATCCCTCCCTGTGGGTGGTGATGTTCTCCGCCTTCTGGCACAGGGAGGGTCGGCCATGTTGTCGGCCATCCGACGGAGTGTATCGTGAATCCCCTGGAACACCGTCACTTGCTCAGCCTGTCTGTCCTCCATCCTCCGTTGGTGTTGCAGTAGACTGGCATGTTGCTGGGCCTGCTGGGTCTTGATCCCCTCGAGGATGGACACAACCTGGGCCATGCCCGTGGTGTCCTGCCGGTATGTGTCCATGATGTTACGGACATGGGCAAATACCGGTTCCCCAGCCAACTGGTCAGGCTCGCGCCTCCGCCGTCCTCCACTCCCACCACCCCTGCCCACTTGCACCTGGCCTGCCCTTGTGGGTACATCGGGTCTCCGGGACCCCTGAGGGGTGGCATTGGCGTTGTCACCTGCCTCCTCCTGGGTGCCCGGGACACCGTGTCCCTCCTGGCCAGCCTGGCTGCATTGTGGTGTTGGGGCAGGGATCCTGGGTGTCTCCTGGGATGTGGCAGGAGTGGGGGTGGTGGTTGGCCCAGTTGTACCTGACGCAGGTGCTGCAGGTGGTTGGACACCAGAGGGGCCAGGTCGGTCGGGGTCGTCCACAGAGTGGTGAGAGTGGTCGATGCCGGTGGGACCGGCCTCCCGCAGATCCGGGTCCTGTGAGTCTTCCCCCCCAGTGTTGGGGGGTGAACCACGACGTTGACCTGTGTGTGAGAGAGACAATGTTAATTTTGGTGCATGCAACATCCATGTTTCATCTGTTTCAAAGTTGGGACATTTCCTCTTGGAATTTGGATCTGTATTGCATTCCACTCACAGTGCACTTGTGCATGGGTGTGTCCCTTGGGCACCACTTTGGCCCCTTTAACTATGTGTGGCACGGTCTTACTTGCTGCGTCAAGTGTGACTGCAGTCAGCAGTGGAGTGGGCAGGTGTGGCGAGCCATGCATTGGCGCCTTCCGTGTAGCACTGTACATGTGCACATGGAGTGGATCCACACACTTATATGATCCAGGTAGCTGTCGTTGTGCTCGTGAACAGGTTGTGACATGGCCCTGTGTCTTGCCATGGTGAAGAGGGGGGGTTCTGGGACTGGCCACCCTTGTCTAGATGCACGCAGTCTACCTGCTGACGAGCAGACATTCGCACACGCCACACGGCTGATTTGCTTTCCCTGTGTCTCGCTCCCTCTCTCTGTCCCCCTCTCCCTCCCTCTCTGTCCCCCTCTCCCTCCCTCTCTCTATCCCCCTCTCCCTCCCTCTCTGTCCCCCTCTCCCTCCCTCCGTGTGTCAGCCTCCTCCCTCTGTCCGTCTTGCTCCCTCTCTGTCCCCCTCTCCCTCCCTCCGTGTGTCAGCCTCCTCCCTCTGTCCGTCTCCCTGTGTCTCGCTCCCTCTCTGTCTCCCTCTCCCTCCCTCTGTGTGTCAGCCTCCTCCCTCTGTCCGTCTCCCTGTGTCTCCCTCCCTCTCTGTCCCCCTCTCCCTCCCTCTCTGTCCCCCTCTCCCTCCCTCCCTGTGTCTCCCTCCCTCTCTGTCCCCCTCTCGCTCCCTCTCTGTCCCCCTCTCCCTCCCTCCGTGTGTCAGCCTCCTCCCTCTGTCCGTCTCCCTGCGTCTCCCTCCCTCTCTGTCCCCCTCTCCCTCCCTCTCTGTCCCCCTCTCCCTCCCTCCCTGTGTCTCCCTCCCTCTCTGTCCCCCTCTCCCTCCCTCTCTGTCCCCCTCTCCCTCCCTCCGTGTGTCAGCCTCCTCCCTCTGTCCGTCTCCCTGTGTCTCCCTCCCTCTCTGTCCCCCTCTCCCTCCCTCTCTGTCCCCCTCTCCCTCCCTCCCTGTGTCTCCCTCCCTCTCTGTCCCCCTCTCCCTCCCTCTCTGTCCCCCTCTCCCTCCCTCCGTGTGTCAGCCTCCTCCCTCTGTCCGTCTCCCTGTGTCTCCCTCCCTCTCTGTCCCCCTCTCCCTCCCTCTCTGTCCCCCTCTCCCTCCCTCCGTGTGTCAGCCTCCTCCCTCTGTCCGTCTCCCTCCCTCTCTGTCCCCCTCTCCCTCCCTCTGTGTGTCACCCTCTGTCACCTCAGCCCAGCTTCCTGGGCACACACTGTTAGCAGATCTTTGAGTGGCCCTTGGCTTGTTGATGTGAGTTTGTTTCTGATCTCCAGGCACCCATTGGGTGTGATGTGTGTCTGTGCGCTGCTGCTATGGTGGTGTGTGCTGCCACTCTTTCACAATGTTGGCTGTTCATTAGCTGCTGTCATGTGCAAAACAGTGCCTTCACCCCCATGTGTTGATGCAAGGCGTCCGCCATTTGCTGGCGAGTCTTTCCTGTGTGGGGACGCAGTGTTTGTCTGGCTGTGACCTGGGCCATATGGGCAGAGGGCATTGTTGTCTGCTTCTGAGTTGCACTATGTGATTTTTGGGGCCCACCCTCCCGCCATCCGGGTTACCGTGTCATGTGTTGGTGTCTTCTGTGGCCTGTGACTTGACATTGTCCAGCTGGGTGCATGGGGCATGGTGGCAGCAGTGGCATGTGCGTGCTCATGGAGTGTGGTTGAGTCATGCGATGGCTTGGGGTGGTTGCGTGCCTGTTAGTGATTTTGGTTGTGGATGCCGTTCCCCCCATGTGAGGTGCGTTGTTTGTGTACTCACCCGGGTCTCGGAGTCCTTCTAATCCTTCGACTGCCTCCACCGGCAGTATGGCCATCACCCTCTCCTCCCAGGGCTGGTAGTGTACGGGTCTGCGGGAGGGCCCTCCTCCGGTGGCGTTGGCCTGGTCGTGTTCCTCCTGCCTCTTGGCTCGGACCCTCCTCCGCAGATCGTACCACCTGTTCTGGCATTCCTGCCTGGTCCTTCTGGTGTCCGCAACAGCATTCACAGCATCGACGATGGTCTGCCACATGGCTGTTTTAGCTGCCATGCTGGTGTTTCTGACCAATGTTCCAAAGAGCTGTGGCTCGACTCTGAGGATTTCATCGACAAGAACCTCCAACTCTCGGTTACTGAACTTTGGATTCTTGGTAGTGGGCATGGTGAGGGGTGTGGGTGTGGATGGTGGGGGTGTGTGTGGATGGTGGGGGGTGTGTGTGGATGGTTGTGGGTGTGTGGGTGTGGTTGTGCAGGTGTGTGTGTGTGTGAATGTGATGAGGGGGTGTTTGTGAAGGTGGTTGTGTGAAGGTGTGCAAGTGTAAGGTGTGGTGAAGCTTTTAGTAAGGTTCTGTAAGTTGTCTGTGGTGTCTGGCAGCAGTGAGTCTATTGCAAAGGCTCATGGTTTGTGTGTGTGGGCCCTTTTTATTGGTCCATTGGTGGGTGTGGCTGTGTTTGAAGTTTGGGTGGGTGTGTTATAAGGAGTGGTGGTGTTTAGGGCCTCTGTTTGTTTTTGGCAGTTGCAGGTCAGTGAATGTGTGTTTTATGAGTGTTTGTTGGCCATGTTTAGTGGCTTTGTGCCATTCGAATAGTGTATTCTTGTGTTGTATTGTATTGTCCTGGTTGTGTACGTGCGTTTTGAGCGTGTGTACGGTGTGTAGATGGTCCATTTGGTTGTACGGTGCTGTCCTTGTGTGTGGCTTGGCACGACTCGTACATGCGGTTGTGATGTTGGGGCATGGGGTGCGCTTCGTACTTAGGAGGTTGTGGTGGGGGTGCGACTGGAACGTACTGGGGTGTACTTAGACGGTGGTACGACACGTACAAGGGTGGGGGTACGACTGGAACGTACTGGGGTGTGGGTACACGGGGGTGTGACACGTACAGGGGTGGGGGTCCGACTCGAAGGTACTGGGGTGTACTTAGACGGTGGTACGACATGTACTGGGGTGGGGGTACGACTGGAACGTACTGGGGTGTGGGTACACGGGGGTGTGACACGTACAGGGGTGGGGGTACAACTCGAACGTACTGGGGTGTACTTAGACGGTGGTACGACACGTACAAGGGTGGGGGTACGACTCGAACGTACTGGGGTGTACTTAGACGGTGGTACGACACGTACAAGGGTGGGGGTACGACTCGAACGTACTGGGGTGTACTTAGACGGTGGTACGACACGTACTGGGGTGGGGGTACGACTGGGACGTACTGGGGTGTGGGTACACGGGGGTGTGACACGTACAAGGGTGGGGGTACGACTGGAACGTACTGGGGTGTGGGTACACGGGGGTGTGACACGTACAGGGGTGGGGGTGCGACTGGAACGTACTGGGGTGTACTTAGACGGTGGTACGACACGTACTGGGGTGGGGGTACGACTGGAACATACTGGGGTGTGGGTACACGGGGGTGTGACACGTACAGGGGTGGGGGTACGACTGGAATGTACTGGGGTGTGGGTACACGGGGGTGTGACACGTACAGGGGTGGGGGTACGACTCGAACGTACTGGGGTGTACTTAGACGGTGGTACGACACGTACACGGGTGGGGGTACGACTGGAACGTACTGGGGTGTGGGTACACGGGGGTGTGACACGTACAAGGGTGGGGGTACGACTCGAACGTACTGGGGTGTGGGTACACGGGGGTGTGACACGTACACGGGTGGGGGTACGACTCGAACGTACTGGGGTGTACTTAGACGGTGGTACGACACGTACAAGGGTGGGGGTACGACTGGAACGTACTGGGGTGTACTTAGACGGTGGTACGACACGTACAAGGGTGGGGGTATGACTCGAACGTACTGGGGTGTACTTAGACGGTGGTACGACATGTACAAGGGTGGGGGTACGACTGGAACGTACTGGGGTGTGGGTACACGGGGGTGTGATACGTACAAGGGTGGGGGTCCGACTCGAAGGTACTGGGGTGTACTTAGACGGTGGTACGACACGTACAAGGGTGGGGGTACGACTCGAACATACTGGGGTGTACTTAGACGGTGGTACGACACGTACTGGGGTGGGGGTACGACTGGAACGTACTGGGGTGTGGGTACACGGGGGTTTGACACGTACAAGGGTGGGGGTACGACTGGAACGTACTGGGGTGTGGGTACACGGGGGTGTGACACGTACAGGGGTGGGGGTACGACTGGAACGTACTGGGGTGTGGGTACACGGGGGTGTGACACGTACAGGGGTGGGGGTACGACTGGAACATACTGGGGTGTGGGTACACGGGGGTGTGACACGTACAGGGGTGGGGGTACGACTGGAACGTACTGGGGTGTGGGTACACGGGGGTGTGACACGTACAAGGGTGGGGGTACGACTCGAACGTACTGGGGTGTACATACACGGGTGGGGGTTCGACACGTACACGGGTGTACATACGGGGGGTGTACATTAACGGGGTGTACGACTCGAACGTAAGGGTGCTGGGGGGAGTGTTTGGCGCGTATGCGGGCACATATCTCCATGGTTGCAATGGGAGTTCGGTGCGGACGGGGTTTTTACCATACGGTTGTGAGTTGGGACGCACGGGTAGGATCGTGATTCCTCGGTCGGACTTGACTTTTCACATTTGTACGGTAAATCGTCTGAGGACGTGTCGGACACATTTTCCGACCCGAGGACGTGTGGGGAATGATTCCCGAGGCGGTTCGTATGGACTTTTTACCATGCGAATTGTAATTGCCAGTTTGTACGGCACTTGTCCGATTCGTACGGTAAAAAGACCGGATACGAGTCGGACGGGCCTTTTTTTTACCGGATCGTGATCGGCACCTGTGTGTTCCATGGAAACAAGTGTATTAATTGTCAAAATGTAATTTACGAAACAGGATGTTTACATAGCGGTTGCGCAAAATAAGCCTGCCTAGCATCGAAGCAGGCACTGCTGCACCATTGTGCAAGTGTGGCTGTGTTGTAGAGAAAGTTTGTTTATAAGCAGGTAGGTGTCTCTTCCTGCACATATACAAAATGTAAAGTTGCATTCAACTTATATGTATGCTGCTGCATCTCACACACATAGATTTTGCTCTCCATCATGTAGTGATGACTTGTAATTTGCAGTAAAGTACACCTTCCTGCATGAAAAGTCTAGCACAATGCAAAATAATGCTAATTTGTGTGTTGCAGATTCAAATATGCATATAACCTGTTGATTAGTGAATGTTGGAACTTGCAGGTTCATCCTAACACCTCCTACTTGAATTTGTTAGAACTGATTTAGGCACAGACCAGCTAATCAGGTTTTGGGTCACAAAATATGGCTACTGTGTTTCTATACCACAAATGAATGTATTGTCTGTCCCTTTGCCGTAGTGCACTGAAGTGGTATGGGCTATATTAACAAGGTTTTACAAGCCACCCTATTTTGCACTGCGTCACTTTTTAAATTATTACATGGAGCATCACCAGCAGTGCACACACAAAACCACTTTCAGCGTTGGTAATTTGAAATTGTTAACAGACATCCAAGTATGGTAGTTCAATGGTAGACTGAAGACTCAGGTTTATTTACAACTCCTTGCACCGCCGATACATCACTTTTTCCCATTTTAAAAGTAATGTACCGGCAGCCCAAGAGGCTTGTAAATAAGCCCCTCAGAGTCTGATGTGCTTGTGAGATGGAAAAAAATAATACCTTGCAGTCTCTGACATATAAGTGATGTAGACTTGGTGTTTTCTGACACTCAGCTGTTAATAGGTGGTTAAGCAGGGATTGATATGACTGCCACTCTCAAATTGAAGTCACAAGACAATCATCAATCTTGGCAAGATTGTCTCATACTCCACAATCCTGCATTGAGCATGCGTTGTGTGTCAGCCAGGCAATTCACACCCTTTCATCTAGGCAACATGAACTGACACAGCTTTAACATTTTTTGGATTTTGTATGTAGATGACTTCAATACTCAACATGACATGTGCGCCACGTCATAACTGATCAATACATCTATTTCTTGTGTTTCAGCTGGACGTCCATTATTCACCCAAGGAGACTGTCAGCCCGTCAAGGACCCCCACGCCACTGATGAGTGCCTTAGTCCATGTATGTTGCTTTCCAAAAATGAGTGTTTGTGACAACTGGTCTGGTATGTTGTTGATACCACTGTAGGTGTGAATGACATGGACATCACCACTCCCACGATGATGCATCGTCATGAGAAGATGTTGGAGCATATTTACAATGAAGTGACAGAGGGCAGCATTATCCTTCTTGTCATAAAGCGGTGCTTCGCCACTTCTGAAATGCAGGTATGCAACGTACTTACAAAAATATGGCTCAGTCCTGCGTTTCACCCTGCGCTGGTGCAAAATTAGCTGCCTAGTGACAATGCAGGCACTCTTGCACCATTGTGCAAGGGTGCCTGCATTGGTGCTAGGCAGCAAAAGATGGTACTGTTGTCTTTAAAAAATGCAGGAACAACAAATTACAGAGATGGTCAATCACCTGCAGGACATTAAGGGTGACCTGGGGCTCCCTTTCTGAGACTGTTGGATTTGGAAAAAAACCCTTGTACGGTTTCCCCATTCCTTTTTTTTACTTCACTCATTTTCATATGTAGTATAATGTAGTAATAAGTGTAGGTTTAGGGTAGGTTTAAGTTAGTGATAAGTGTAGTTAAGGTTTTACATTAGTTTAGAGATTTACTTAGTATTTTGGGTTAAGTTTCCTTTTCCTTTGGGTAAGGGGGTTAATGTTTTTGTACTTGTTTCAATAAAACGTTTTAAAAAATATTCATATATTTGTTAAGGAAATATGTTTAGGTAATGTATGTCTAGGTTTAGTTGTCTTTGTCCTGTCTTCACATGGGTCTTAAGGGGGTGAGGGGTTGTTGTTTAATACATGTTGTTATGTGTATAGGTTAAGATAAGGGAATTTAGGTTAGTGTTTAGGAGAATTAGCATAAGGTAGACTAGTGTAGGTTAGAATGGTATTTTTGCATTGTACATTTAGGTTTAGTTTAGGTACTTGTTTATAAAAAAGGCATAGTGATTTCTAATTTGTGGTGTCAATAATGTTTAATGTGAATCAGACAGCTTTTGAGTTAGTATTTTGTGACATTTGAATCCTTTACACTAATGTTTTTTATCCCAAAATGTGAGAAAGATCATCATCTAGGGACAGGCTACTGTCATACTGCCTATTGATTGAGATTATTAGACATGCACGATATGTGGGATAGAAAAGGATAGTTCTTCAATTGCATGGGGACAGTGTGCTCAATAAGTTGGCCTACACATAATTTCTCTGTGTTGCAAAACACATTAGGTAATGTAGGCCTTGAGCTCCCACAGCATTGTTTCCCTGATGTAGGTATGTTAGGTGGTACTTAATTGCCTGCGTCTTGAACTATGTCAATCACTACATTTGCTTATCATCCCAAAGAGTTGTTTCCAATGGTTGACGTGTTTTGACGTTATACTTTTGGATGGACTGGTATGTGTATATACTTTGATGGGACATTGACAGTTCATCAATGTTACAGTCCACTTGCTTTTCTAGCCAATGTATTTGTGCGTATTTACAACTACAGTGGTGTAGGGCAGCATTGGAGCAAGAAGGCTAATGCTGCATTCCGTCAATATAGAAGCACAGGTCAGTGCTGTAGTAAAAACCTTACAGTGCAGCACTGCTTTTCTCCATGGATGTGTGTAATATATAGCTGCATAGTGCAAATGCAAGCACACTTGCATCATAGTGCAAGGGTGCCTGCATTGTGGAAATGTTTGATTATGTGCTGGGAGGTGCCCTTCCTGCACATAAACTGCCATTTATGGTGACATGTCATTCAGTATGTGTACTGCAAAATGCTGCACACCTAGATATATCCCCAAACATTAGTTACACACCATTTCTCCTCGTTCTGCCCCATTTGTACATCATCCTTGGGAATATGGTGAATATTCTATCTTAAAGTGTGTTTTGGCTGAACAGATCACAACACACATTGTCCACCACATTGACACTAAGTATAGGGTCAAAGTCTGCCTTATTAGCAAGGTGCTGTTAAGCCACTTCAAGTGACTTTACGCTGCCTTGAATTGTAATCCGAAGCCCTATCAACTCGGAACGCTGTAAAAAGTTCCAGTGGCAATAGGGCCTTGGAAATTTGAGCTATTCTGTCATTCACACATGTTCTGTTATCTCACTGCCTATCAAGGACCCAAACTCTGCAGACCCTATTTTTTGGATTGTCCTCTGTATTTGTTGTACTGGCTTCACTGCTCAGGCATTGTTGACACCTCTCCAGTTGGATGGTCACAGACAACACACATCAGGCAAATGCAAGTGTATTTATTTACATGTGCAAAGTAGAAATTGTCACACTGGGCCAGTTCTTTTGTCAACAGCCCCAACATTATGTACAAAGCCATGGAATGTCCAGACAGAGTCTTTGTGGGGGAACATGTCATGAGACATGTAGAGGAATCAGAAATCTTTAGTCAGGAGGATGATTACAGTGTCACTGAGGATCAATAGCCACATTGCCAATCCCTAAAATGTCCAAGGTGAACGTAGCATAGTCAATATGAGGACAGTGATTGGTGATGTTCCCAGCCATGATGCTAAGCACAGGGCTTAGCAGAAACTGGCCATTTGACACAGAGGAATGCTACCCCTAGCTTCTCCTTACGAAAGATATGCCATCCACATCTTCCTCCTCTGATGTGTGTGGTGTCTCCTTTGAGGGTGATGTTGGATTACCGGAAGCCCAGGGAGATATAGACACATCAGGGGCAGAGGATGTGGATGCTGTAGGTGCAACAACATTTATCTGTGCCAACAGATCCAACAGATGAGATATCACTGCAGCGAGGATGAGCTGCAGGGCTTGAAGGAGTCCAGCTACATCACAGTGGTAGGCAGCCATGACAGCCATGTGGTAATCCTGCTCCACTCCATGGTCTCCAAGATCTTTCTATTTGCCCCCATCTCTTTGGCCACATCACTGATGCCACTTTGGCAGGGCAGTTGTTATTGCCTCTACGTCATTTTTAGTTATTTATTTATTTTATGCGTTTTTATATAGCGCGGACTTTACCCGAAGGTGTCAGAGCACTTCACAATAGGAACAGTAATGATACATGAGGAGAAAATTACAAGTGAGCAAGTTACAAAAGCAAACGCTACGTTACATGAGGCAATAGTGACAATTGTGCATGGATCAAGAGCAAACAAACTACAAGAGGTAGTAAACAATACATTACAAGAGGAAAAAGTGACATGTGTGCATGTTACAAAAGCGTACAAAGTACAAGTAGAGGTATAATACTGCAATAAATGGCAGACACTCAAAACACAATAACAAACGTTACGTTACATGAGGCAATGGTGGCAATTGTGCATGTATCAAAAGCAAACAAAATACAAGAGGTAGCAAACGATACGTTACAAGAGGAAAAGTGACGTGTGCATGTTACAAAAGAGTACAAAATACAAGTAGAAGTATAATACTGCAATAAATGGCAGACACTCAAACCACAAGAACACTCTGGGAAGGCACTTCTATAGTCATGGAGAACAGAATGTCCTATAATGGAAGGACTTCCTTCAGATAATAGAGAGGGCGTGAATTACATTTGGAAGTATCTTTGAAGGAGGAGAACTTTGAGGTCAGTTTTGAAGGCCTGGGAAGAGGTGGTGGTCCGGAGCTGAGGCGGAAGTGAGTTTCAGATTCTCACCGCGTTGCCTGAAAAGGATTGGGCCATCGATCTTTCCTTCTTGAAAGTGGGAGGTTCAAGCAATAAATTTTCCGCATTACGTGATGGTCTAGAGCCTCCAGAAAGTTTCAGTTTATTCGCCAGGTAGCGAGGAGAGGAGGAGTGCAAGGCTTTGTGGGTGATACAGGCAGTCTTGTAGATAGATCTTGCCTCGATGGGAAGCCAACGGAGGGTGGATAAAATGGGTGTGATGTGGTCACTTCTTTTGGCCCCATATATGGAACGAGCTGCGGAATGGAGAACAGATTTAAGGGGGGACAGGTGGGATTTGGGGAGGCCAGTAAGAAGAGAATTGCAGTAGTCCAGTCTGGAGAGAACCAGCGATTGGACCAGGGTTTTAAGGTCTTGCTCCGGGAAGAAAGACGAATCCTCCAAAGAAGGCGCAGTTGGTATCGAGCAGACTTTGCAATGGAATTGATGTGGGAGAGTAGATTGAGTTTTTGTCCAGTATGACACCAAGGGATTTTGCGCTGTCGACAATGATGGGTTTATTGTTAAGTAGATTCATCTGATCCATCCATGCTTGAACCGGGGGAGGAGAAAGTGAGGAGGAGAGGAGGAGGAATTCAGTTTTGGAGGGATTCAGAATCAGTTGATGAGTTAACATCCAGTTTTGAATGGAGTTGAGAGTAGAGCTTAGGATGGAGAGATAGTGAGTGGAGGCCACCTTATGGTAGATTTGAGTGTCGTCCGCATAGAGATGATAGTGGATCCCGGATTTACTTAGGTGATTTCCCAATGGTTCTAAATAGAGATTGAACATTGTGGGTGCAAGTATAGAGCCTTGAGGAACACCTTGACCTACCGCCAAAGAAGATGAAAGACTGTTCACTATTTTGATCATTTGGGCTCTATCAGAGAGGAAGGAAGCAAACCATTTAAGCACAGTGCCCTCCATGCCCATTCTCTTTTGAAGAGTGTTAAGGAGAGTGTTGTGATTGACAGTGTCAAAGGCTGCAGAAAGGTCAAGGAGAATTAGAAGACAAGACTCCCCCGAATCGAGTATCTGCAGCGCATCATCAATCACTTGCAGCAGGGCTGTTTCAGTGCTGCAGTTTTGAATGAAGCCGTACTGGAAATTGTCAAGAAGATCATTGTCCTTGATATGACGAGAGAGTTGTTTCGCTACACATCTTTCTGTGATTTTTGCAAGAAAAGGTAGGTTAGTGATGGGGCGGAAGTTGTTGAGGTCGTTCGCATCAGCGGTGGGTTTTTTAAGCAGAGGGGTGACCTGCCCAGTTTTGAAGGAAACAGGTAGGGAGCCTTGACAGAGGGAGAAGTTAACCAGAGTGGTCCAATAGGAAAGAGAATGGGTATAGAAGTCAATGGCAATGGCACTAGGGATGGGGTCAAGAGAATGGTTGGAGGGCTTTGTTTCGAGGATGCATTTGAGGTGGGCATCTTCAGAGATGGGGTCAAAGTTCTGCCAAATGGCTAAGGATTTGCGCTGCTCTGGAGGGGTAGGATGAATAACCTGATCCACAAGTGATTTCACTTTTTCATCGAAGAATATAGCGAATTCCGCTGCTTTCTTTGTAGAATCCTCCAACTTGGAGGTTGGGGGAGAGCAGTTTGGATTCTTGATGAGATCGAATATTTTTTGGGGTCTATTTTTGGCTGAGTCGAGGAGGGTTCTGAAGTGCGACGCTTTTCCAAGGAAGATGTGCTTGTGGTACTTGGATCTTGCTGAACGAAGCGTGGCCAAATTATCGGTGGAGGGCGATTGTCGCCATTGTTTCTCCAGGAATCTTAGGTACTTCCTTTCTTCATAGAGGGACATTTGTTGTCATGACACCAGCGAAGTCAGCCAGGGTCTGCTGGAGGCCACAGAGCGGACTTTAAGTGCTTCTGATGGCAGCTGAGTTGCCCCTATTGGGACTGAGGCACCCACGGATCCCCTCAAGTTTTGCTGCCAGGGTCTCCAGGCCCGCCCGCACCTGGTCTGCCACCTCACGCTGGACTCCTACCACACTGCATTGAAATTGTATCTGTCGGTCCTCAGATTCCAGGTTAGTGGCTGTGGTGGTAGGTGGTGCCTGCTAAATGTTTCACGGGGCATGTGGGGATGCCACGATACTGCTTGATCTCCCGGGTCCAGAGATGGGCTGCCTATGGAGTACAGCAGCTCTTGTAGGGTGTCATGGTCGATGGTTGTGAGTTCTTCATCAACATTGTCATCATCGTTGATGAGTGGGACAGGCTGCTGACCAGGAGGTGAAGTTTCATCCTCTGCATTGTAAAGGCATATTTACAAGACCCTACTGCCACTGGTACTTCATCTATTCAGGCATTTTTGTGGTGCTGGGTGCTTCACCTTATTTACAATGCAGTGTTAAGCTACTTCACATGGCTTAACACCGCATTGTGGATAAGGCCCCCTTGCACACTACACGTTGCGTGTAAGTGTTGGTCATTGGGTTTTGAGGTGGACATTCCACTGCATCCCCAACCCCCATTGATTTTGCCACTGCTACCTATTTACAAGTGTGGCATAAGGAGGGGGCGACTCATGCACTTGAGACCAGGGATACAGTGATTTTCACGTGAAAAAGACAAGGAGATGTGCTTTGATTCTCCTAATTTTGGAAGTATCTATGTGTTTTAAGGTGTGCAACACACATAGAAACAGATAAGTCCCATGAATAGTCAATGGTGAAGTGGGGGTGCGCAGATCAAAGCGGTCCAATAAACAAGTAGTAGTATAAAAATATATAAAGTTCATTATTTTTCAGCAAATTGAGATCCTCAGCCAACGCGTTTCATTCTCACACTGGGAACTTCATCAGGGCAACGAAAATTAACGCTGGAATGTGCTGACTTGAAAAGGACCGTCTAAGTGTAAACGAACCATAGGTGCTCCCCCTTAGATCCTCACAATTCAATATATGTCCATGTATAAACCAGAAGAGTATCAATTGGATTCAGTAAATCGAAAATGTGATCAAAACGAGCGACAAAATCAAATGAGAACTCTTCAATAGAATATCAAATGCTATTAAAGCTCTTAGGGGGAAACCTTTTGACTAGGTAATGAAAAGACTTAAGTTCTTAAATAGACAGTAGGTGTTCTGGTCCTGTGAAGTCTGCTGGAACAATCCAAAAATAGCTAGCAGGTATGATAAATCCTGCAAGTATAGGTCTGTAGGGAAGGAATCCGCTAACAGGAATCATGTCGGTTAGGAGAGGCCTGACGATCTGCTCCGGTCTGTACGGAATATATAAAACTGGGCAGTTACGTGCATGTGTGCGGAGCGTAAGAAACGCTAGACCGCGTGCCAAGTGAGGTAGTCCATGAATAGTTGCTTATGTGCAGGGAGGAACACTTTCCTGTTCATAAACAATCATTCCTTCTGTCTAGACACCCTTGCCATTTGGTGCAAAGGTGCCCTTGCTGATGCTAGGTAGCTTCGAGACCCACAGGCGCGATTGCACAAGCAGGGGTGCAGCTTAAATTTGAACATCTACAGAACCCAGATATTTTGTTTGCTGAAGCATAATGTTAGCAATTTGAGCTTAAACACACACTTTGCCTTTTTGTGGTTAAACTACTACAAAGTGGCTACAAACTAACCTATTCTTCTAATGGGATATCACTGACATCCTTTGTATTGCACTGTTTTTAGTGTAGGTATTAAGCAGGATGTGAGTCAGCTTAGGTATGTCATCTGAACACGTGTATGTGTCCATTGATCCCTTTGTGTGTTGTAGACTGAGATCAGGACAAACAACTGACTGCCACACAGTTGACAAGTGTTTTATCATGTGCCTACTACTCTCGCTTCATTTGTAGCTTGCCACAACAGGAAGATGTTGAAATCTGTTAGAAGGTGACATGTGTCATGCAGCACACCAGATGATGCCTTTCTTGGATTGGTGGTGTGATTTTACAACCTAAACTCCTTAGACCAGATTTTAAATGGACATGGTGAAGCAACAACTTAAACTGTGCAAGCCAGCCCGTGTCTACACATACAGGACTGGCCCAGAGCAAATATGAATGTGCCCTCCCCTTTTGTTTTAAACAGCAGTGACAATAATGACAAAATGCAAGCAGCAGGACTGAGGACTTTGAGGTAGGCTTCAATGATGGGTGCCATGTTGCACAGCAGACCTTTGTTGAACATCACAGGGGTGAGAACATGGATGATAGAAACTGTAGTGTACATGTTCCTTCAATGAATTTATTACAGGAAGAATGTTTACAGAAATCAATAGCTATGCCTTTTATCCCTGCCACTGTTGACTTTACCTAATGCCCATATTCCACGCATGTAATATGTGTCATTGATAACAAAACCCATGACCATGAATACAGTGTCATACTGCCAACGGAACATCACATTAAGCAACTTTCATGTGGGTAAATGGATTTTGAGGAAAAATAGCAAAGCAGCCTGTAGCCAAATAACATTCATTATTGCAACATTGTGAATGAGGCCCCTTCTCACCCTTCACTCACCATGAAATGAATGGTAAATGTGTGCTTGAATGAGCATTGCATCCACAAAAGGTATGTTGATATTTTAATAAATCCATTCCTACAATGCTGGGGCAGAACATAATACTTTAAACTGTGGAACACTTGGGCAAATTTTGAATGAACCTTGCACCTCCAGTATATCAGTTTTAATCATTATGGAATGTGCACAACAACAAAACAAGGTGCTCGCAAAAGATAGGCGGGTATTAATGTAAACAACAAGGGGAAGTCAACTTCAAAAAGTTATATTCAACATGTTTGGAAGTTGTCATGTGTGCTGCATTTAGCTGCACACATCAAACCAGCAATTAAGGAATTACTATAGCTTGTGGCATATTTAAAAGCCCCTATCACCACAGGAATGTCACTATTTTTTTACTTTACTGTGGGTGGCAAAACATGCTTTGCCATATTTACAAGGCAGTGTTTACCCAAGTGATGTGACTTTGCACTGCCTTGCTCCTACTGTGGCATTTGACTCCCACCTCCTGTCTGCAGTGCTCTCTGTCGATTGCTGGCCAGTTTCTGCTTAGTCTTGCGCTTGGCATCATGCTGGTGCTTTTTGTTTCCAGTCACTGTCCTCTTGACTTCTGCTATAGAGTTCACCTGGCTGACAATGGACTGCCAAATGGAATTTTTGGTCCCCAATGACATCTTGGAGCTGACGAAGAGCTGGTGTTGATGCTCCGTCACCTGCGCAATCCGGATCTCATTTTCCTCCTGACAGAATCTGGCTTTCTTCTTCCTCTTCCCCTGGGACTCTAGCTGGTCATCCTGGCTGTTGGGGGGTTGTGGGGGTTGTTGTTCGGTGCTGAATTGGGCCCATGCTGCTCCATTATGCATTCAGTGAGGGTTTCTGCAGTGTATTTGTGTGGTTTTTCCCCGCTAGATGCAAATAAAGTGACGTCTGACTGACTAATGTGAGTTTTCTTGCTGCTAATTGATTGACCATCACTTTTTTCATGCTAACATCAAGATTTGTATCGACGTGATGCTAGAGTTAGTGGCAATTATCGACGCCGCTACCTGATCCTAACACCATGTAACAACGTATTGTAAATACCTCACAAACATGGTGTTCAATTTTGGCAATAGACAGAGATTAAAAAATTGCCTCAAAGCAATGTCAAAACTGCTTAGTGTCAATTCTTGTAAATATACCCCTGTCTTTACTGTATTATGGCAATGAGCAGATTTTGTCTAATATTTATATAGGTAAGACAACGTTACCATAACAATTCTTAGATCTCTATCTGCCTCACTCGAGTCATACCTTGACTTCTTCCTATCAGGAGAATGACTTCCAAAGGAAGAGGATCTGTCAGCGTAAAGTCACTTTCTTCTATGGTTACCCATCTCTGGCACTCATTTGAATTCCTCAGCAAAGCAAATCCAAGGATCACCCCAGAATTGCTAGCCAAGATGTTCCGAAATCACACCACTCACACACGTCCTCGCTCATGCCTGTAGATACAGGTAAAACAAACATTTTTGCATAGGCAGTAACTCCCAATTGCACTATGCATGTGCAAAAAATGAACACTGCATCTCTTGCACTCTGCTTACGCAGGCAGACCTCTAGAACACCAGCGCGGCCACATATAATTGGTAAGTGAAATAAAAACAATACAGTTTCAGACAGGGCAAACTAAATCAATACTTATTTAGTCAACCCAGCAGGGCTAATTACATTTTACTGAGCAAGCACCACACTTCGCTTCATCACCAGACTTCCACAAATTCATCAGCACTGACCAAGCCCAGCAGGGAAAGTCCTAATTGTTACTATCCAGCAGGGGCCAAACTGCTCTTTTAACTCCTTTGGCCTAGTACCAATCTCGATGGTGGAAACAGGAAAATAATCTAGGATGATAATGCGAAGCCAACCCTATTTTATAGCCTGTGGAAATGGATGGGCTGGTCAAACTTTAGCATGCTTCCTGCTTTATTCTGCTGTCACAGGGGAGGCATGATCCACCTCATAAGTAATGACTGGTATTAGGACAAGGGATGTAGAGGTAATGAGTACCGATGACCAGGGGCACTGGAATTCTGCGGTTGTGTGACGTTTTCCGCATAATTATCAATTTTCCCGGATTTGCTGCATAAACCATCATCTGCTGCGTAATCTGCAGATTTAAAAAAAGAAAAATTGTTTCTATCACAAGCACTTCAAAAGTTACTAAAAACACTGTTTGGCTCTGACATGTGAAGCGACATGCTGCGCGAGGGCCGGTTAGAGCAGTGAATGGGGTTCCAATGCCGATCTTGCCCTTTGACCGCCGCTCACGGTCTACAGCCCCCGGCTTGACTCCTTGACCCCCCAAACCCCCAGCTCACGATTTGACCCCTGATTCCTCGGCCGACCAGTCTGGAGGTTTCTCGTTTGCCACATATTTGCTGAACGGGTGGCCACTAGCGGCAGCTGGCAACGGTGCTCCGGACTGTGGGCTCTGTCCGGATTGGGTCGCTGTCGTAGTGGTTTAGTGTGCCGGGGAGTGCTGTGGGTGGTGCACTTTCTAGAGGCTGCCCTGCTGGGACTGTATGCTGTCTGAAGCGCCTGGAACTAGGCCGGGAGCATAGCGGAATGACATTGCAGTGGTGGTAAGGCGGCGCTTACTTGTATCCCACAGGGCTGAGACCGGAAGTGGCTCTGCTAAGCTGGTGTACGGCTTGTGGGGCTGGTGTACACTCCGCGCCCCATTTCCCCATTCTTCTCTCCCAAAACTCCATCAGCCTTAGATTTTACTGCATTAGGAAAAGCTCGGTACATCTCCTGGCTGTGACATTAAACACACTCAACCATTAAAGCAAAAAGTTAAATAGACTTGATCACCACCATAAGCCCATAAGCCTATTAGGCCTCAACGCTTGCTCCAGGATAAAGACTGGTCAAGTTCACCAACCAAGAGAAAGACTGACTTAGGCCCAGATGAGAAACATAGAGGAGTCGAAAGCCATACGCAGCGACATTTGCACTTCCAATAAAAGAACTGAATACTGCTTGGAAATCCCTCACTGGTATTGCAACAAGAAGTTTGTGCAATTCTAAAAAAAAGTTGTTGATACACCTGATCTGCTGTTTACAATACCTGTTGTTTGTGTTTAAAGTTAGTTTTCCTACACCATGGTGCACACACAGTGGCAGAGGAGCAAAGCCTCTATTTTTATTGGAAACAAGGTTGCACCTGGCACAGTTTGATGCAAGTATTCATCCGCTGTAATCCTTGGTAAAGGTCACTTGAAATGCATATCGAGGCTCCAATATAGCATGTTTCAACGTTCAGGATGTTATATACTATTTACACAAGTTCCTGGCTATGGCCTCTACAAACAAAAATTAATGCATCCTGTTGGAACTGGCATTTTTTGCAGGGTCATCCCTAAACTTTTTGCCTTCCTCCTGTATTTTTTCTAACCTGTTTTTTTGGGCTTTATTACTCTGGGCACTTTACCACTGCTGATCAGTCGTAAAGTGCATATGCTCTCCCTTGGTAAATATGACAGTGAACTGGTATATCCCTGATTGGCTTATTTGGTTTACCTGTTAGTCCCTAGTAGCGTGGCCTGTGTGTGCCCAGGGCTGGTAACCCAAATGCTGCTGGTGGGCCTGCAGCGCTGGTTTGCCCCACCCACAGAAGCAGCTTGTAAAGTGTGTCTCAGACCTGCCACTGCAGAGTCTGTGTGCAGTCCAGAACTGCCACCTTGGCTGTGAAGTGCACCCACTTCCCAGCCCCTGAACCGTCCCTTGGCATCATGTAAGCCACCCCTATGGTAGGGTGCATTGTATATGTAAGGTAGGACATGCCTTGGTGTGTATAGCATGTCCTGGTAGTGATTTACACCCAAATTCGTTTTTCACTACTGTAAGGTTACCTGTTCTCCATAGGCCAGAATGGGAGGTTTGACTATTACATTCTATAGTCCTAACTGACCCAAAGAACATGGTAGAAAAGCAAATTTAGTATGCCTGAGCTCAGAATATTAAAATACATCTTTCAGTGAAGTTTATTTTTATATTCTGTGTTTGAAAATACCACTTTTAGAAAGTAGGTATTTTCTTGCCTAAGCCTTCCAGTGTGCTCTGCTGTTATGTGTATTGGCTGTCTGGTTTTGGAGTGACAGGGTTGGGGAATTCGAGGAGACAGGGTGAGGTGTCCCAGTGGTGAATAGAGAGATCTGCATCTAGATGGGTGGGAGGAGTTGCACCTGAGACCTGAATAGGGCTGGGACTTCCCTCCACAATGCTGGCTCCACCTCTTACTGTGCGTCTGATGGCAGACCCCGTCTTTCTGAAAGGAAGGATGCAGCCTGAAAAAACAAAGTGCTCCAGGAATGGGCAGAACTGATTCTGGCTGGGTTCAGTGACTTGTAGCTTTTGAGAACAAAGACTTTTGGGGTATAAATATCTGAGCTGAAACCCCTACAATTTGTATTGCTCCTGGACAACAAGAAGAACCTCTGTCCGTGTAACTGAAGGAATCTGCAGGAAGTGACTGTCCTTGTGTTGTGTGCTGTTTCTTGGATTGGCCTGCAGTGGTTGCTACTGGACTTGGAAGAAGAGGAAAAGGACTTTGAAGAAAACTTTTATTTTCAACTTGCTAAAGCAATCACCCAAGGGCTAGAAGAGAGCTAGCCTCCTGCTGGAGTCTCAGGCACATCAGACTCCACCACCAGCCTCCTGTTTCCTCCCAGCAAGGATTTCTATCTGCAGGTGAGGCTCCTGTGACTTCCAGGGCCTCTAGTTCTACTACAGAGAAAAGAGTGCTGAAAATCGTCGCTAACGCCCGTTTGCAAGCCGCCGCAGTTGAAGCGCGTACGAAAAATCATCACGCTGCTGCCACTGAGTGCTCGCTACCAGAGATCATCGCATCACACGTTTGCGGGCTGCCCAATGCTCGCTGACTTCAAGATTATTGCATTGCACGTTTGCGGGCTGCCAAAGGCTCGCTAACGCGAGGATCATCGCATCGCATGTTTGCGGGCCTCCAAGGGCTCGCTAACCAAAGAGCATCGCATCGAGTTCATCGCTTCACGACATCGCAGCGCGGACGCTGGGCACCCGCCATTTTCATCGCATCGCTCCCGGATCATCGCTCTCTCGCGGAGTGCCATTTCTTCTCATCGCAACAGGGTCGCACACGCAACAGGCTCGGCGCATCATCCTCCCTTGCGACAAGGATTTCAACGCATTGCCGGATTAGCGTGGAGAAGTTTGTCGCATTGTCCTGCACACAGATCAGCGCATCATCCTCTCTTGCGGCAAGGATTCAACGCATCGCTGGTCTCGCATGAGGAAAATCTTCGCTACGGCTCCTTAGCGACATTTTGGTTGTTTTGCTACAGAATCCAGGTACTTTGTAAGTAAAAGGGTCGTAGAGACCACTGCTTGAACTGAACTCCTCTTTGCACACTTGAACTATTTTTGCAGCATTTTAAGAGTAACCCTATTTTTCTAGTATTGTGGCTTTTTACTGTTATTGGTCTTGTGTTAAGTCTATATATAAATATACTTATTTTTTATAACTACTTGTGTAGTGTCCCTTTGTAGTGTTCCTCACTGTGTTACTGTGTATGGTCATAAATGCTTCACACACTGCATCTGAGATAAGCCTAGCTGCTCGTGCTACGTTACCACAGGGTTGAGCAGGGGTTATCAAAGGGTGTAGCCCACTTACTCTGACTTAGGAAGAAGGGTCCCTACTTGGACAATGGCCAGCCATTGCCAATTATAGACCCCCATTTCTAACATTGGTGGTCAGCGGTGAGGATCTGGACTTGCATTTATGATTGCATACAGTAATTATAGTGTACACTACTAGTGAGTGCAGACCATAACGTAACCACATACGTTTTTGAGGTTTTTTGTTCTATTTTTGATTCGTCATTGCCAGTTATTGCTACAATGGGTCTTGCTGAATTGAGACCTACCTTTTACATAGATGATCTGTTGACCTACAGTCTAGAGGAGCTAAGGGGGTTCTGTGAGGAGAGAGGTTTAGCAGTGAGTAGGAAAGAGACTCAGCTATCCTTGCCAACATCCCTGAGGCTTTGGAAACAAGACAGATGGAGATTCTTGGAGTCCCAGTACACCTACCAAGAGGGTAGTTGGTCTGAGGGTGGCTCTGGAGAGTCAGAAGAGGAGGAAGAAGGTGTTATGGAATATCTCATAGGTAGGGAGTCCCTTGCTGAGTCTAGTGCCTATGGTAGTGACCGATTCCCTTCATGGTCCCCAGAGGAGTTGGTGGACAGGTGGGAGGGTCCCATAGGTAGAGAGTCCCTTGCTGGGTCTTGTGCCCAGGGTAGTGCCCAATCCCCGTCATGGTCCCCAGAGGAGTTGGACAGACAGAGGGAGAGGGAGCAACAGCTGGAATTAGAGAGGCTCCAAATGGAGATTGCCCTGCTGGAGGCACACCTAGCGCAGATAGCAGTAAAGGACAAGTTAGCTCTGGAGGGTAGGTTATCCCCTGAGCGCAGTGTTAATTGTCTGGATTCACCAGTGAGGGTGGGGTCCAGTGGTGGCAGCAAAGTTGAGTTATGTAGTGATGACAGTGTAGTACCCCCACCCAGAGATGTGGCACCTGACTTAAAAGAGGGGGTTGATCTACACCAGGGGATTCAAGGATTTGAGGTAGCTCCATTGGTGTGCAGTGTCCCTGAGGTGGATTGGGGAACAAGCACAGGGGCCCATAGTCCTAGTAAGGGGAGGGACACCCTACCGACTCTAGATGTGAGGTGCAGGGAGAGGGGTTCCCCAGTGGCTGAAGTCCTGGTGTATGCGTGTGAGGACCATCCAGAAGAGTGTGGGTTAAGTGATAGAGATAGTCATGTAATGTCTCGCCCATTTCAGGAGAGTGGTGTGGGGTACATGTGTAAGGCACTGGATTGTGAGGTAAAGGTTAGCACCTGCAGGGAACTGTGTAATCCAATGGTGGGAGAGCATATTGTGAGTCCCTGTTTTCCAGAGCTAAACCAACAACTGTTGGAGCGCGAGTTCTCTGATCGTAAGGAACTTGCACAGGAGGCAGACCTCTGGGTGAGTACCAGAGGCTCTGTAGAGGCATTGGAGAATGATCCTAATAGGAGTGGTTCAGATGTCTTCCAACCCAGAGTAGTGGGAGAGGTGCGGAGTGATGCAGCTAGGTCCCCTTGTTGTGAGGAGGTTGTAGGGCCTCACATCCTGTCTCGTGGGAGCAGGAGTGAGCCTGGGATAGGTCCCAAAGTGCCCCAACCTCAGTCTCCAGGACTGGATGTTCCATGAGGGAACACCAGGTAGGGAATCTAGTCTGTCCGGATGGACCGTCAGTTGTGGGGAATATCCCTGTGTTAGGTGAGCTGGGAGTGCCTGTAGTCAGGCCTCCATCAGTTCTCGTGTCTGGCAGTGCCACTCCTAGGGGGAGGGTGTAGAAGTCCAGCTTGAGGGGTGAGAGGGGGAAAGAGCCCCCAGTGGGAGAACCAGTGTGTCAAGGGCCAGTCAGGAGGGCTGAGCCCCAGAGGAGTGACCATGGTGACACCACTTCTGTCCTGGGGGATCTTCATGCACTGTCAGATGGACAGGGATCAGGAGATCTGCGCCAGGCAGACTGTCACACAACACAGAAGTTCTATGTTACCCTCGGGGAGGGTGGTTGTACTCCCAGGAAGTCCTGGTTCTCCAGGCAATTGCTCAGCCGCAAGGGTTGGTCCCTGAGTTGGGAAGTCAGGTCCAGGTGTTGTCTGACTTGGAGGGAGGGACAACTGTAAGCGGTGTCCCGACCATTTTTGTTTCTAAGAGCACCACTCCAGGTGGGAGGGTGCAATATGCTGGAAGGAGGTGCAGAGGGAGGGAGTCCTCTCCTCTGACCCCGGTGCCACCTGAGGGGTTTTTCAGGTTGGTAGATCGGTTGCAGGGTCAAGGCCCTGGACTGGTGGAGGGGTGTGTTTCCCTCAAGGGGGGCCTGTGTGCTCCCCAGGAAGTCCTGGTGTGCCAGGCAGTCTGTTGCCCAACTCTAGAGGAGTGTGTTTTCCTTGGGGGGAATTTGTGTACTCCTCCAGAAGTCCTGGGTTGCCAGGCACAGGTCCAGCCTAACGGTACAGACCCTGGGTTGGAGGGCCAGATTCAGGGTGTCCCCCCTGACCTGGAGGAAGGGGCAACTACTAACAGTGCCCCTACCGGTTTGTGTTATGGGGGCACCTCTCCAGGGGGGAGGTTGCAGGGCCCCAGTAAAGGGGGCGGTGAGAGGGCAGCCTCACCCCTGACCTCCGCCCAGTCTAAGGGTACAGACCCTATGCTGGGATGCCAGTTGCAGGATAGAACCCCTGAACTGGTGGGCGAATTAGGCAGGACACCTGCCACAGGTGCCCTGACAATTCTAGAAGGGGGTACCGCTCCAGGTGGGAGGGTACCGAGCCCCAAAGAGGAGGACCGGGTGTGGGAAAGCCCACCCCAGTGTCCGGCCCAGCCGCTGGGTACAGGCCCAGGGCTGGGGGGCCAGTGTCAGGGTGTCTTGCCTGACCTGATGAGAGGGAGAGTTGGCAAAAGGTGCCAGGCACCTGGGGTTACTGCCCCCCACTCTTTGATGCCACAGCGGATTGAGAACCCTGAGAGGTATCAGACTAGGGTCTCCTCATTGACTACTGTCAGTGGCCACTGTGGCTTGTTGTCTATCTGTTGGGACACACCTGTGAGCCAGTTAAGGTTAGGTGCTGCACAGGTGGTCTCCACCGGTGAGGAGGAGGACCGGGGGTGGGAAAGCCCACCCAAGTCTCCGGTCCAGCCGCTGGGTACAAGCCCAGGGCTGGTGGGTCAGAGTCAGGGTGGCATGCTTGACCTGACAGGAGGGAGAGTGGACAAAAGGTGCTGGGCACCTGGGGCTACTGCCCCCCGCTCTCTGATGCCACTGAGGTTTGAGAGCCCTGAGAGGTATAGGGCCTGGGTCTCATCGATGACTACTGTCAGTGGCAACTGTGGCTTGCTGTCTCTCTGTTGGGACACACCTGTGAGCAAGCTAGGGTTAGATGCTGCCCAGGTGGTGTCCACAGGTGAGGGGAAGAGTTCCACATTGGTTGTCGTAGTGGGCCCTGAGAGTGTGGACCAGGGGATCCCACAGGGTTCGGAGTGGCGTAGAACTGGAGTATGCCCCTGCAGCCGCGCGCCAAATCCATGTTCTATCGCCCAAAGCAGGGAAGCCCATCAAGGTAGTGATTGGTCTCCCCTGCGTTTTGGCTGGAAGGGGGTTGTGTTGGAACTGGCCCTTTTTGCAGGGTCATCCCTAAACTTTTTGCCTTCCTCCTCCATTTTTTCTAACCTGTTTTTGTTGGCTTTATGACTCTGGGCACTTTACCACTGCTGATCAGTCGTAAAGTGCATATGCTCTCCCTTGGTAAATATGACAGTGAATTGGTATATCCCTGATTGGCTTATTTGGTTTACCTGTTAGTCCCTAGTAGCGTGGCCTGTGTGTGCCCAGGGCTGGTAACCAAAATGCTGCTAGTGGGCCTGCAGCGCTGGTTTGCGCCACCCACAGAAGCAGCTTGTAAAGTGTGTCTCAGACCTGCCACTGCAGAGTCTGTGTGCAGTCCAGAACTGCCATCTTGGCTGTGAAGTGCACCCACTTCCCAGCCCCTGAACCTTCCCTTGGCATCATGTAAGCCACCCCTATGGTAGGGTGCATTGTATGTGTAAGGTAGGACATGCCTTGGTGTGTATAGCGTGTCCTGGTAGTGAATTACACCCAATTTTGTTTTTCACTACTGTAAGGCTACCTGTTCTCCATAGGCCAGAATGGGAGGTTTGACTATTACATTCAATAGTCCTAACTGACCCAAAGAACATGGTAGAAAAACGGATTTAGTATGCCTGAGCTCAGACTATTAAAATACATCTTTTAGTGAAGTTTATTTTTATATTCTGTGTTTGAAAATACCACTTTTAGAAAGTAGGTATTTTCTTGCCTAAGCCTTCCAGTGTGCTCTGCTGTTATGTGTATTGGCTGTCTGGTTTTGGAGTGACAGGGCTGGGGAATTCCAGGAGACAGGGTGAGGTGTCCCGTGGTGAATAGAGAGATCTGCATCTAGATGGGTGGGAGGAGTTGCACCTGAGACCTGAAAAGGGCTGGGCCTTCCCTCCACAATGCTGGCTCCACCTCCTACTGGGCGTCTGATGGCAGACCCCCTCTTTCTGAAAGGAAGGATGCAGCCTGGTAAACAAAGTGCTCCAGGACTGGGCAGAACTGGTTCTGGCTGGGTTCAGTGACTTGTAGCTTTTGAGAACAAAGACTTTTGGGGTATAAATATCTGTGCTGAAACTCTTACAATTTGTATTGCTCCTGGACAACAAGAAGAACCTCTGTCCGTGTAACTGAAGGAATCTGCAGGAAGTGACTGTTCTTGTGTTGTGTGCTGTTTCTTGGATTGGCCTGCAGTAGTTACTACTGGACTTGGAAGAAGAGGAAAAGACTTCGAAGAGAACTTTTAATTTCAACTTGCTAAAGCAATCACCCAAGGGCTAGAAGAGAGCTAGCCTCCTGCTGGAGTCTCAAGCACATCAGACTCCACCACCAGCCTCTTGTTTCCCCCCAGCGAGGATTTCTATCTGCAGGTGAGGCTCCTGTGAGTTCCAGGGCCTCTAGTTCTACTACAGAGAAAAGAGTGCTGAAAATCGTCGCTAACGCCCGTTTGCGAGCCGCCGCAGCTGAAGCGCGTACGAAAAATCATCGCGCTGCTGCCGCTGAGTGCTCACTACCGGAGATCATCGCATCACACATTTGCGGGCTGCCCAATGCTCGCTGACTTCAAGATCATCGCATCACACGTTTGCGGGCTGCCAAAGGTTCGCTAACCCGAGGATCATCGCATCGCCTGTTTGCGGGCCTCCAAGCGCTCGCTAACCCAAGAGCATCGCATCGAGTTCATCGCTTCACGACATCGCAGCGTGGACACTGGGCGTCATTTCTTCTCATCGCAACAGGGTCGCACACGCAACAGGCCTGGCGCATCATCCTTCCTAGCAGCAAGGATTTCAACGCATTGCCGGATCAGCGTGGAGAAGTTTGTTGCTTTGTCCTGCACACAGATCAGCGCATCATCCTCCCTTGCGGCACGGATTTAACGCTTCGCTGGTCTCGCGTGAGGAAAATCATCGCTACAGCTCCTTAGCAACATTTTGGATGTTTTGCTACAGAATCCAGGTACTTTGTAAGTAAAAGGGTCGCAGAGACCACTGCTTTGAACTGAACTCCTCTTTGCACACTTGAACTATTTTTGCAGCATTTCAAGAGTAACCCTATTTTTCTAGTATTGTGGCTTTTTACTGTTATTTGTCTTGTGTTAAGTCTATATATAAAGATACTTATTTTTTCATAACTACTTGTGTGGTGTCCCTTTGTAGTGTTCCTCCCTGTGTTACTGTGTATGGTCATAAATGCTTCACACACTGCCTCTGAGATAAGCCTAGCTGCTCTTGCTACGTTACCACAGGGTTGAGCAGGGGTTATCAAAGGGTGTAGCCCGCTTACTCTGACTTAGGAAGAAGGGTTCCTACTTGGACAGTGGCCAGCCATTGCCAATTAGAGACCCCCATTTCTAACACATCCTAAGAGTTTGATACGTATGAGGCTGAGCCTGTAAATAAACATCAAAAACAGGTGGGTTGCACTAGTAGACGGATAATGCGCCAGTTGGACCCATAGGGGTCTGCAGGATGCACATTTACAGACTGTCAAGCAATGCTTTTCGATAAGAAGGGAAATCGATTTCCTAAATGTTATATGAATTGAATGTTATTATTGTGACTGTTTCTTTTTATCTCTGTAATGATTTTAAGTAGTCATACAATCCATTCAATTCTAAAAACACAGCGACACGTGTTACAGCGCAGTTGGACGGCCTTTGCAAAGATCAACTTTCTGTTCCTTATTGCTATGTTAGGGTGTTAAACTGGTTCTAATGAGATTTAACATATGCCTAGACAGTGTTAACAATTGTAAAAATAAGAAAACAATGAAGTAATGCTATCAGAAAATGTGCCGCATTATACCTCATAGTTGTACCCTACCCCGCCGCATAATTCCATTGGACCCGCCAATGACAGCTCTATTGTCATTGCCTTTCAATGTCTTGTATCTTACTTGATGTTGCTTCAGTCTGTACATGCTGAGCCTGCTACAGCTTGTAATAGGTCAGGGCAACACTTGGTGTGTCCTTCTTACAGCCCTCCAAATAGAATTGCAGAGATGTGCCCGGGCCCAGCTAGCCCTCTCATAGCCTCCAGAGCACACATGCAGGCCTCCGATGAAAGGTGGCGGAGTGATACTCTACAGCACCATGCAGGAGACCTTTTCTATCCCAAAAGAAATAATCTAATGTACAAAAGTGAAATGCCCTTTTTTACATTTGGAAGAGTCCAGTGGCGTAGCTAGGGCGGTGGGACAAGTTTTTTGGGACCGCGCCCTCCCCCGCTATTACCTGCCATTTCTGGCAGCAACAGCAAACCCCCCGCCCACCCCCACTCTGCACTGCAGCCGCCGTGGGGCAGCAAATGCAGAGACCGCCACAGGTGCCCACAGGGCTAGCTATGCCACTGGAAGAGTCTTTATCATGTTGTTTAGATAATATTTGTTGGACAATTTACATGCCAAATATTTTGATGGCTCAGCTCATGCTTAGTCTCTAAGGGCAAGCCAGACATTTGGCTTAGCTATGGATCAGATATCCCTATGAATGTGCTGGTTGTGCATGTTTAGGCAAAACATCCTTCAACAAGGATTGGACAATAATTGGACTTGATAAGAATTTTCAACTTATTGGATGTGTTTATGCTTGATGACAGCCATCTTCTAAAATGTGTTTGCATATCTGTCTGTGCACATGTCTGTCATAAGGCTCTCTGGAAAGCAAAACATACCCCGGCAGACATTTTGATTGTTTTTTTGCTAAAACATTTGCTTGATGGACATTAGTTGAAAAGTCTGTCTAAATAATTGAAATGTCAACATTCTGTTTGACTAATATATTGTAAATATATTATGTCGCCTCCAAACCTTTGCATTCTTGAATAGGCTACACACCTTGTACAAGAAAAAAGCAATATACTGATATTTTTTTTCTTTGTAGTTTCATATAGCACTTTACAAGAGCACCAGTACATTACACATTCATTTTTTTTGTAGGCACAGGGAGATTAAGTGCCCCAAATCACAATATATTGAGCCCATGCCAAGACTCGAACCTGGTTCCCCAGGTCCAAAGTGGGCAGCTCTGTCCGTTAAGCCACATCATCTCCTTCTTGGCAATCCCCATAGCTCTTAAAGCTATTCATCAAGACTTTTGGGCCAGATTAGTACAAGATGTTTAATACCAACTTCTACTATTTCTACTCCCGAAGAAATATGGATCTCTAATTCTGACCCACTTTTCTGAAAGGATGCCATTCAACTGATTCCCTGGTTTTCTCAGCCCTGTCCAAGAGATTACCAGGAAATTCGGGTGTTCCCACTCTCCCAAAATGAAAGTCGACAATTGACTTTTCTTTTTTTAGGCAAGAAGGAACTCACTTCAGCAAATTTGCTGTGTGTGTTGTTGTATCTTGCAATCTTCAGCACATTTTTTTGTAGGTTAGATAATTCAAATGGATGGAATTTAGCAGGACTTCTTGGATGGCAATAGGATGGAGTTCAACTGTGGAAATGGCAGTCTACAGTCAGACAAGTGGCCGAGAGGGTTGTCCTCCCGAGGCTGATCTGATCTCCCACTCAGCGTTAAAAAAAAGAACATTGTTCACTTTACCCTTTTCAGCACAACTCTCTTTGGTCCCCACAAAGATTAGGAGATCAAGAGAATGTGCACAAAGACAGACTGTACACTCTGAGGTCTTGAACAAAGAAGACCTCCCTGCTTTTACAGGATTCCTACATAGAAAGAGAGCCTCCCTCCCCCCAATGGATCTCACCATTACCATGAAGAAGGTCTCATATACACCGCATTAAATTCTAAGGACACAGTCAGAAGCCCGTTCCTGCACTATTCTAGCTTCCACCAGAGACATTAAAGGGGCTTGTAGGAGACTTGTTCACGGCTAGGTACAAAATGATATGATATTCCACATTAATCCAATGTTAATATAGATGTCGCAAACATTTGTTAATATTAGCTAACAAATGTGCTCCCAGGGTAGGTGAAGACGTATTGTACTCTAAACATGTAGTGGAATTACATTGATTTGGTGTACATACATGCACCATGAATTGAAGTGAGTTGTAGCCTTATCATTTATGATGATAAATATCCAAACGGACAAGGATTTCAGCGGGTGAGTGGTGCACGTGAAACTGGTTGTTTATGTGGTGGAAAAATACGTTCTACGTGATGTCTCCATATATTGCATGCGGTATGTATAGTCTCTAAAAGGAAAAATGGTATCGCCAAAAACAGGGAGTTGCCATGGGCTCCAGATTCTCTCCTTCGTACGCCAACCTTTTCATGGGATGGCTTGAGGAGGAGTGGATCTGGGGCCACCATGGATCTGAATGGACAGAGTTCATTCTCTTTTGGGGCAGATATATCGATGACTGCCTTATGATCTGGACAGGAGATGACGAGAAACTGATGAAATTTGTAGAACATCTCAACAATAGATAGCAGGGATGGAGTAACATTTCTTGACACAGAGTTGTACATAGAAAACAACCAGATGCATAGCAGACTGTATCGTAAGGATACAGCTTGTAATGCGATACTACATGCATCAAGCGCACACCCCAGGCACCAGATCAATGCCATCCCTTATGGGGAATTTGTTAGAGCCAGACGCAATTGCAGTCTAGACTCTGACTTCATAAAATGTACCGAAGAAATGACCACACGCTTCAAGTCCAGGGGTTAGAACACACATATTCTAAAGAAAGCTGAATCTAGGATCAGTAGGATCAAGAGAGAAACTACCTTAAGAGACACAACTAGCAAAAAGAAAAATGACAACAAAATCAGATTCATTACGAACTTCAACAATCTCTCCAATGTGCTTGTCAAAAGTCTGAATAGACATTGGCATATCCTGAAAAAAGACGAGACCATGATGGGGGTGATTAACCATAAACCTGAGATTACCTACAGAAAGGGAACTTGTCTCAGAAGTCTCCTTAGCCCTAGCTACCACACACCCACTACTAACAGAAATTGGCTATCAACACACATGGTGGGCTTCCACAGGTGTGGACACTGTACAGCCTGCAAATGGGCAGACAGCAAGAAATTGGATTTCATGGGCCCAAACAAAAAACGTTACAAAATCAATACGAATATCAACTGCAATACAAATTTTGTAGTATACATTATTGAGTGCAGATGCACTAAGAAATATGTGGGAAGCACGATTCGTCCCTTACGTGTAAGAATAGGGGAACACATGAGGGCAGTAAAACAGGGCGATCTAAGATATCCGATTGCAACACATATCCTGGAATGCCACTCACAGGGTATGCATAAGGACTTTACATTCTATGGTATAGAGCAGACCATGAGGAAACCTAGAGGGGGAAATAGAGAACTCACGCTTCGCAGAAACGAAGCATCTTGGATTCTGAAACTATGAACGACTGACATTGGGATGAATGTTGATGATGAGATGCATTATTTCCTTGGCAAATGAAAGTAAGGTTTTATATGCAACCATGCTGACATGTTATCTCTTTTCTTGATCATAAGTGACTATACTCATTGTAATTCAAATAGACGAATTCATATTAAAGCAGAGACACTTCTTGTCTTTTTCTGAAATAGATTGGGACCGTACAAAATAGCATCGAATACCGCATTGAATGCGAAGTGCAACCTTACAAGGGCTTGCCCCTCACGCCGCATGACTGTGTGACTTGGAATTATCGTCACACCCGATGTACGTATTTCATTAATTTGGCACCTTGTAACTGTTTCTGCGGTGTTTTACTTTCGACTCGTATTCTAAGACATAGATCTTTACAGCCACGTGCCTTTCTTTTTCTGCTCTTGTATATTTTCAGAATTTATTTACAAGACAGTGTTCAGGTCAGTGACTCCATGATACCAAATTCTCCTCTCTATCAAATTAGTCAATAGATACCTCCTGATAATCGATCCTTGGGATCTCTTAAATCTCTGTTTGCATTATCAGCCCGGTTTTTAGAGACTATACATACCGCATGCAATATATGGAGACATCACGTAGAACGTATTTTTCCACCACATAAACAACCAGTTTCACGTGCACCGCTCACCCGCTGAAATCCTTGTCCGTTTGGATATTTATCATCATAAATGATAAGGCTACAACTCACTTCAATTCAAGGTGCATGTATGTACACCAAATCAATGTAATTCCACTACATGTTTAGAGTACAATACGTCTTCACCTACCCTGGGAGCACATTTGTTAGCTAATATTAACAAATGTTTGCGACATCTATATTAACATTGGATTAATGTGGAATATCATATCATTTTGTACCTAGCCGTGAACAAGTCGCATGTACGATCTTACGAAGGCGACGAAACACGTGTTGGCTTGGGAACTACTGTGAAAACGAAAATATTAAATTGAAAAAATACTCAAGAAAGAAACAAAGAATTGCTTTATTGTGTTGCATGCTTAATCTACATAATAATCTTGTAAACTAAAATCTTGTGTGTGCTTGGGTATTTTCAATATTGACTTTGTGTTGCATTTGCCACAATTACTAAGGGAGGCTGGTGGTTCTCTCCAACCTTTTAGCACCGTAACCAATTTGAACCACACAAATACCAGGTGTAGTTACCATTAGCGCCTATCGTCTATTAACAATACCACTGCCCAGAACGTGGGCTTGTAGGAGAGTAGGATCTGCACTTATGTTGCCCCCTCTTTTTTTCTGATGTATACACTGGTTTCTGGCTTTAGTCAGGCTGGGTCCCTGCTAATCAGGGCCCCAGTCTCTCTGTTCTCTCTAAACGACTTGGTGTGCATATTAGATGCACTAGTGATTGGATACTGTGGTATCTTATGAGCCCCTAGTATATGGTATGTTAGGTACCTAGGGCATAGGTACTTCACAGGCCTACCAGGGGCTGAAGCATGTCTTATGCCACCCCTGGGAAGCATTCTCAATCTGACACCACAGGCCTGCTACTGCAGCCTGTGTGAGGTAGTGTTAGCACTCCACACTGAGATATAGGTTTCTATATCTCACCATACACACACATATAAACCTATCAGCCACCCCTATGGCAGACCCTATCAATCCTGAGGGCAGGGTGCGTGGTTTACAATGTGAGGGGGTGCCTCTGCCTGAGCAGGGCCCCTCTGCAGCTACCAGAGTCTATTCCCTATGGCTGTTTGTGGATACGGTTAAACCATATACTCTTAAGTGCATTAAAATGCTAACTTTGGAATGACTGCATCAAAACATGTCATGTTAGGTGTCAAACAACTTGGAATCATGCCCCCACATCAGTCCATGATGTGGGAGCATGATCCCACCCTTCTAGAGGGGACGACATATAAAACGATAGAAATCCTATAGAGCCCTGGCATCACAAAATGGATGCCACCAGCACAGACACTGGGCTGCCCTCCTGCTGCTGACTGAAATTCGCAGTGGAGGAAGCCCAACAAAAGGCATCCTGTCACGGGGAGGTGTCACCACCTTCCAGACAAGATTTAGTCTATTGGGGCTGGGTGGGTGCACTCCTAGAGTGCTTTGAAGTCCTGCACTGGGGTAGCAGTAGGCTCATCTGTGCATATGCCAGCTCAAACCGGTTCAGGGGCTACCTGCCCCTGCTCTGGTGCAAAACTGGACAAAGGGAAGTGGGTGTAACCACCCCCTCCCCTGACCCTCCTAGAGGAGTGGTCATAGAGCTAGTCCCTCCCCTATCTTCACTATAAGATAGCAAGCTTTGCCATTGCAAAACAGATAACCCTGGATGACGTTCTACAAAGAAGAATCCTGGCCCTTCGATATTCTGAAGTACCGGGGATTTTAGGACCCCAGCGGTGCCAGGGATAGCACCCTATGACTTCGGGTTATCCTGTTGCTGTAGTATTATAAAAGACGCTCTCATGGTAATGTAACAAAGAACTTGGCAGAAGAAGCTGAAATATGAAAAAGACATCTTTATTAAACTCAAATGAGTGAGACTACGTCGCACAGAAGCCTTAGTAACTGAATGAGGCAGTCTCCAGAACAAAAACCAGTCTTCTATTTCATACAGAATATTACGCTTTGGGCAACACCGCCCCTGTTTTACAAGTGGTCATTCACATATTTTGGTTTCAAAGAAAAGGCAGAGTCATGGTGACAATCCCACATTCCTGTTCAACCAGCCCACAATTATTTACCCAGCGAGGCTCAGATCCCACATCAGATATCGATAGGCTCCAATAAACATGAGCATCTCCTGTTTGGGAAACAAGCCATAAAGCAGGAACAGTCAGGTGTGAAAGAGATTAGCTGGAGGCTCGTGTTTACTGTAAAGGCTTTATGGTGTGTCAAGCCCTGATGCTAATCACAGGTGGCCAGAGGACGGGGAGCTCGTGAGACCGGACTGACCTGGGGCAGCAGAGCCAAGCTGCCCAGGTCATAGAGAAGTCAAAGGAAGGCACATGTGCTCTAAAGGCCCGTATTTGCTTCATAATATGTAGTCTATGTGAGGGCAACCATAAGATGGCCACCGCTCTAGGATGGAACCCATGTAGTGATGTATAATATCGTATACATAGTGCATTTATCAATGAAACGTTGTATAAAGCACTTGTACATACCGCATTGGCCATTCGCGGTTTGCTAATACCGGAAGAGACAGGGGTAGGGCCCTGCCTCCTACGCGGTCCCAAATTTTAAAGTACCACAGACCCTCCTTTTGCCCTTACATAGGCAATAACTATACTCTCATCAATCCGAGTCTAGGTAAATATTTATGAAGTCATGGAGATGTTGCTGTAGCATCATCCTATTACTTAGCTCGTTTTCTGATACATGTTTCCTTACACATGTAGTAGCACAAAGGCCACATATGGCGGGACAAAATAAGGAATACCTCTGTCTGTAGTAGGCGGCATAAGATCACACACCCAATAATTAGTGATGTTCACTACTAACTAATGTTGATGCAGAAGCTGTACAAAAGAATTGCTTACGAATTCTAATCTTTTAACCTGCCCATGTTCAGGATAGGGTGAAAAGAGTACAAAGAAGCAGTGGTAGGAAAAGACATAGGTTGGGAAGCGGGTGCAGAAGTCAATTGAGTAGAGAAAAACGATCCCACCCATAAATTACAATGTCATGCTTGAAAAGACACTAGAAAACACGTTATTAAGAACATATAAACAACGGGAGAAAGTAGTAACCACTATTGCAAATGAAATAATAGTTTTTCACAACCCTAAGCAAAAAGCAAATCCCAAAATTATCTAGTAACATTTTTAGGGCTCAGTAATTTCAGTAATTCTTGTATGTTCAGGTGAAACAGTGGTGACCCTCATCAATGCTCTAAGGTGAAAAGGGGGTACTCTTTCCACAGAAAATGGACTTTATTCTGCTTATACTAAACAGAATAGTACTTTAAAACAATGCCAACAAAACAATCTGTCTCCTTAACACCTACTCTATACAATCACACGGAAACCTCTTGTGAAACCACCTATGCCCAGAGTCCGTTCAAAAAGCCTCTCTGGCAGGCTTCTATTGTCCATCAAATCTTCTTCTGTTGTTTTCTTTTGCATGGGCCTCTTCATTCAAGCCTTACATGAGAAAAGTACTGCTTAGTTGGAGTGCCCTCCTGGCAAACACCCACAGCTCACTCGAGAGTCTCAATGTCTCAAGGTAGTGCGCCAGTATCTTTCCTTTGCGGCAGGCACTACAGGTAGTGTGCTCTCCATTGATCAAGGGCATAGGTCATCTGGTGCAGACCTGGGACCATTCTCAGGCTCCAACACTCATCATTCAGTGTCAGAGGACGCTCGGGCTGTTCTTCCATGGGCCCTAGAATTAGTGCCTTTTGTCAATCTTGGATCCGCCGGTGCACTGCACTTCCATTGGAGCAAAGGAAAGGGGGGTGTGTGGCCAAAAACTCAGGCCCAGGGGCTCAAGGGACTGCACACTGTCAGAGGTTACCAGCACATGACAGGCGCTCTTGTGCACTGAAATTCTGGTTCTGTGGCAAAACCAGCTCCTCCATCTTTTCTGATGTTGAACGCCTTCTGATGAAGCAAGTGCAATGCTTTAAACAGTTCATTGTATAACAAGGGGACTGCAAACAGGTGGCCTGTGGTCTTTCAAAGGAGTGGCCACACGCCATGGGACAATTTTGGTCTAGAATACACTGTCATTCTCAAAAAGCAATACAAATATAAAGACAGTAGGCAAAACAGTGTCTCTAATCTTTTCAATTTGGTTTCCGTGTGAGAGCCTCCATCATCTAAAGGTAGATAACTACACGAGAATTCTATCTAAATGGATGTCTTCACATATGGTGGCATTGTCTAACGGGGCAAACACATTTTTTTCTCAATGTTTAGGTGTTCCTAAATTCCTTATCTAGAACATCTCAATAGAGAAATCACATGGTACAGATTATCATGGGCATGTAGAAAACTTTCACATCAGGTGCAATATGCAATACACAGGCTAATAGTCAAATATGCAAACAAAAGACAAGAACTAGAGGGTCCTGATATTTGCATGATTAGAACACATCTGATCCCACCAAAAATTAAAGCAGCAGGAACAAAAGGGTAAAAACCACATTAAAAATAGACATTGAAAATTCGTCATGTTCAAAAAGTAAGATGGAAAACTTGTCTTACTATAATATTGAGTCAGTTAACCAGTCTATCGCTACTCTGACAGTCAGGCTGGAAAACATTGAAGCAGGCCTAAGGAAAATTCTTGGAAACCAGTCTGGTCATACAAAAGGGAATTATACATAATATGGGGAGCCCTGGTGCATCACTGCAGTCTGGAAGTGTGTACAATACACCTACAATAATAAATGGGCTGACTGGTGAAAGGAATACGGAAAAGGGAATTGGAACTAGGACACAACTAAAATCCACAATAACTAAGCATGATGCGACATCGGTCAGGGGAGAAGCAACAAAAGAAAAAAAAAATCTATAGGAAGAACAAAAATTATTTGGGTGATAGTCAGGCATGTGACACAACATCAAGAGTACGGATGATACACAAAAGGCCGGAGTTACACACATTTTAACTCTACCGCTGGTGACTACACCATATACGATACTCCTAGGTAATATTCCAGTTCCTTCTTCAGGAAAAAATGAAACCCTGTTTTTTTTTTTAGGAACAAGAGCCATATGCTACTTAGGAAACAGAACATCATAAACTAATGTAATATAGAAATTAGGCCACCTTGAGTCACAGATCTATAATTTCATCCTTAGGTCCAATCAAGGATACAGAAATGTAAGGCTGCCTGTTCCTTTAAGGGAAGGGGCAGTAACGTGACTAACTACAGGTGACACACTTTGATCCTGTATATCTCTTTTATTTCACTTCAATACAATTATAGCCAAATAGACATGCACTGGTAAAGTGTTTTCTCTCATGTTCACAGCATGAAATATCATTAGCTGTGGAATTTAGTAACCAGAACAAGTTCAACCAATTGTTGCGTAGCGATGGGCATCGTCATGACCATCCCCTCACAACACAGGTAAACTTGTAATAGTATCAAAAGCAGCAACAAAAACAACGAAAACATGCAAAAAAAATAAAAAACGCACAAAACGTCAAGCCATCAGATATACTTGCTGTATATCAAGCACAAAAAGCATAGGCAAATTTCAATAGCATATGTGAGTAAGCGGTGACACACAAACACCATGTCATGTACTTTATGCACTGTAAAACTGCAGCCCAAAACCCAATATTTGGGCCTGTTTAATTTATCAGGTTTAAAATCCTTACCCTCCTTTTTGACAGTAGATCCCCAGTCAATGGAAATCTGCTGTCAAACATAACTTTACTGTCTCTCTTCTAACATACAGGACCAGCAAGAACAATTCATGATAGGACCAAATACACAAAAATAAATTTCCATTACTTAACTGTTACCCTCTTGTTGCAACATCAAGCCACCGTAGTTTTACCTTTCTGAAAGTAAAAATCGTTACATGACACTCCATATTAATTTGGCACCTACAATTTCCCCTGTGAAAAAAAAAAAGGTCTTAATTGGCAATGCGTTCTCACGTAGGCATGTAGCCTTAAAAATTTTTAGAAAAAGGCTGCATCTTGTTTTCTGTCTAAGACTTAATGCAACACTTCGTTTTCTGTTAAATTACACAAATGTATCAGTTCTGCAAAGCATTTAACATGATGTTTGGGCTTTCAAAGAAAACCCCTTTTCTATATTTTCCCTTTGGAATTAAATTCTTTAGTTTTAGTGATGTTGTTATGGGGAAACCAGAAACCCCAGCTTTAGAGGCCCGTGTAGCAAGGTCATTCTGCATTCCACAGAGGCAAGGCCCTAATTTAAAAGGTCATAAATGTCAACTCCATTGTTTACGGGAAAGATAGCATCTCAGCAGCGTGACCGAGCCAGCCTCTGCAGCTCTCCCAGCCCCCAGCTTCTGCCACTCTGAATTTGTCAAAGCCAGAAGGCCTTCCTAATTCCTCCTAACTTGCAATAATTCACTCTATTTTGAAAAATAATTTCTCCTTTTTAGGCGCTAAAAAAATTATCCCTATTCCCAGATTGTTAAACTACATGTACTGTGAATAATTCACAAAACTTAATAACACACATACCAGTTTTTAGAATAAATGCTTGTTGCAATCCTATGCAATGGTACACATTTCATCAACTTTAAATTAATGAACTTCTCAGTAGGCCCAGCTGAAGTTAGAACCTTCAACCCTGATATTAAAACAAGCCGTTGTACTGGCATATTAACTCATTGAATCATAAGAAGGCACAACCTGTAAATATATATCAAACCTAAATGTATGTATTTACTGAAGCCTGAGACACTTTAAAAAGTACTCTGAATGAAAGAAAATGCAGTTAAAACAGCGCTTTTACCCAAATTCGACTTTGATATTTTAGGTATTAAAAAATGAGTATCCTACAATTTTCTTGCATAATATGCATTACCAGAATGTCCTTTACATAACCCATGAGTCAGGCATTGGAAATAATAACTTATACTTTATAAAAATGAGCTTGTTTGCGCCTGCGCCAAGGGAAAATTGTACACACGAATGCTTGCCATTTTAGTGATGCAACACAACTCAAATCAAATTTTAATGCTAGGAGGCCATAGTATGAGTATTAAGCTTTATAAATATCAAAAAACGATTTTGAAAAGCACTTATTTTTTTAAAATAATTTTTCCATGATTAATAATTTTCTTTAAAAAAAAATCCCAATTATTCGTTTTTGTGATAATTCCATGTATAAAAAACAAGCTGCATCCCTTGCCTATCATTTTGGACACATTTAACTCACAAGCCTAAGCGCATAAGCCCAATTTGAAACGCGTCACATTTTTGCGCCACTTTCATTTAAAAGGACGGTTATGCAAAATTCCACCCGTGTTTAACTTGGAAAGTGCTGGCTGAATGAACATTCCTATCAAATATACTGCAGCTGAAAAGTTTGCCTGTGAACATCTAATACAATGCATCTAAGGAAAATGCTGTAAATTTATTTACTTTTGCAAAAATAGATAATTTCGTTTTTGGGGCCTTATTTATATCTATTGAATGTGGTTCTAATTTTATCCTTGAAGCATTTAACGGCAGTTTTGTATATGTGCACAACTGCTCATTCTATAAATTAAATAGCAACACATAGCTATTTTAGCACATCACATTGTTCATTTCTGGATTTTTCCTAAGTTTCTACTTAACATTAATTAACCAACATTTTGCTTAACAGACTGAAAACATCAGAAGACCCACAAACACATATTGAGCTTGTTGGACCTGCGATGGGCAAGCCCAGCACAAAGGGGGGTAGCTTGGCTCGAGTGACAAGGCGGTAGAAGGCTGTTGTGTTAAGCCGGCTATGACCAAATAATAACTCCCTGCACACCACATAAAAAGAAGGACACCACACCACTGTTATAGAAAAATACGTTTCGTTTATGTAAAAGTTCTCTGGGTTGGAAGAAGTTAAATTAGTTAATCACATTCACCTTTCTTACATGGGTTTGATTAGCTGTGTACTGGTTGCGTAGGAATAAATGGTTGGACTCTAATAAATAAATATACTGGATAAATATCAAGATTCAATACATTTGGAATAAATATCAGCAATGACTGGAATAAATATCAGCAAAACATCACAGTTGCATAGCAAGTTAGATACCGATCGTTTCACATAAATATCTCAGGGTCATACTGGTATCGCTGCCACCAATTAATCACTTTCAGGGTAAACACATTTAGATTGCCATTTAATGCGGAATGCGCGCTCTTACAGTTTTTGAAGTGTTCACGGGTTTGGGCTCTCTGGGCACAAGATACTCGTGATAATCCTTTAGTTGCACTTAAAGCATATTGCGCGTGTATCTGGAAGATAAAGACATACAATGACTACGGCAATTACACTCCGCGGCCAGCCGGTTTAATACTACTGCGGCCGGAGGAGTCTGTGCGCTTCTGTCAACGCAGGCGGGGTCTCCGAAGGCGGCTTCAGTTCACGAGTCCTCAGACCATCGAACGGGCTGCCGGAGGGGTCAAACTACCTGCGCGCACAGTTCAAAATTGGAGCCGCACCTCAGTCCCGGAACAATGCGGCAACTTCAGGGGAAGAGACGGTCCCACCTCACTTTAGCTGCGCCAGTAAGCGCTCCAGTCAGTATGGCCCTTCTCCCAAAGGCGAAGGGGGGTTCCAGGGGCTCCGCGATCCTCCCTCCGATCTCACTCATGGGGGGGGCTCCCGCCCACAACAACAGTCCCCAAGTCACTCGGGCAGGGAAGAGACGGTACTCTCGCCCAAATGAAGGCCAGCCTTTCCCCGCCCCAGCGCAGCACCTCACCTTCTGTCCACGATCAGCGCTTCGACGGCGGTGGGTTCGGAGACGTCCGAACGCCCGCCAGGAGGCACTTAAGTTGAAGGCGCCCTGTCAAGGGTCGCAGTCGCGATCTCACCACTGGGGGAGGCGGGGAGGCTCTAACTATGGCCAAAGTCTCTGAGGGGCAATTGGGCACTCGCTGGCCAGGCGCTGAAGGCGAGAGGTCACTGCTCGCGCTTCTGACTGGAACGCCAGTCAGGGTCCACGCCAACAACCTCGGCTGTACTTCTGCCTGCGCTATCAGCTGCCTCAGGGGGAGGAACAGGGCAGGTGTCAATCTGGTGTCAAGTCCTCTTCTATGTTTCTTCTCTTCTCCACTTTTTCTCATCATGGCCGCTAGGGACTGGGCCTTTTATAGCCAGTGCCCTGGGGTGCCAGCACGAGCCAGAAGGTTCTAGAACCTTCCCTGGCTGTGTCAATGACATGGCCCTTCCAAGGTGTCTTTTTGGTCATTAGGAGCCACCATACTGGGCTTCCTAAGGCAGCCATTTTGTGTACTTGTAACTTCTGAGGGGATTCCTGTCAGGTTTGCAGGTTACACAGAGTGCGCCAAAACCTCCAAAGGGTCAGAGGTCAGAAGGACTCCAATGGGAGTCACTCTCATAGGGGACAATGGTGTCCACCATTTTAGGGTTGACAACCTCAGTGTGTAATGCCACCGGTTCCGTCAGGCGCCTTGTACATAGGTGCCAGGAACTTGGTGAGCAACTGAGCGTCAAGGAGCATCTAGCCCCATGGGACAACACACAAAAAGGTCCTGGTAGACAAATAAAAAGCGACAAATTTTAGGAGGCACGGGGGAACAAAATAAATCATGGTGTGAGGGGACTCTCAGAAGCAGACAGGTCTAACACGCGTCCCCCCCAGCTGAAAGTGGGGAGAGCTACCCAACCCCTTGGGAGTCCTCAACACTAAGGCGGAAATACCTGGAGAGACCGTCTGCATTGGCGTGGTCAGCTCCGGGCCGATTTTCCACCCGAAAGTCCATTCCCTGTAGGGAGATAGACCACCTCAACAGTTTTGGGTTTTCCCCCTTCATCTGCATGAGCCAACGAAGGGGTCGGTGGTCTGTCTGAACCAGGAAGTGTGAACCAAACAGGTATGGTCGCAGCTTCTTCAGTGCCCAGACCACCGCAAAGGCTTCCCGCTCAATGGTACTCCATCTCTGTTCCCGGGGAAGTAGTCTCCGTGACAGGAAGATCGCGGGCTGATCCAGACCCTCTTCATTGAGTTGCGATAGCACCGCCCCAATGCCAATGTCGGATGCATCTGTCTGGACAATGAACTCCTTCGAGAAGTCTGGAGCCTTCAAAACTGGAGCGTTGCACAATGCCTGTTTCAGAGTGTCGAAGGCTCGTTGGCAAGCCTCAGTCCAGATGACTCTCCTGGGTTGCTTCTTGGCCGTGAGTTCAGTAAGGGGAGCCACGATAGTGCCATACCCCTTCACGAACCGTCTGTAGTAACCTGTGAGGCCCAGGAAGGCTCGGACCTCAGTCTGGGTCTTGGGGGGTTCCCAGGCCACGATTGCCTCAATCTTTGCCTGAAGGGGTTGCACCGTTCCCCGGCCCACCAAGTGACCTAAGTACACCACTGACCCCTGCCCAATCTGACACTTGCTGGCCTTGATCGTCAGACCAGCTTGTTCCAGGGCCTGGAGAACGTCTTGCAGGTGCTGCAAGTGATCCTCCCAACTGCTACTGAAGACAGCAATGTCGTCAAGGTAAGCAGCAGAGAAGGATTCCTTCCCAGTGAGGATCATGTTCACCAGCCGCTGGAAGGTTGCAGGAGCGTTCTTGAGCCCAAAGGGCATCACACAGAACTGGTAGTGTCCATCAGGTGTGGAGAAGGCTGACCTTTCCCTCGCTCCACCAGTCATAGGAATCTGCCAGTACCCTGCTGTGAGGTCAATGGTACTCAGATATTGGGCAGCTCCCAACCGGTCAATTAGTTCATCCGCCCGAGGGATCGGATGAGCATCGGTCTTCGTGACCGAATTAAGTCCTCGATAGTCCACGCAGAATCGCAATTCTGGCGTGGTGCCAGGTGGTGCAGCTTTAGGAACTAAAACCACCGGGCTAGACCAAGGGCTATTTGAAGGTTCAATAACTCCGAGCTCCAGCATCTTAGCTACTTCACTTCGGATGCTGGCCTTCACCTTGTCCGACAGCCGGTAAGACTTAGACTTCACAGGTGGGCTGTCGCCGGTGTCCACGTCATGAACACACAGATGGGTCTTACCCGGGACAAGGGAGAACAGAGGAGAGAATGACCCCAGAACCTGGCGGCATTCCTCCTGCTGCTCCGGAGTTAGGGATGGTGAGAGTTTCACTCCCTCCAATGACCCATCCTTTTCTTGAGACGCCAACAGGTCGGGGAGAGGCTCAGTGTCCTCTTCCTCCGATCCATCAGTCACCAGGATCAACATGACTTCGGACCTCTCATAGTGGGGCTTGAGGCGATTGGCATGCAGCACCCGACTTGGATGCCGTGGGGTCTTGACGTCCACCAGGTAGGTAGACTTGCCCATCTTTTCCAATATGGGCCTGTCCAACGGTCCTGAAGAGCGCTTAGCTCTCCCGGTTCCATCACCCACACCTTCTGCCCAGGCTCCAGCTCCACTGGGTGAGCGTTGTGGTCATACCACGCTTTCATCACTGCCTGGCTGGCTTCCAAGTTGTCAGAAGCTTGCTTCCACAACTTAGCCATTTGGCTCCGGAAGGCCAGCATATAGCTCACCACGTCCTGGGGAACTTTCCGGGGAGACTTTTCCCATGAGTCCCTCACCAGGCTGAGAGGTCCACGTACAGGGTGCCCATACAGAAGCTCGAAGGGGCTAAAGCCCACTCCCTTCTGTGGCACTTCCCTGTAGGAAAAAAGTAAGCAGGGTAGGAGGACGTCCCATTTCCTCCGCAGGCTTTCGGGTAGACTTCTGATCATACCCTTCAACGTCTTGTTGAACCTTTCCACAAGGCCATTGGCCTGTGGGTGATAAGGAGTGGTGAACCGGTAGGTCACTCCACACTCCTTCCACATTGCCCGCATGTATGCTGACATGAAGTTGGTCCCCCTATCAGACAAAACGTCCTTGGGGAAACCCACTCGGGTAAAGATCCCCATCAGGGCCTTTGCCACCACCAGTGCAGTGATGGTTCTCAGAGGAATTGCCTCTGGATACCTTGTGGCATGATCCACCAGTACCAGGATAAACCTGTGACCGGATGTTGTCGGTGGATCTAAGGGCCCAGCAATGTCGATGCCCACCCTTTCAAAGGGGGTGCCAACGACGGGAAGTGGTTCCAGGGGAGCCTTCAGCTTCGTCCCTGTTTTCCCACTGGCTTGGCATGACACACACGACCAACAATATGCGTCGGACGCCACCCTCATTCGAGGCCAATAAAAGTGGGGGACAAGCCTGGCAAAGGTCTTGTCCTGACCCAAGTGTCCTGCCAAGGGAATCTCATGAGCCAACTCTAACAGGAAGGCTCGGTAACACTGTGGGACTACCAGGGCCCGTGACAATCCGTGCACTGGCGCCCTGGGTTCACTGTAGAGGAGGCCATCCTCCCAGTAAATACAATAGTTCCCAGACTCGTTACCCGCTGCTTGGGCTTCAGCCTGTTGCCTCAGACCCTTGAGGGTGGGACATTCCCTTTGTCCCCTGCTCAGTTCCTCCCTGGACGGACCTCCCTCCACTCGCCAATCAGCGGGGATAGGTAAGTTCTCCAACGGAACCATGTCCTCCTCCGTGGACTCCGGGTCCACCTCCGTAGGTGGCCTATCCGTCTCACGGGGCACGGACGTCGAGGCAGGCTCCTCCTGTCCTCGGCATGCTCCCTCATCAGCAGCTACGGGGTGGGCCATTGTTCCAGACTCCGACCCCTGCGACTTCTCCTCCCGAGCAGTTGCCGACCTGGTACTCACACAGGCCCAATCAGGTGTACCCAGCATCTCCGAATGGGTCCGGTATTCCACCTCCTTCCAAGCATTGTGCTCCATATCATTGCCCAGCAAACAATCGACTGGCACGGCGGGGCTTACGGCGACTCGAAGTGGACCTGCAACCCCTCCCCACTCAAAGGGAACCTCGGCCACAGGATAGTGGCCCATTCTGCCATCAGCCAGTGCGGCTGGATGAAGTACGCCCGGAACCACCTGCTCCGAGGACACCAGTTGACTCCTTACCATAGTCATACTGGCTCCTGTATCTCTCAGAGCTTCCCCTCTATGGCCATTGATGGTGACCCACTGCCCATACTTGGTAGTATTCGAGGGCACCTGGATCTTTGGAACCATCTCCCGATCACCCAGGGACACTAAGGTGACTCCCGCCCACTCCCTTCCCTCACTTAAGGGCATCTCCTCCCCGAGCGCTACACTAGCGACTCCCGGGGCCTTTCCTCTAGCGGGAGGGGGTGGTCTCTTTGGGCATTTCGGGTCTCCTTTGTAATGTCCAATACCACCGCACTCAAAGCAATGGACAACCCTTGGCTGCTGACTCTGGCCAGGGTTAGGGTTCTTCTGCGGGTTAGCCTTAGAGTTGGAAAAGGTGTTTTTCCCCTTAAAGTTATTTTGGGGGCCTTTGGAGAACTCCTGTTTCTTGTTATCTCCCCCCTCTTTCCTTAGGGGAGCGCCCTGTCCGGACTTCTGAGAATCTCCTCCAGTCCCCTTCGTGGACATTCGGGTACTTGCCCAAATGTCCGCCTCCTCAGCAAGCTTACGGGGGCAAGTAAGTTTGCTGTCTACCAGGTGTTGCCTCAGCTCGGGAAGGCATTTCTCGAGTAGATGCTCCTTGAGGATTAAGTCATACAACCCTTGATAGTCCTCCACCTCACTACCTTGGACCCACCCTTCCAGGGCTTTCTTGGCAAAATCCAGGAAGTCAACCCAATTTTGTGAGCTCAGCTTGTGGCTACCCCTAAACCTTTGCCGGTATTTCTCCGGGGTCAACCCAAACTTCCTAATGAACGCCACCTTCATGGCGGGGTAGTCTACCTGTTCCTCCCGGTCTAGGGCCAATAGGGCATCCCTTCCTGTCGGAGGCATGTACCGGTATAATCCACCACCCCAGTGCTTCTCATGGATCCCATGGGCTCTTAAGGAGACCTCATAGGCTGCCAGCCACTTGGCTATGTCGTCCCCAGCGGAATAACTGGCGACTACGTCCTTTGGTAAATGGGGCCTGGGCTCCCTGGCAATTTCCTTGGACTCGACACCCCCCCGGAGTATTGTTAATGGTCTTGAGGTCGAGTTCTCGTAACTTGAACTCATGTTCCATCCTCCTCCCTTCCATCTCCAGCTTGGCCAACTCCCACCTTAACTGTCTTTCCTCTCTCCTGTCGGCTAACTCGGTTTCTAATAACCCTCTTGATGACACACTACTGCCCTCCCGTGAGGCTACCTTGGGGCTAATAGACATCGCACCCACCCCCAGGGGACATTCTGTAATCATATCCCTGACAGTTTCCCTGTCTGATTCCTCCTCCTCTACCGTTCCCTCCGTGTGTGCTTCCACCCAGGCTCGCAGACTAGTACGGAGCTCCTCTCTCTTGGCTCCTCGCCTAACGAACACACCCCTTTCCTGACAGAACTCCCTGAGCTGTGCCACAGTATAGGTCTCCAGCTCTGACATTTTGAATTCCATTTTTGTCAGTTGAAAGGGTGGACCACCACCCCGAAGTAGGTTATGAAGATAGGAACTTCCTCTGAGGATCACCTCCACCCACCTCCAGGAAAGAATTTAAAAAAACAAAATCACAGAATTAGAAGGCCGCTGGGAGAATACTCCGGGTGTGTACCTGTGATGCACACTGAATTATTATGAGGTTCACAACAGCACGGCTCGTAATCCCAACCGCTGCCACCAATTTTATGTTGGACCTGCGATGGGCAAGCCCAGCACAAAGGGGGGTAGCTTGGCTCGAGTGACAAGGCGGTAGAAGGCTGTTGTGTTAAGCCGGCTATGACCAAATAATAACTCCCTGCACACCACATAAAAAGAAGGACACCACACCACTGTTATAGAAAAATACGTTTCGTTTATGTAAAAGTTCTCTGGGTTGGAAGAAGTTCAATTAGTTAATCACATTCACCTTTCTTACATGGGTTTGATTAGCTGTGTACTGGTTGCGTAGGAATAAATGGTTGGACTCTAATAAATAAATATACTGGATAAATATCAGGATTCAATACATTTGGAATAAATATCAGCAATGACTGGAATAAATATCAGCAAAACATCACAGTTGCATAGCAAGTTAGATACCGATCGTTTCACATAAATATCTCAGGGTCATACTGGTATCGCTGCCACCAATTAATCACTTTCAGGGTAAACACATTTAGATTGCCATTTAATGCGGAATGCGTGCTCTTACAGTTTTTGAAGTGTTCACGGGATCGGGCTCTCTGGGCACAAGATACTCGTGATAATCCTTTAGTTGCACTTAAAGCATATTGCGCGTGTATCTGGAAGATAAAGACATACAATGACTACGGCAATTACACTCCGCGGCCAGCCGGTTTAATACTACTGCGGCCGGAGGAGTCTGTGCGCTTCTGTCAACGCAGGCGGGGTCTCCGAAGGCGGCTTCAGTTCACGAGTCCTCAGACCGTCGAACGGGCTGCCGGAGGGGTCAAACTACCTGCGCGCACAGTTCAAAATTGGAGCCACACCTCAGTCCCGGAACAATGCGGCAACTTCAGGGGAAGAGACGGTCCCACCTCACTTTAGCTGCGCCAGTAAGCGCTCCAGTCAGTATGGCCCTTCTCCCAAGGGCGAAGGGGGGTTCCAGGGGCTCCGCGATCCTCCCTCCGATCTCACTCACGGGGGGGCTCCCACCCACAACAACAGTCCCCAAGTCACTCGGGCAGGGCAGAGACGGTACTCTCGCCCAAATGAAGGCCAGCCTTTCCCCGCCCCAGCGCAGCACCTCACCTTCTGTCCACGATCAGCGCTTCGACGGCGGTGGGTTCGGAGAAGTCCGAACGCCCGCCAGGAGGCACTTAAGTTGAAGGGGGCCTGTCAAGGGTCGCAGTCGCGATCTCACCACTGGGGGAGGCGGGGAGGCTCTAACTATGGCCAAAGTCTCTGAGGGGCAATTGGGCACTCGCTGGCCAGGCGCTGAAGGCGAGAGGTCACTGCTCGCGCTTCTGACTGGAACGCCAGTCAGGGTCCACGCCAACAACCTCGGCTGTACTTCTGCCTGCGCTATCAGCTGCCTCAGGGGGGGGGGAACAGGGCAGGTGTCAATCCGGTGTCAAGTCCTCTTCTATGTTTCTTCTCTTCTCCACTTTTTCTCATCATGGCCGCCAGGGACTGGGCCTTTTATAGCCAGTGCCCTGGGGTGCCAGCACGAGCCAGAAGGTTCTAGAACCTTCCCTGGCTGTGTCAATGACATGGCCCTTCCAAGGTGTCTTTTTGGTCATTAGGAGCCACCATACTGGGCTTCCTAAGGCAGCCATTTTGTGTACTTGTAACTTCTGAGGGGATTCCTGTCAGGTTTGCAGGTTACACAGAGTGCGCCAAAACCTCCAAAGGGTCAGAGGTCAGAAGGACTCCAATGGGAGTCACTCTCATAGGGGACAATGGTGTCCACCATTTTAGGGTTGATAACCTCAGTGTGTAATGCCACCGGTTCCGTCAGGCGCCTTGTACATAGGTGCCAGGAACTTGGTGAGCAACTGAGCGTCAAGGAGCATCTAGCCCCATGGGACAACACACAAAAAGGTCCTGGTAGACAAATAAAAAGCGACAAATTTTAGGAGGCACGGGGTAACAAAATAAATCATGGTGTGAGGGGACTCTCAGAAGCAGACAGGTCTAACAGAGCTCATTTCAGACATAAACGGAAAGGGGGGTCAAACAGACAATACAGCGTGCTTTAGCCATTTTTCATAAATAGCGCCGTCGCAATTTACTTACGGAAGTTGCACTAATGAGAAAACCACATAGACATTTAAACACACAGTTGACTTGCAAATCAATACGCATGACAGAAAGAAAGAACAGCTCACAGACTATACTTGAACCAAACCATTTGCAAATACTAGTTGTAAGTCATATTTACAAGAAACGCTTCTCAATAGTATTCCAAAAGGCTGCATAAACAGCCCAACAGACAGATGTATGTCCAAGAAGTAGTGAGTGCGCTCAATTCACTAGCTTTGCCTAGCAGAACACCACACAAAATCGTTCTGCATATCTTTATTCATGAAACTGCGCAGAACGAAGGATCCTTGTTTTGTATTATGTCATATTTTAATTCCCTGGGGATACAAAATCACCAAGGAAGAAATATGTTTTCAAATCTAACCGATTTTAACTATGGTACCGTCCAAAAAAGCAACACATTTTTCCATGTGAGCTTACAAACAGGCATGCAACTAAACCAAATGGAGAAATATCTCCTCATTACCTGCCTACACAAATTGCAATTCGCATATCCAAACCTATACAAACCAAAAGTTGGCCAACACAAATTTCTACATTTCAAACTTGCTAAGATCAGGCATCTTATAGCTCACTAATCTAACTTCAAACTTCAAGGGGTTATCTCTATCAATACACTCGCAAATATACGAGACCCTTGGCTATGGTAATTGCAATGACCAAATTAAAAACCAAGAAACCAACCCCTCGGCTTTGGTAATTGCGATAACCAAATCAAAGACCCAAAGAACCAAAGGAGTGGGAGCGACCCACTTATACTTAACTCTTACTTTTATTAATCAAAAGGTTATCCAAATTCTAACTGTCAAGTTCTTCATAACAAAACGTCTTTTATAATACTCACGCCAAAAAGGGTTCTAATCGGGAGTGACATCTTTTGGAGAGTCAAAGTCAGAAAGATCAGAGATATACTTGGCTGCAGAGACAAAGAATCCCCCAGAACCTCGGTACCTGCTTAGTGGATTTCTGTCCTGTTCTCCCCAGTAGATTTCTGTCCTCTGACAAGATCGCTCCTCCAGATAGTCACTTATATTGATGCCGCGCTGTCGGGCGCCAACTGAAGTACCGGGGATTTTAGGACCCCAGCGGTGCCAGGGATAGCACCCTATGACTTATCCTGTTGCTGTAGTATTATAAAAGACGCTCTCATGGTAATGTAACAAAGAACTTGGCAGAAGAAGCTGAAATATGAAAAAGACATCTTTATTAAACTCAAATGAGTGAGACTACGTCGCACAGAAGCCTTAGCAACTGAATGAGGCAGTCTCCAGAACAAAAAACAGTCTTCTATTTAATACAGAATATTACGCTTTGGGCAACACCGCCCCTGTTTTACAAGTGGTCATTCACATATTTTGTCTTCAAAGAAAAGGCAGAGTCATGGTGACAATCCCACATTCCTGTTCAACCGTCCCACAATTATTTACCCAGCGAGGCTTAGATCCCACATCAGATATCGATAGGCCCCAATAAACATGAGCATCTCCTGTTTGGGAAACAAGCCATAAAGCAGGAACAGTCAGGTGTGAAAGAGATTAGCTGGAGGCTCGTGTTTAATGTAAAGGCTTTATGGTGTGTCAAGCCCTGATGCTAATCACAGGTGGCCAGAGGACGGGGAGCTCGTGAGACCGGACTGACCTGGGGCAGCAGAGCCAAGCTGCCCAGGTCATAGAGAAGTCAAAGGAAGGCACATGTGCTCTAAAGGCCCGTATTTGCTTCATAATATGTAGCCTATGTGAGGGCAACCATAAGATGGCCACCGCTCTAAGATGGAACCCACGTAGTGATGTATAATATCGTATACATAGTGCATTTATCAATGAAAGTTGTATAAAGCACTTGTACATACCGCATTGGCCATTCGCGGTTTGCTAATACCAGAAGAGACAGGGGTAGGGCCCTGCCTCCTACGCGGTCCCAAATTTTAAAGTACCACGATTCCACTACCTTTGGAAGACAGAAGAATCTCCCTTGGAGTCAAGGAGTGACTCCCCTGCTTGGCAGGCACCAAAAACCTTAATCAACGGTTGCAAACTTTCCCGCTCCAGCCGGAGTTCGAAGTCCCTGCTGCCCCAGAAGTAGATTTCCTGACTTCTCGATGGCCATTGTGAGTCCCCAGCAGAGCTGTGGCGAGTGGACCCCACGAGTGACGAGGAACAGCAACACCCAGGGACCATGCACTATTGTCGAGTGCAAACCCTAAACAACATTCTACGAACTTGTGCATTGGACCATGTGTGGCCCAAGCCTCCAGCAGGTCTTGCACCAAAAATCAGTGACCTACCCCATCCCGCGTGACCGTGGGCTCCTGTGAAGCATTTCCTGAGGAGGTGCCTTTGCAATCACTTGCCTGTTGGCTAGTGGGTCCCCCGAAGACTTTCTTATCAACTCAATGGGCTCCCCTAGTTGCTTCAGGGCTGCCCTCACTTACCCTTGCTGGGTGAGTCCCTCAGACCTTGCTGGTCTGCACCATCGACTTTCTTCAGTCTACACAAGACTTGCAGTTGCCATTGCTTGTTGGCTCCAATCCAGTTGCCGACACCGCCATCCGCCGCAAACATTGAGGCACACTCCGAATCCAGCTGCTAGTCATCGTCAAACTCTCCTGGACCTCGTGAGCGAAGAGTCAAAACACCATCGATGACCTGAAATCACCCGACATCCGTGGTCAGCCATCTTCCTGGCCACCGGCCACTGGCAAGTGACCTTTAACACTGTCCCTTCAATTTTCAGGTCTTCTCCATCTTGAATCCAGGCTTGGATTCCACAGGATACTTCTTCAGTCGACGCAAGCAGCAAGTCTTCTTTGGTCTCCATAGAAAACAGCGACGCGACCCGACACAAAAAGACACCTATGCACCTGGGTGAGGTAACTCGTGCACTCCGGTGCCCTAGTGTGTGTTGGCCCTCGAAGTACTTACCTTGTAAGTGGCTTGCTTGTAGTCTTCCTCGAAGTACCCTAAAACTTTAAAAACCGCGACTTGCACCATTATAAACAATAGGGAACCCGCGGCTGTGTTCACACACTGCACCCGTCCCCCGTGGGCCTGTTACTTACCTGCTAACACTGCAGTAGTGAAGCCCCAGCGATTTCCCAGGCCCTAGGCCTTGTCATTTTGCAAGTCAACATCCTTATACCATTTTTTTAGTATATGGTCTGGTACGCCCCTAGGGCTCCAGCCATATTTGTGCTTAATTTATTGTGAAACGTTGACATTTAAATGTGTATCTGGCTTCTAATCTCATAAAGAGATTAGTAGAGTGTGTCTAGTAATAAATACATATATATTTGATATATATACCTGTGTGGTGTCCTTTCATTTGGTAATTCAAGAGATTATAAGGTAAAACAAGCTGCTTTACATTCCTCTGAGACTTAGCCTGAAGGCTGCTATCCACAGCTACCACTAGGATAGCTTTCTTTAAAAGGTTGTCTTAAACCTATCTACCATAAGAGTCGAATTGGACTGGTGCAAGGTGGCCACTATAACTAGTGACCAGCATATGCCAGGTCAACTTCTCACAGGGCTGTTTTCCATTCAGTAAGTTTCGATGTATCCATAGAAACTGCTACAAAAAGAGGAGTACTTTAGGAATGCCACAACATTGTTGAACAAGCTAACCAGGGAACGACAATACCCATACAAGCTGTTAAAAAGATTCATGAATGGTGCTTGCTGTATGCGAAGAGAATATCTACGTCAGGGGTCTCCAACCTTTTCTGTACTGAGAACTACTTCTTGTTACGAAAAAACATATTGAGCTGCTGCCTACTATATGGGTGTTAGACAAGGATACATAAAGTCCAAGTAACTTAAAAACCGTTGCTAGAGTATCCCAGACCTGCTTCAGTGAGCATACAACATTAATGCTGTATGAGAGCGAGGTCCATAGCAAATGTTAACTTGAGAGGTCGCCAAGAATGTCCCTTTTTATGAATCACACTGAGAGGTTCGAGTCAAACTTAGATATGTGGTTTCATTGTCATGCATTACATAAAAGGACACTGCTCTCATTTTGTGATTTAGTGCGTAAAGGACCATTGGCAATAATACATTTAGAAAAGCCCATGAAAACTTCAAAGATATTTACAAGTGAGCGTAAGCGTATTTTGGCAGTGACCGGCACGCTATACAACAGCCAGACATTAATGAGACATGTGTTGATGTATGTAGAGATTGCTTAGGAAGCTAGGCATTCTTTAAATAGGAAGAAATAAAAGAAGAAAAACAGAAATAAGGCAATGAAAAATGGAAGAGAAAAGGAAGAAAGCAAGAGAAAGGAAGTAGAGGAAGAAATTAAAAGGAAGTGGAGGGATGAATACAAGGAAATGTGAGGAAGAGGAAAAAAGCAAGAGACAATGTGAAAGAAAGAGAAAATGAGATGAGAGCAAGTAGAATAGAAGTCGAGAAGCAAAGAGAAGAAGAAACAAGTTGAGCAAGAAAAACATAAAGCAAAAGAAATAAAAACAGGAAAGGAGGGTAAGGAGAGAAAGAAAGAGGGAATGAAAGAGGGGAAGACAGTGACAATGAAAAGGAGGAGAAAAAAGGGAGAGAAGTAAAATAATGGAGAAAAGGACCAAAAAATATCAAGTAGAGACAACAAGAAATTGAAAAGACTTGAAGAAAAAAGAGACAAAGAAAAGAAGTCGAGAAAGAAAGAAGAAAGGAAGAGAAAGTGGGGAATTGCAAGAACAAAACATTGAGATAGGAGAGCAAAACAAAGTAGAAGAAACAACAAGGAACTAAAGAAACGTAAAAAGATGGACAGAAGAAAAGGAGAAAAAGATACAAAGTAGCAAAAGCAGGAAAGAAGTAAATATTGTATGCTTACCCCGTTACATTTTGGCAGGTTTGATCTGCTGAAATGTAATGAAGGTTGAGGTATTTAACACATCTGATAATTATAGGATGCTTTAAATAACTATCAACTTTTAATACCCACCCTTGCATAAACCAGGATTTACTCACGAGTCGGAATTTACTGATCAACTCGTAATCAAGGCCTTGGAGATTACAAAATATAGTACCCGGACTGTTGTGTACTGTGTCATGTGTCTGTGTATATTGGTAAGACAAATCAGGATATAAAGAAAAGCATTGAGCAACATGCATCAAGAACAAGGTGGTCACTTTCTAGACAACAATCATACAGCACCGGGTCTAAAATGGACGATCCTTTGACCTGTACCCACCAGCAATGGGGAAGAGGAACCCCACTTATTGAGATAAGAGGCATATATGGCCTTGAGAATACTAACAGAACTGATCTAGATGACTGACTTCAGAAATATATGTGCTAAAGAGTTGTGGCATGGTATCCCAATGTTCAAGACTACAAGTCCCAGACTGCCCTTTATCATGCTAGGCCCATGCCGTCAGTGTTTAAATCATTTACTTAAGGATATTGTTTATACCGCCTGGATCTGTAAATGGCACACGGGTTTTACTTGAAAAAAACAAAAGATATCGCTAATTAGAAGCATGAAGTGCTTGCTGTAATTTCACATATTGAAATCACTGTGGAGAGGAGGAGTGTTACTCCAGCAGACTACTTATGGCAATCAAGCGACTACAACTCCTTGAAATCCTGCGATAATGCGTCAGTAACGTCATAAAATGGTGCCATTGAACGCAGTGGAAACATCTAGGGTGTAGAAGAACTATGCTTGCCACTGAATGCAACCAACCCGCGTAAGAAATCGTTGAGTCAGGAATTTTTAGCGACCCGCTTTGTTGATTAAGGCCTACTGCTACCACGAGGCAAGACTGGAGAGTACACCATCCAGGAAAACAGACACCAAGGGGCTTATTTACAAACCCTTGCACGGCCCTTACCTCACTTTTTCCCATATAAAAAATGATGCACTAGGACACAGGGTTTGTCAAGAGGCAATATGGCGCTCAATATTAACATCATTCAGAAAAATAACCCAATATTTCTTATTCTTTGACGTGCTCTACAACGCTCCTCGTCAAGTGCTTACCTGACTACGTTGGTCCAAGGTGACAGGACTTCCATCCTCCCAGTTATATAGGAATTGCAACAAGCGTATCAGGTGGGGGCACCGAGCATACCATATCCCTAATCCGTTGTACACTATTGTTTCTTCCTTACAGAATACACTCACATTGGAAAGACTTTCCTGTGAATGTACATTAATGAATGACCTCACCTGACTTTCGTTATGAATTTTTATGCATACTGTATTGATTACTGTATCATTTATATTTGTTGTCCCCCTGTAGAAAATGGGAACTACCCTTAGGAAGAGGAAGATTGTGTTCCTCGTGCAGGAGATCAAAATGCTCTGGAATATACAACTTCTTGAGGATTGTGGTATCATTGAAGGATAGTCCCATGTTGCAAAAGAAAAAAACTCTGCTACTAACATAGTCAATGAGAATTTATGAACTATGATTAAACCATACTCAAATCAGTATGATATGTGTGTATAACCTGTTGGACACTATTTGTATAATCTACTTTATATTTTATTATTCTGTGCGTTAACTGGTGTATGTATGTATTTCTTACATGACTATAGATGTCGATGTAATGTGCTGAGATCCTTCTAAAAAAATATAAAGAAGTAATGTAATTCTACACATTGATTAATGCCTCTGTGTATCAGGGAAAACGCTGTCCTGGGATCTATGGCCAGTGGTGGGGGAGGCATCTCTTTTTGGATTTGATCCATTTAATATTGCATACAACATTAGCCTTGTCATATGTTAACATGGTGACTGTATGTGCATTAAATACATTGGAGTGTGTGATGAAGTAAAAGGCCTAAAACACAGCTCCACTTAATTTCTAACAAGAGTCATTCAAATTTTGCAAACTAATAAAATATGTGCTCAATTATAACATAAGACTCCGAAAAGGAACATTTGCTTTCTTTGAAACTTTAATAAACACTGCAGCTAAAAAGTTGCTACAAGGGTGCATGACCTTACAAGTTCCATCTTGAGGAATGTAGAGGAGACGTCATGGTGGTAGACTTCTGTGTACTTCCTATAATTTTAATGGGATTATTGTTTACTGTCCAGTTTAGCAAAACAGAATCTGAGCATGACCTAACCCAGTCTCTCTCCATAGAGTATTGTGCATACGAAAGGCATATAAAATGCCTATATTTGGTGTAGGATAAGCCACACAGAGCGGTTGCTGAGGGGATGTGGAAATGCAGAATTCCAACCTGTATTAAATTGAATTGATTACTTGTATAGCGTACTACCACTCCCAAAGGAGCATCTAGGCACTATTGCGGAAACCACTTACTCAACTCATGGAAGATCAAGTCTTGGAGGCAACTGCCTCAGAGGATAAAAGAATAACATAGTGTATCAGGGGCTGCAAAGATCCATGTCTTTAACTGATTTCTGAAGGTTGCTTCAGAGTCAATATATCTTAAAGGACTAAGGAGGTGGTTCAAGGCCTTGGTGCACTAGTTCTTAGTCTGAAAGGGACCTGCTTAAGCAAGTAGGCATGAGATTATCTCGGGGTTCTGCTCGTAGTATAATGAGTAAACCTAGCCAATAGATATTTCAGACCCGTAGCTTTGTAGGCTCTAAAACACATCAGCAGAATTTTGAACAGCACCCTCTTGTGTACTGGCAACCGGTGTAGCGCTTTTAGAATTGCTGAGGCAGATGATCTACTGGGAAGTTTCAAAACCTGGCAGCTGCATGCTGAGGATCCAGCACACAGACTGTTATGAACTGCAGTGTACCCCAATATAGGCCTGGGTAGCTATACAATCTTTTTTACCTACATTTGTCCTACCTTGCTCTGCATAACAGTTCTTGCTCCGACCTTTTACCCAGTTATGTGCTGAATAAATGCTATCGTTTTCCTTGAAACTAGCCTAATTTATTATGCATGAGGATTCTTAGAAACATCCCTACACATGATAAATGTAACAGCATGAACTTATTCTGTGTGAAATGCCATGGTCATCTTCACCCTAGGGCGAAAGAACTACTTTGCATAATCACAGGTATTGTTCAAGGCTCATTTGCATAATCATACTCGATTATGTAAGGAAGGCTATCTTAATGGTATGAAAAGACCTATACCAACACTGGATAGATGGAGGAGAAGCTTCACGGTGACACTAGACACTGAGTTCCCAGCCTGCAGAAAGCTCCAACACGCAGTGGTCTGACATCCCTTGCGGGATGCCCAACTCGAGACCAAGATGGGGTCCTTCATTATCTCCCATCAGGTAATTGGTTTGGCTCTTTCCTAGAGGATTCTTGGTTTTACGCCACATACATGCTAGGTACACTTAGGTAGGGTTTGCATTATAGGACTAACATTGATTACTGCCATGTATCGATATGCCTCCTGCATATATTTACTGTTTTAGCACCATGGTAGAATTCTACCTTTTATATACTCTGCCAATGATTGTAATCGTATACATCTATTTCTGTCTAATGATTATCGCAGCAAACATATTTTTTACTAGAATGACTCTGGTTAATAAATGCTTATTGAAAACCTCCCTATAGTTTATTCTGTGTATATCTCCGAGACCTAGTGAGCACAAGTGACAGAGCGAAAAGTACTGAACTGTTTCCATGATCATCCCTGAAGAATCAAGGGTTGTCATGTTCGATAGTTGGCAGAAACTATTCTCTCCGTGGTAAGTATAGGGGGATTATAGTGGCACTGTGAGCTATCTGGTCCAAAGGCTAACATATCCTTAGGGGCTGTCTGGAATCACTCTGGACACCAATGCCTTAGTTTATGTTGTCTAAACACCCAGATGCTATTTATTATTACGAACTACATGACAAGACTGTTACAGTAGTCCAATCTGGAAGTTATAAGTGCACAGGCCACTGTCTTTCTGGAGTCAGTGTAAGAAGCTCAAAAAATGTTCTCAAAGATCTAATTAAATTGCAACACATGTTAGCAACAGCAAGCAAGGGCATGTGGACGGAGAGATATGGTGGTGTCAAATTGTACTCCCAAATTCCTAAAAACCTCCACAGTGGCAGGAGGAGGGGGGGGGGGGGCGCTGATTGCAGCCACCATTTGGTTGGGGCAAAGAAATAGGATTTGTCAAGCGGTTGATCTTAGTTTTTTTGGTATTACATTTTAGATGTTTAGCTTACATTCACTGGATGACTGCGGTGGGACAGTTTTTTAAATGAAGCGCCGACCCGAAGAATGCTTTATCCAGCGATAATATCAGCTGTGTATCATTTGCATACGAGGTAGTATCTATGCCAAAGGAGGTAATCAGAGAGCTCAAAGGGAACATATGAATTTTAAATAAAAAAAGGCTTAACGATAAGCCTTAAGGGACCCCTGAGATTACTGCTGTTTCAGCGGAAGAAAAAGGCCGCAGAATGACCATTTGTCTACGATCTGTAAGAAACCATTTTATCTAGGAAAAGGCAGGTTCAGAACCCCCACACTCTTTAATCCGTTGGAGCAAAATGTTATGGGAGATGGTGTCAAATGCAGCGAAAAGTCTAGCAAAATCAACGTTGCATTATTCCCTGCATTTATTATCAGTTTTGGTGTCAGTTACTTCCAACAGAGCAGATTCGGTGTTTGGCGAAAACCTGACTATTGTAGCTGGGGTAAATTAGCTTTTTTCAAATAAGCAATTGATTGGCTGTTGACCAATTTTTCAATCATTTTGCTCATTGCAGGCAGTAATGGCATTGGGTGCAAATTGGACAAGATAGGTGGGTACGCAAGAGGCTTTTTTTTGCAGGGGTTTAACCACTGCCAGCTTTCATTCCGCTGGCACCTCGGCTGTGACTCGTGAATTAATCAATCACAGGGTTGTGTATGTTGACAACACTAAGGAGAAGCCGGGGGGAGGTTGTAAGGGTCATTTGGTGATACTGATTTGCAAAACAGGATTTCCTGACAAAACTGGGCTAGCATAATTTCGTGGAAAGCTGACAAAGTTCCAGTCCCTATCTTCAAGGGACCATCAATCATCATATCATTTATCGAGAATGTTGAAGCTGTAAAATCATGTTGAATAGCTCGTACTTTCACTTCAAAGAAAGAGGAAATCTGATTACGTAACATTTGGGAGGGCTGGATCTCCCTTGCCAGTGCCTTGGGTTTAAGAAAAGATTTAGGCATAAAAAGCCTTTACAAAACTTGTCATGCACAAACTAATAAAATATGTTAAACAGCTAATTATAATTACATAAAGATTAGGTTAATTGACTAGGAAGGTGTGATAAAATATGATTGGGGCTTATTTTACCATTGCCCTAGTAGATATATATATATATATTCACTGAAAAAAACATAGGTTTCAGGCACGTTATAGTTAGGAATTAGCATTTAAAAAACCTTAAAAATTCACTGAAAAAAACATAGGTTTCAGGGGCGCTATAGTTAGCTGGACATTTCACTCGTACCAAACCATTGAAATTCCCCCATTATAGTTAGTTCAGCTAACTATAACTCGCGCCCCCGCAATGCACTGCTGATGACGTCACATATTACATCACTCACGACATGGTCAGTGACATCACTCATGACATCACTGATGACATCTCAAATTACATCACTGATGACATCACTGATGACATCATCCAGTGAATGTGTGTTTTTCTGAAAATTACATATGTTTTATATACGTATAACCCAAGGTTGATGGAAGAATAAATGGGTATATAAGTGTCTAAATGGATGATTTGTTTTTGAAAAATTGATTGTATAACTGACTGATTAAGTGTATCTTAGTGAATACATGGCTTAGTGAGTAATATTTAAATATGTAAATATCTGTATCAGTCTCTCACTTTGTGTATAAGTGGCTGCATGGGTTGGTGAGTAGCTACATGAGTGTCTATATAGGTTATTAGTTGGTTTTTTGAGTATCAGTATGAGTGTCTGAGTGTCTGTATGGTTCGGTGGGGGTATTACGTAGTGCATAGGTGCATGAATGAGTGACTCACCGTTTGTATGTGTTGAAGACAGCATGTGTGCAGGACTGTATGGGTGGATGAGTGTGTGCATGGGTGTGTTAGTGAGTGAATGACTGTCTCAATAGTGTCTTTATCAGTAACTACATATGTTTTAAACTAGTATATGTGACTATTGGTGTATATAAGTGAGTATATGTGAGAGTGAGAGATTGGAAGAGTTCCTGTATGAATAGGTATATGTTTCTATAAGTGATTGTTTAAAAGACTACGTATGTGTAAGTTTCTGTAGAAATAAGTGTGGTGGTGTGTGTATAACTGTATATGCAAGTCAATGGATTTTTGATTCTTTATTAGCATGAGTGACTATGTGTGTGAATAACTCTATGGATGAGTGGCGTTGTGTAACAGGATGTATAGGTGTATGAGTACATATGATGAGTGAGTACATGTATGAGTGACTGTATAGGACTGTTGGTGAATGAGTAGATGTGTATGTGGATCTTAGAATTACTGAATAGGTTGTTGTAACTGGTACTGGTATGTCCATTGTTTTGAAAATTTTAGTTTCTATTTTTGAATGTGTGTATCAAAGGTTATATTAGGGTGAGAGGAGGTCTGCCACTCTATCACACGGATGATGTCATCAGTGATGTCATCAGTGATGTCATTTGAGATGTCATCAGTGATGTCATGAGTGATGTCACTGACCATGTCATGAGTGATGTAATATGTGACGTCATCAGCAGTGCATTGCGGGGGTGCGAGTTATAGTTAGCTGAACTAACTATAACGGGGGAAATTCAATGGTTTTGTACGAGTGAAAAGTCCAGCTAACTATAACGCCCCTGAAACCTATGTTTTTTTCAGTGCATTTTTAAGGTTTTTTAAATGCTAATTCCTAACTATAACGTGCCTGAAACCTATGGTTTTTTCAGTGAATTTCAAAGGTTTTTTAAATGCTAATTTCTAACTATGCCTACAGGGATAGGATATGTGAAGAAAGAAGAAACAACGCACAGAAAGAAAAAAAAGAAATGCAGAAAGAAGCAATTCTGTCCTCAAAGACGAAGAAAAGTGCAGGAAGAAGGATAACGTGCAGAAAGAACAAACAGAAGAGCAGAAAGAAGCTTTATTGCAAAATCATCCTGTACTCTCAACTTTTGCAGACGGATACTGGTGGTAATTGAGTCCTAGAGCCAGTGCTATGTTAAAAGACACTCAGAATACAGTGAAAACACCTACATACACTAGGGAACACTATGCGTTGGGGTCCCCCTGTGATTAGCATGACCTCCTCTGTAAGCCCCTAGTATATAATAGGGCAGGGGATTAAAACTACTTCTTAAAATGCGCCACAGGGTGTGTTTGCACACGTCAACTCAGGCCAAGTCCCCTACCTTCCCCACTGTGTAAACACGCCCTGTGGCCGTTTTAAGTTGGGAGATTAAGTCCCCTTGAATCCTGAGGATCCCTAGGGTCCAACTAGACCACTAGGTACCTCCAGTAAGCGCCACAGAGCTGCGTTGCAGAGAGATGTAAAAAGGGGCACGGCCTAGACCACCTCTCTGCAAGGCAGCGCAGTGGCACTTACTGGAAGCACCCGGTGGGCTAGTTGGCCCCCAGGGTCCCTCAGGATAGAAGGGGAATTATTTCCCCAACTTAAAACGCGCCACAGGGCGTGTTTGCACACGTTAACTCGGGCCCCGTCCCCTCCCTTCACCACTGTGTAACACGCCCTGCGGCCATTTTTAGTTGGCATATTAAGTCCCCTTGAATCCTGAGGGTCCCTAGGGGCAAATAAGCCCACTAGGTACGTCCAGTAAGCGCCATTGCAGAGAGTTGTAAAAAGGGGCACGGCCTGCACCACCTCTCTGCAACGCAGAGCAGTGGCGCTTACTGGAAGCACCTGGTGGGCTAGTTGGCCCCCAGGGTCCCTCAGGATTGAAAGGGAATTATTTCCCCAACTTAAAACGTGCCACAGGGCGTGTTTGCACACGTCACCTCAGGCCCCGTCCCCTCCCTTTACCACTGTGTAAACGCGCCCTGTGGCCATTCTAAGTTGAGAGATTAAGTCCCCTTGAATCCTAAGGGTCCCTAGGGTCAAACTAGCCCACTAGGTACCTCCAGTAAGCGCCACAGAGCTGCGTTGCATAGAGGTGTAAAAAGGGGTGTGGCCTCAGAACACCTGTCTGCAACGCAGCTCCCTGGCGCATACTGGAGATACCTGTTGGGCTAGTTGGCCCCCTGGGACCCTCAGTATTGAAGGGGAATTAATTCCCCAACTTACAACTGGCCAGGGGGCGCATTTGCAGAGTGCTGCAAGGAGGGGGCGTGGCCTCCGGCACGATGCCGGTCTTTTATTTATTTTATGTGTTTTAAGAAGGAGGGCTGTGTGGCCCCCCTTCTTTTTCTAATTTATTGGCCCTGGGGACCCCATCCCCCAGGGCCTGCACCCTAATATTTTTTGTTGAAAAAAATTAATTTGGAAGGGGATCGCGTGGCCCCCCTCCCAAGGCCTTAATCGGCCCCGGGGACCCCAACCCCCTGGTCATGGCTTTTTTTTTTTTATTCTTTAGGAGGGGGGCTGCGTTGCCCCCCTCCTCAGGCCACTTATGGCCCCGGGGACCCCATCCCCCCAGGTCTGGCGTTTGTTTTTTATTATTTTAAAAAAATATATATAGAAACACCTAGGACATGCTGGACAAACCGTACGTACCTATCACCATGACGATTTGCGTGATATTCATTAAAAGGCGACTATGCATACAATGAATCCACGTGGAATGTATTTACACCGCTAGTGAAGCTCTGATGTGTCTGACGCCCTACCGTGCCTAATCCCGGCGCCCCCGCCAGTGGGTACTCTCCAAGTAGACACCCTTGTCATTTATTTATACAAACATGGGTAGCTATTGACGGCACATTTAATACACACGCACACCAAGCCATTCAAAGGGGATTCTACAAAAATTCGACCAAATTATGCAAGAAACCCCCCTCACGGTTAATAAAACACACATCCACCGCCGGATGTGTAATACTTTTTATTTTACTCTCTGGAAAGGAGACGAACCTCACTTGAGAGTCACAGCGTGCTCCTGGCTGAGCCCAATGCTGTGTTACACCCAACAGTGCCCGCCGAGTGCCACACACCTCTGTGTTGTATTCCACCAGCTAGTGTGTATGCTATGACACTCTCTAGCCCATGTGCACTGTAACACCACACCGTGAATATGTCATGCCACACTTGCCTTCGCACGGGTTATATTGCCCCATCTAACGTGCCTTCCTCGATGCCTATGTTACAACGCACAGCGCTATGCCATACATATTACAATCTGGGATCCATATCTTTGTCACAGTGCATATGCAACGTTACACTCCCCAGCACATATTTTATATTACAACTTTAGAGACTAGTTAGGTTACACAACACTGCCCTGTGCATATTACACTCCAAGGCGCATATCGCATAGCACGCACTAGTGCCTGTGCTATCTTGCACTCTCCAATGAATCTGTCATTGCGCACAATGTATTGCATATATTATTTCACGCCCGGGGTCATCTTATATCACACTTTTTGGTGCATAGTTTATACCATATACTATATCTAGTTTTCATTTTCAATCGTGCTCTCAGGACTATGTTCTAGATAACACTGCGTCCACCTACCCTTTTCACGGGCATTACATTTTGCGATGGGGGTGCAGGGTCAGGGGGTGTTTCTGCCAAGTGAGCCTGGAGTTACAGTCACAAACCTCATCTTCTTCCTGAATAAAAATGAGATTATGCTGCATACTTGTTCATATTTTAAGTAGTTTGCACAGACACACATTTTAAAAGCAATAAAGTTCCTAATACCCACCTTCTCTGAACAGTTAGCTTGCTGCCCCATTTACCTCCTCCCTATCCTCTGTTGTCTGAATCCATGGACTAGCCTCCTCCCTCCTGCCATGCATGGTCTGATGTGCTGCCACTGCCCTCCATTTAGCACCATGTACCAGTCCACTCCTCCTGCCCTCCATTGCCCAATTCTATGGCCCATCATTGACCTCCTGCTTAGCCTCTGTGCTTAGCTTGCTGCCCCTATTCTCCTTCCCCCTGCTCTCCGATGTCTTTGTGCATGCCCCTGCTCCATCCTTTTTGCCCACCATGTTCCCTGGACCGGCAACTCCTATCTACTCTGAGTGTTCTGTTGAGCTGCCACTCCCCTCCTACCTGCCTAGCATTGTCAGATGACTGTAACCTATCCCTGCCACCCCCACCCTGCCTGTCCACATGCCATGCCCCTATCCCCTTCCTCCTGTCCTCCATGGTCCATTTTACTGCCACACCCTTCTGCCCTCCCTGATCTGTTGTGCTGCAACTGCTCCTCCTGCCTGCCCCGCGCGGTCTGTTGTGAGGCCCCTTCCCCTGAACTCTCTTGTCTGTGCCCAGGTCCTGACCCTGCCTTCTATCCTCCATGGTCCTTTGTGCATGCCCCTGCACCCTCCTTCTTGCCCATCATAGCCATTGTGCTGCCACTAACCCTCCCGCTTGCCATGCATGGTCTTCTGTGTTGCCATGGCCCCTCCCACCTTCCCTGTGTGGTCAGCTAGCTGCCCCTGACCACCTCCCACCTTCCCTCCATGGTCTGTGTGTATGCCACCATAGTCTCATTGTTGCTCTCCATGGTGTGTCTTGTTTCTAGTGCCCATCCTGCCTGACCTCCATGGTCATATTGCTGCTCCTGCCCTGCCACCTTGCCCCCAGCCCTCTGTTTCCATGTGCAGACCCCCTATTCCCTCCCTCCTGGCTTGTCTGTTCCATTGTAATGCCCCTGATCCGTCCCTCCTGCCCTTTATGGTCTGTTATGCTGCAGCTTTCTCCCCTGTCTGTCCATTATTGATCAGCTAGCTACCGTTGCCTCTTTCCCATCTGTTCTCTGTTGTCCATATGCATGGTCCTGTCCCCTCCCTATTGCTTTCTATGGATTGTTGTGCTGCACTCCCGTCCCGCATGCGCTGTGTGGTGTATTGTGCTGCTGCCACCCCTGATGCCTGCACCTCTCCATGTCCCTCCTGTCTTCTGTTATCCGAGTCCATGTCCCTACCCCAATTCCTCTTGCCTACCATGATTCAATGTACCATACTTGCGAACATTTTGAACTTGGTAAGAGGGAGATTTTGAAAAAAAACTGGGGTATTGATTTTCCTCTTTGAGTTACATTGAAAAAGAGGAGATTGTAGACAGGAGACAGATCAAATAAAGCCCATTTGAGCTTAAAAACATAGGACGTTTCCTGGCTGAAACGGGTCTTATGGCATGTATGGTTGTACTACCACTGCCTCTTCCTTCTGCCCACAATGGTCTATTATATTGCCACAGCCTCTCTTGCCAGTCCTGTATTGTTGGTTTGTTGCCCCTGCCCCCCTTTCCACTGCCCTCCATAGTCTGTTGTGCTGCCACTGCCCTTCCTGCCTGCCCAGTGTGGTCAAATTGTTGCCTCTGCACTCTCCTACCTGCCTTCAATTTTCAGAGTCCGTGCCCCTGGCCTCTGCCTCTCAACAGTATCCCAATGAACAACTAGATTGCTAACATTCTATATTTATTACACAAGTGTGGAACGCCTGACGTCATCTTGATGTAATCAAAACTGTAATACCTATAGTATTTCCTTTAGAAATTACATATATGAGAGGGTCTTATTTGCATCAAAATTATGGTTAGTGCTCAAAAAAACTAAAATGAGGACATATTTTCTGAGTTTTCAAATAGCGACAAAGAACTTTTAAATTATTTGTAATCTTTATGTTTTTTTATCCAGTTGACCACTTGATTAAATGTTGCACCTTGGCGAGAGGATGTGGTGTTACTTCCAGAGCTGCAGACTTTGCAACTGGGGAACCAGGTTGGAGTTTCTGCTTCAGCTCAACATTCTGTGATTGTGGTCAAATCACTTAATCTCCCCATGTCCACAACCAAAATGAATTTGATCTTGTGTGATGTAACCAATGCTCATGTAAAGCATTCCAATACCTGACAAGTCTACACTATATAAAACTGCAAATACACAAAAAATAAGTGTTTTGCACACTTCTGTCATTGGGCTACATGTGGGCTACATCTGGGTGATATTTGTGCTGCATTTAGGCTCTTTTGTGTCTGGTGGCCATCTTGGGAGATTTATTTGTTATGAAGTTTCCTAATTTCCTCATTTACTGCAGTCTCCTCAGTAGGAAATGCTTTTAGTTTTTTACTTTGATTCCATCAAGAAGGCATTCAGATGTGTCACACATTTGCCATAAATTCTGAATGTTATCACTCTAGTTGCTCATTAGATCACTGTAGGTAAGCTACTGCTCACCAGGGAAGTCTGCTGCTGGTATTCAAAGTGCATGTTTCTGTCTGTATGTCAGAATTATTTTATGAAATAGAAGAGGATTTGAGAAGTCAAAATGTGCCCTAATTTTTCTTTCTGCAGCACTAATCATAATTTCTATGCCAAAATGAACCCCCTCATTTTGTTCCTATGTAAATTAAATGTTTTAAGAGTTACCACTTTATTCCAATCAAGATGGCTTCAGGCGTGCAATACGTTTGTCATAAGTAAGACTGTTAGCGCTCTAGTTGTTCTTTGGAACACTCTGGGAAGCTGCAGTAGAACACAAAGGAATCAACTGACAGTCTCTGCCCTTGTTGGATGTACATGTTTTACTGAGAATTTCAGACTTCATTCTCACATGACTGAGAAAGATTATGTGAATTTACAGAAAATATGCGCTCAGTTCAGCTTATAGATCACCTTCCAAACCTCTGTGGGAAAAGCATGAGAAAATAGTTTTCTCTCAAACATGATTCATGATATCACAGCAGAAGGCTTTTTCACATGGTAAAATCACCTTAGAACACACCACAATTCCTAAAATGAGTATGGTACCATCAACAAATGATTTATAATGTAACTAAAGTCTTAAAACCTTCTATTAACTGCAATGCTTTTTAATGAGGTGCTATCATGTATATTGGTCCCAAGATGGCTGCCAACACTTCTTGGATGAAGTACAGACAGCTAATCAGATCTCACGATGAGATGTGTGGTTAGGCTCCGCCCAGATATATCTATCTTTTTAACTCTAATTTTCTCAGGAACTACTGAACGGATTTACACCATTTATGCAAACGGCACGAGTCTGAACTGAGGACTACCTCTTTGCCAAATGTGGTGTAATTCCGTTCAGCAGTTCGGGCTGTAGCTGCGTCAACAGGTCCTATGGGAAAATGCATGGGGAAAACGTGTTTTGGGACCCCCCTTTTTTCTCGGCCCCCGCTTGATGAATCACCGTGAAATTTTCATGATAGGAGCGGACCAGAGCTGGCCAAAAGTTTGGAAAATTCCGCGAAGATTCGTCAATCGGCGCCAACGTTATTCCAAAAAGAATGTTGCGGATTTCCTATGGAAAATAGGTCCTAACTATAACTACCTTCTAGCGACTGCCAGTAGGTAATATATATATATATATTATCTACTGGCGGTCGCCAGTAGATAGTTATAGTTAGGACCTATTTTCCATAGGAAATTCGCAACATTTTATTGGGAATATCTTTGGTGCCGATTGACGAATCTTCGCAAAATTTTCCAAACTTTTGGCCAGCTCCGCTCCGCTCCTACCCTGAAAGTTTTGCGGTGATTCGTCAAGCGGAGGCCGAGAAAAAAGGGGGGTCCCAAAACACGTTTTCCCCATGCAATTTCCCATAGGATCTGTTGAGTTAAATGTACATAAATATCTATGGCCGTGGAGGATCCATGGACCGTACACGCACCATACGGGCACCTTCCCCGAACCGAGCGCGCACCCTCCTGATCGCGCGCTGAATGCTAATTGGCTGTTGAGTGTCTCTCTACATTCGAAACCAGGAACTGTTGGCGGCCATTTTCTGCCTCGGTAGAAGCGAGGCTGAAGAAGCAAGGGGAAAAAGTGTGTAAAACATATACCCTCTAGAGGTGCTTAGGGGATCCTAGAAGGACCCCCTGGGGCCCCCCTTTTAAAAAAAAAAAAAGGCCAAATGCACGCACGCTGCGCGCATCCTATCGCGTTGGTTGCACGGATTCTGTCGCGGTGGGTTTGCGGATCCAAGGGAAAAAAAATGAAATTGTTGGGAGATAAAGATTAAGCTTAAGTGTTTTGTTCCTGTATACACCTCTTGCATATGAAAGCGCAGATTGTTATTGTAAATGGACCCCATTCTGTAGTCTCGGAGAAAAGCAGAAACAGATTTATTCACATGTTAGCTAGCTTTCTCAATCTGTGGACAAAAATGATCGGACCAGTTCCATTTCTGCCTTTGGCATATGTTAGAATACACAAAGGCAGTTTTAGGGAAAAGCAAAATCAGTTCTGCATAGGTGTCCTTCATAAGCATTTCCAGACCTACCCCAGTCAAAGTGCCTAGGTCATTGCCACCCCAGTGCACTATTATGAGGTCAGGGTGTTGGATTTGCATGAAGGATTTCACCAATGGCATCAATTGGTGCCACTTTAACCCTCTCTGTCCAATCCATTTAATGTCTACATTTGGCAAACCTAGGTCTTTGTGAATGCCTTTGTTTTCTGCATACATTTGGCTCCAGAAAATGTAGCTGTGTCCCACAATCCACACTGTAAGCATCTTGTAAGGAGGTCTGGATGCACTCAGATGGTCTCTGTAAATGAAATGGCAGTTTGGAAAGTAAGATGTTTCTAAAATGGTGGCTAAGATGCAATTTTGAAAAAAGACAAGAAATCATTGGTTGTTTGACAACCTTCTACACTGAAAGGTAGGGTGCATATTTCTGTTTTTTAAACGCATGATTCTTATTGGTTAACAAAAACTGATTGTAAGGAACATTATATATGATAAGCTGATATGTTGAGAAGTCAAGCACACTTGCTGTTTTGATTAGCAACATTGTGTGTGCTGAACTTGTGACCTGCGTGCTCAGTACAGTGTTCCATGACCTGTTTCTATGGTAACGGGCAGAAGGCAGATTGGGGGAAGGGTTGAAGTTTATGTTATTTGGAAAGGGTTGAAATGTTTAACCAATTGAAATGTGTGTTTGCTTTAGAATTTATGTGGGAAGGAATGTGATTTGATGTTTACATGTATATGTGTGGAAAATGAGAGGGAAACTTTGCCATTATTTGGTTCTGCTGACAGGTGCACAGTGCAGAGATTCTGTATAAGAAAATCTGGTGTGTGACTGATATCTGGTGTGTGAGTGATATACTTCTTAATCTACAAAACATCTTGAAAGGTGAGATATTTAATTGTGAGGGGATATATGTAGACTATTTTTATTTTAATCAGACTAATGTATTTCTTCTGCTAAAGTGTAGGAAGTACTTTTTTTTCTCTACAATCTTATTGACAGTGTGTGTGCATGTAGAAACCATTTTGTGATAAGGATTTGTTTTTTTCATGTGTTTGTAGACAGATAACTATGCAGTTTTTATATTTTGGTAGAATTAGAAGCCAGTCATTGTTTATGAATTTGTGAAATGAGTTGTGTTTCTGCAGTAAAATGTAGCACTCCTTGTAGATGAAGAAATGTGTTTTGGTATAGTGCAAAGGATAGTGTTGTTTGTCTAGAATCACACAGAGCGCCTGTGTGCATTTGGGAACCACTGTGAGAGAAGCATTTAGTAACATCTTGTATTTGCTGACAGATAACCCTTTTAAAACCTGTCATGTTGTCAAGTTTTCGTAGAATTAGAAGCCAGTCTTTGCTTTTGCGTTGATTAAATGAGTCAGGCTTTGACACAAAAGTGCACTTTTGAAATATGCACATTGTGTGCAGTTCCCTTACCACTTCCATAGTAGTAAATAAGGTTTGCTAAACTCGTAGGGATAGTGGTTGTTGTCTAGAATCACACTGTGAGTCTGTGTGCATTTGGGAACCAATGTGAGAGAAGCATTTGGTAACATTGTGTATTTGCTGACAGATAACTATTTTAAATCCTGTCATGTTGTCAAGTTTTAGTAGCATTAGAAGCCAGTCATTGCTTATGCGTTGATTAAATGAGTCAGGTATTGACACTAAAGTGTAGTCGTGAAATATGTAGATTGTGTGCAGTTCCCTTACCACTTGCACTGTAGTGAATGAGTTTTGGTAAACTCCTAGGGATAGTGGTGTTTGTCTAGAATCACACTGTGAGTCTGTGTACATTTGGGAACCACTGTGAGAGAAGCGTTTGGTAACATCGTGTATTTGATGACAGAAAACTGTTTAAAAACATGTCATGTTGTCAAGTTTTAGTAGCATTAGAAGAGAGTTATGGCTTATGCTTTCATTACATGAGTCAGGCATTGACAGTAAAGTGCAGTTGTGAAATATGTAGATTGTGTGCAGTTCCCTTACCACTTCCACTGTAGTGAATGAGTTTTGGTAAACTCCTAGGGATAGTGGTGCTTGTCTAGAACCACACTGTGAGTCTGTGTGCATTTGGGAACCACTGTGAGAGAAGCGTTTGGTAACATTGTGTATTTGCTGACAGATAACTGTTTTAAAACATGTCATGTTGTCAAGTTTTAGTAGCATTAGAAGACAGTTATGGCTTATGCCTTCATTAAATGAGTCAGGCATTGACAGTAAAGTGCAGTTGCGAAATATGTAGATTGTGTGCAGTTCCCTTACCACTTCCACTGTAGTGAATGAGTTTTGGTAAACTCCTAGGGATAGTGGTGCTTGTCTAGAATCACACTGTGAGTCTGTGTGCATTTGGGAACCACTGTGAGAGAAGCGTTTGATAACATTGTGTATTTGCTGACAGATAACTGTTTTAAAACATGTCATGTTCTCAAGTTTTAGTAGCATTAGAAGACAGTTATGGCTTATGCTTTCATTAAATGAGTCAGGTATTGACAGTAAAGTGTGGTCGTTAAATATGTAGATTGTGTGCAGTTCCCTTACCTCTTCCACTGTAGTGAATGAGTTTTGCTAAACTCCTAAGGATAGTGGTGTTTGTCTAGAATCACACTGTGAGTCTGTGTACATTTGGGAACCACTGTGAGAGAAGCGTTTGGTAACATCGTGTATTTGATGACAGAAAACTGTTTAAAAACATGTCATGTTGTCAAGTTTTAGTAGCATTAGAAGAGAGTTATGGCTTATGCTTTCATTACATGAGTCAGGCATTGACAGTAAAGTGCAGTTGTGAAATATGTAGATTGTGTGCAGTTCCCTTACCACTTCCACTGTAGTGAATGAGTTTTGGTAAACTCCTAGGGATAGTGGTGCTTGTCTAGAACCACACTGTGAGTCTGTGTGCATTTGGGAACCACTGTGAGAGAAGCGTTTGGTAACATTGTGTATTTGCTGACAGATAACTGTTTAAAAACATGTCATGTTGTCAAGTTTTAGTAGCATTAGAAGAGAGTTATGGCTTATGCTTTCATTACATGAGTCAGGCATTGACAGTAAAGTGCAGTTGTGAAATATGTAGATTGTGTGCAGTTCCCTTACCACTTCCACTGTAGTGAATGAGTTTTGGTAAACTCCTAGGGATAGTGGTGCTTGTCTAGAACCACACTGTGAGTCTGTGTGCATTTGGGAACCACTGTGAGAGAAGCGTTTGGTAACATTGTGTATTTGCTGACAGATAACTGTTTAAAAACATGTCATGTTGTCAAGTTTTAGTAGCATTAGAAGAGAGTTATGGCTTATGCTTTCATTAAATGAGTCAGGTATTGACAGTAAAGTGTGGTCGCGAAATATGTAGATTTGTGCAGTTCCCTTACCTCTTCCACTGTAGTGAATGAGTTTTGCTAAACTCCTAGGGATAGTGGTGCTTGTCTAGAATCACACTGTGAGTCTGTGTGCATTTGGGAACCACTGTGAGAGAAGCGTTTGGTAACATCGTGTATTTGATGACAGAAAACTGTTTAAAAACATGTCATGTTGTCAAGTTTTAGTAGCATTAGAAGAGAGTTATGGCTTATGCTTTCATTAAATGAGTCAGGTATTGACAGTAAAGTGTGGTTGTGAAATATGTAGATTGTGTGCAGTTCCCTTACCTCTTCCACTGTAGTGAATGAGTTTTGCTAAACTCCTAGGGATAGTGGTGCTTGTCTAGAATCACACTGTGAGTCTGTGTACATTTGGGAACCACTGTGAGAGAAGTGTTTGGTAACATCGTGTATTTGCTGACAGATAACTGTTTTAAAACATGTCATTTCTCAAGTTTTAGTAGCATTAGAAGACAGTTATGGCTTATGCTTTCATTAAATGAGTCAGGTATTGACAGTAAAGTGTAGTCGTGAAATATGTAGATTGTGTGCAGTTCCCTTACCACTTGCACTGTAGTGAATGAGTTTTGGTAAACTCCTAGGGATAGTGGTGCTTGTCTAAAATCACACTGTGAGTTTGTGTGCTTTTGGGAACCACTGTGAGAGAAGCATTTGGTAACATTGTGTATTTGGTGGCAGATAAGTGTTTTAAAGCCTGTCAAGTTGTCAAGTTTTAGTAGCATTAGAAGCCAGTGTTTGCTTATGCATTGATAAAATGAGCCATGCTTTGACACTAAAGTGCAGTACCATGTAGTATTGTCTTCACTGCACCAGAACTGTAAATTTAAAATTTTTACCCAGGCACTGTCCTAGAAGTAGTCTGATGATTTAGTCAGTTTCTAAGTACTTATGTTGTGAACCATTCATTACCAAATAGACTGCTTCAAATGTATATGCAGTATGCATGTCGTTCTCTAACCACCTACACAGTTGTTTTTCACACCTTCAATTCCCTAGTCAGTAGCTATACACTTCCAGGAAACACCCTGTCACTCCCTTTGCAGTCTTCTAGTGACCCATTCAGCAGCATGTAGTAATCCATTCACTGTGCCAAAACCCAAACACTTATAAATTAACCAGGACACTGTCTTTCCAGTACTCTAATGATTCAGTCACTGCCAACGTATTCATGCACTTAGCCAGGCCTTAGCACATGGACTGCTTCAAACCCCTATGCACTATGCATGCAGTCTTCTAACCACCTAGACACTTGTCTTTTACACTTTCAATTTCCTAGTCAGTATCCATATAGTCCAGCAAACATCCTGTCACTCCCTTTCCACTCTTCTAGTGACCCATTCAGTACCAAGTACTAATCCATTCCCTGTGCGAAAAGCCTACCACTTATAAATTCATCCAGGCAGTCTCCTTGCTGTAGTCTAATTATTCAGTCAGTACCCAAGTACTCATGCAGTGAGCCAGGCCTTAGCACATGGACTGCTTTAAATGCCTATCCAGTATGCATTCAGTCCTCTAATCAGCTACACAGTTGTCTTTCACAACTTCAATTCCCCAGTTAGTATTCATACACTTCTAGCAAACACCCTGTTACTCACCCAGTGTGTCTCCTTTTAGTACTGTAATCATTCAGTCAGTTAGCATGTAGTCTTTTAGTGAGGTAGGCTTTAGGGCATGAACTGCTTCAAAGTAGTATGCACTATGTATGTAGTGTTTTAATCATCGTCACACTTGTGGTTCAGGGCTATAGTTTCGTAGTCAGTTTTTATATAAAATGTGTTTGTACAGTAATTGAATACTGTAAATTTGAAAGTTATTAATATACATTTATTTCTGATACTTTTTTGCAGATACTGTTTTTCAAAGTTAAAATAGAGAAATTATGCCAGAAAAAAAAGTAAAAGAAAAGAACAGAGACAGGAGGATTATTTGAAGAAACATCAACCACAAGTATTGAATGAACAAGATAATGTGGTTAAAAGGAAAAAATCTTCTGGTAAGATCACAAAGCAATTTATTAAAAATGTTTGTAGGAGCAAACAGAATTTAGATAATACTGCAACTTCAGATAATTTTTTAAGTAAGAAAAAAAATCAAAATAAGAGGAAAAGTAAAAAAGCAAATGTTCAGTCTAAGGAGATAAAGTATGGTAAAAGAAGACAAAATCAGTATAAGGAATTACGCAAAAAAATATTTTACAAGAGAGTAGTGCATAATTTGCTGAAAGATGTGAAGAAATATAAAAAGAGAGCTTTATTTTATAAAAAGAAGAAGCATATTGAAAGCATTGTGGAAAAGGCTTTTGAAGTAAAAAGGAAACTGTTTATTTTAGTGTTAAACAGAATTCGATCACTAGATAAACCAATATATGTAATGAAGGCCAAAAGTAGGATGAAAAGAGTTATTAATAAAAAAAAAATTGTGATTTTTTTTGGGAGAATGGAAACACAGTTCTAGTTCAGAGCCTTTTTTTTAATGAAGAGAGTTATTCACTAAGTGAAAAATTGATGTATGCAGTTGACACCAGTGGTAGAGGTTATGAGGTTAGTGATGGTTGTCCAATGGAGAAAGAGAAAATGGTTGAAAGAAATGCAGAAGAAGTGATAGCTGATGAAGTTTTAGGGAGACGTGCTAAAAACCCTGTGTACACTTGGGATTGCAGTAGTGTTTGTAGTGTACGACAGGAATCTATTGAAAAATTATATAGTTTTTTAAGAGTCTATAATAAAAAAAGTGTAAAACAAAAGATTAAGCTGTTGCAAGGACTAGACCCTTGCAGAGTGAGAAAACATACTGGTTTGCAAGGTTATTCTCTGGCTTGTCTTTCTAGGAAAGTTTGTGAAAGTGTTTTTCACCATTTCAGAATGCTGGCAGTACATCATACTCAAATGCGGAAGTTAGTGAGAAGGTTGTATTATGCAAAAAGTCCAGCACTAAAGTTAAATGAGTTGAACAGTGCTCTTTTACGTGGGTCAGTTTCAGATGTGAAGCAGGTCTGTGAGGATATTGAGTTTTGTTACTTTGGGCCTCAGCAAGAGAGTGAAGAAACTGACACATTAGTAGAACAAAATGTTGAAGACAATGTAGAACCTGTAATTACAGAAAAATTTGAGGATGAAATCACAAAGTTTAAGGTAATTTCAGGTGAAAGACCAAATGTTTCTTGTATTTGTTGTTGGTGAAGTCACTATAAAAATCAGACTAGGGGTGTCAATCTGTATTTAAAAAGTGAAATAGAAGATAATGATAAGTGGATGGAATTTGCAACTTATTTGTTGGTAGAGGATTGTTTTGATTTGGGATGTGAGCAGCGTATTCGCAAATATTGTTATAATAAATTAGATGAGAATAAAATGCCTGCTGGAGCTGTTCATAATAATCTAGAGTTGGTTGCTATTCCTCCAGAGCTGATAGATTTAAATACGTATTAGTCTATTCTGATACAATGTGTTCACCCGTTTCAGGCTATTGTTCGTATGGAGCCCAAAACAAGTAAATTACCTCCATCAGAGTTGCAAAGAGGATTGAAAGGAAGAGTTGTGTATTTATCATTAGATTTAAGGAAAAATGTTGAAACTATTGGTGTAGATCATGCAGAAAATGAGCCACTAGTCATTCTAGTTAATGGTGTTCCTACTAAGAATAAGAAAATCTGGCAAGAGTAAGTGGATGTTAGAAAAGTGCAAAAGGCATCATTGTATCTGTTAAAAAATAGTGAGTACTATAGAAATGTGTTTGTTGGAGAAGAAGAAATAGATTAAGCAGAAGATAGTGAAACATTAAGTGGACAAATTGAAAAAGTGGACATGTCCAGATGTGAAGAGATCTATGAACATTACAGTGTACATCCACTTCATTCCAAAGAGGTGATGGGGAATACAATTGAGTTGTTTCAAATGAAAAAAGCAACAGGAAGTCCCATGAGTGTGTGGGAAGAGAGCTTGGAAGCTCGTTGTTTCCTGCAGTTGTTTCCAACAGGAAAAGGTGGACGATATGATGAACGTGCTGTGCAGATTCCTGCATCTGAATATCGGACAACAAGATTATATGCAGAAGATCCAAGATTTCGACAATGTATCCCTTATATGTTTCATCTTCTGTTTGAAAGTGACTTGTCTGGACTTTCATATGCAGTAAATCACATTTTCAAAACTGGAATGCATCTGCAAAATGTAACTGCAAAGGATTTTATAGATAAAGTGCATCAGAGAGATGATCATTTAGAATCTCAGTTGATTAATCTGATGGCATGTCAGCGTGGGACTAATGAATATTGGTACCGTCGACACGGAGAACTGAAATGTATGCTATGGAACTTGGGAACTCCTACATGGTTTGTTACACTAAGCTGTGCTGAGTATGCTTGGGATGATCTACTTGAATTTCTTCGAGAGGCAAATTCCAATATAAAAAATATTGAATACAAGACATCTGGAGAATTGGATCCTGTCAATGTATGCAGATATTTCAATCATAGATTTGAAGCTATGATGTCTTTCATCTGCAATAAAAAGAATCCTCCTCTTGGAGAAGTTGTGGATTTCTTTTGGAGAAAGGAGTATCAAGCAAGAGGTGCTCCTTACATACATATGTTGTTATGGGTCAAGTACGCCCCCAAATTTGGAACAGATTCAGATGAAACTGTTTTGTCTTTCATTGAAAATTATGCTACATGTGCTCTTCCAAATAGCAGAGAAGAGAAAAACTTAAAACAACAAGTCTTACGATTTCAAAGCCATAGGTGTGGAAAATACTGTCGACGAAAGTACAAGTCAAAGGATAAGTTCTATACCAAATGTCGTTTTGGATTTCCACGTCCTGTATTAGCTAAAGGAAGAGTGAACAGTTTTATGTCAGCTGTACGACATACCATCACAAGAAAGTCTCTGAAAAACACCTACAACTTAAGAAGAAGCGAAGAATCAAAATACATAAATGACTACAATCCAGTTATTTTATCCATGTGGAACGCTAACAAGGATATTCAGTATGTTGCGGACAATTCCATTGCTGTTGCTCGATACGTAACGTCTTACATTACTAAATCAGAAAAGACTGAATTGAAAGAAATATGGGAAGAGATTTCTCACGAGAAGACTCTAAGTAAGAAATTATACAGTTTCAGTTTGAAGATGTTATCGCATCGTGAAATTGGAGCATATGAATGTTCAGATCGGTTATCATCTGCAAGTCTATATTCCAAAAGTAGAAGAATCATTTGGATGAGTCTAGGTCTTGCAGGAATGCGAAATCGGGTACTGAAATCTGTTCAAGAAATTGAATATTTAGCAGAAAATGACCCTGAAAGTACAGATATTTTGAAAACCAATATGTTGGACACATCCTATCCAAAGAGAAGTCATCATCTTGAGAACATGTGTCTCTATGAAGTGCTGCAAAACTGCACTTTTAAACGGAATATTACAGAGAACATCAACGATGGAAAATATGGAGTGATTGGTTCTGAAGGATGTCTGGTGAAACAAAGGAAAGGAAATTTAATTAATCACAGAAAACTGAGTTGCGACACTGCTGACAAAAGGGAATTTTACTATTTAGCCCTTTTGCAAATGTTCAAACCATGGCGTTCTGAACTGGAATTACTTGGAGATTTTTCCAGCTATGAAGATTCATTTAATGCTTGTAAAGATAGCATACAATGCAGTGCTTTCGCAAATTATGTCAAAAAGTTGAATGATGAAATTGATCAAGAAGCTACAATTGCAGCTGAGATTGCTAGAGACAGTTCTCAAGACAGTCAAAGTTCGGCTGCACTGAGTCAAGATCCACTAGGACAACCAATTGTTGAAAATGAAGCAGCAATTGCAATGAATGAGGTGGAAACAGCAATGTATCAAGCACAAGAAGATGCAATACAGTTAGGAAACTTGGAAGAGCAACTAAATGTTGAACAGAAACAAATATATCAGCAAGTGAAAGAGCAGATTGACCATGGATTACTTTATGAAAAGAGAGTGTGCTCATGTACATCATTTCAACCTATCCGAATGTATGTGAGTGGTCAAGCTGGAACAGGAAAGAGTTTCTTAATTAAAGTAATTACAAGTTATCTGCAAAAAACAACTGAGTCGCATTTGTCTTGTGTTGTCACTGCTCCAACTGGGTTGGCAGCACATAACATTAAAGGAATTACTTTACATCATTTACTAATGCTGCCAGTAGAGCATGAGAACAAATTGGAATACCACAAGCTATCTGGAGAAGCTTGTTGTGAAGTTTCAAGAGTGCTGAAGAAAATGAAACTTCTCATTATTGATGAGGTGAGCATGGTTTCAAACTTGATGCTTGCCTTTGTGCATTTAAGAATGCAGCAAATTCTTAAAACAGAGTATGAGGTGTTATTTGGAGGAAAACACGTCATAGTTTTTGGAGATCTACTGCAACTGACACCGGTAAAAGGTCAACCGGTATTTAAAACACTTGCCAATGAAGATACCAGAAAGTCTCTTGGCAGTGTTGGGAATGTGAACATTTGGAGTAATTTTGAATACAAAGAACTGAAAACAAATATGCGACAGGCAAATGATGCTGAATATGGAAGTATTCTTCAAGATATAAGAATTGGAATTCTTTCAAAAAATGGGAAAGAAGCTTTGGAGAGTCGATACCTTGCAATGTCTTTCCAAATGAAAATGCAGTTCCTGCAAAAGTGCACGTGGAAATTGCTAAAAATAAGTCAGTGATTTGCTTAATGCAGACACTGCGTGAGTGTTCAATATTCAACGAAGAATTATTAAAATTGGAAAATGAAGAAATTGTAAAAATGGAAGCCATCGATAAAATACTACATGAAGGAATCACTGTTATTTTGACTGGTAAGTTGAGATCAAAACTAGATTGTTTAGAAAAAAAATTATCTAAAACTGCTGGTTTGGAAAAGACACTATATGCGTGTGTAAACTGTCTGGTAATTTTAAGGTGTAATTTGGATGTAGAGAAAGGTTTAGTTAATGGTGCAATGGGCAAAGTGGTGGATTTTGTGAATTATCAGAAAAAAGAAGGAATTGAATTTAAAAAAATTAAATTTGATCAGATTGATGAAGTTAAAGAAATTGGTCGTTGTTCAGTTCATTTTTTGCTTGTTAAAGATTTGTATGTCCGTAGGAAACAATATCCATTTTCTCTGGCATATGCAGTGACTATTCATAAATCTCAAGGATTAAGTGTAGACAGTGCATTGGTGAACATTGGATCTACTGTATTTAAAGAGGGTATGGCATATGTTGCTTTGTCGCGTGTCAGAACATTATCTGTGTAAAAGAGTATATTAGGTTAAGAAGGGTGTATACTCCAAATTTAGGTCAATATCCTGTATTTGAAAAGCAACAGATAGAAGTAATATACAATCTGTTTCAGATGTTCGTAGTCTTTTGGATGTGTGTTCTGGTTCTACACAATTTACACAAAATATCCAACAAGATGCTCAGGAATTTTTAATGTATATGCTTACCATTTTTGAAAATGAAGGTGTAGAAATAGAAAATATTTTTGGCCTTTCTTATAAATGGGAACATTATTGTGAAAATTGCATGTATACATGTAGCACCAATGTAGACACTGAGAGATTTCTGTATTTAACATTACCAGACTGTAAATCAGTGTCTTTCAATAAATTAGTGAAAACATGGAGTGTAGCCAATGTAAATCAGAAATGTTATCCACATTATTCTTAACAAAATATGGAAAATACATAATTTTAATGATGCAACGTTGTACAGCTGACGGAAGAAAATTGGATACTTTAATAAAACAATTTGTAGCAGCACAACTATCAATATCAGGAAGGACTTTTGTAGCAATTGCAATAATTTTCCATGATGGTCCTTCCACCACATCTGGACATTACACTGCCTATCTAAAATGTGACAAAGGCTGGACACTTTGTAATGATGCCCAGTTGATTTTTTCAAACAACGTTTGCCTAGTGAATTACCAAATTGCTACCTAATATTTTTAAAGCCAAAGTTTTAGGAAGATAATTCACTTTCTGAGGAATTTATTATTATAATTTAATAGGACTACCATTGGACAATTTACAAAAAGAAGAAGTGCAAAAATACCATTTGGCCTCAAGGAAAGGTATATTTTTGAATTATGGACTTTTTGGTGGTCATTTATTCGGTGATTATTTTAATGCGGCAAGATTTACAGTTTTTATAAGTTACAGTTATAAAATTTTGTAATCTGTAAGCATTTCATATATGTATGATTTGTATTTTCTGGTACTTTACTGAGAATAGTATGTTGTTTTTTTTTAACAATCCTTCTGATTGTTTTTTTTTGCCCGCTGTTAAGTGATGAGTACCATTGAAATCACTATTTCTAGTAAAATTCAATATATTCTGAGAACATCAAAAAAGGCAAACAAATTACTTTGTGGAAATTATGTTGTGTTGTAAAAACTTTATTATTATATGTTATAATTGTTTTTTCTTTTCCTTCACAGATCCACATTTTAAAATCAGCAATTTTTAAGAATTTATATTTGAATGAAAAACAGAAAAAAATGTATACCATTTTTTATTCCTATTACTGTGAAGGTAAGTTTAACTAAGTCTCAATATGCAGAATGAAGAGGCCTGCAAGAAGCTACAAAGTTGAAACACTGTTTATGTAGTTTTGAAATCTGACCATAATCAGATATCATGTGACCTGCAAAGAAAGAGATTTGAGGGGTTCATAATATTTCACCTTTTTAGCTGTTGAAGGACTGCAATCATTTCAATCATTCTTCTTTGAACATGTTTGCAGACAAAACTCTGTGCTTACTTTTATCATTCGCAAGGAATTTAAAAAAAGGGAAATATGTCACTTTTTGTAACATAGTTATTGTGTAAGATACTGTTTCATATTTAGAAAGAGAGGAAAAGGCTCTCTGTGCACTTTTTATACTCCATGTAAATACAACCTCATCATGCAGACCACTTTGCGTTGATAGGGTGTTCTATAAGTGTTGTTGTGCATGATTGCACTGAATACTCATCGAACAAGACACATGTCTAGATTTATCATAAATCATAAATCTCGATATGTGTGTGAATGCTGTACCATTCTAAAATTGGTGTAGGAAAGCACAACAAGGAGAATTGTTTTCATTTCTCCACATTTTTATATCTTCAATGCATGCTAAAATGTTCAGCATACATTGAAGGAGAAAAATGCATTTTCTCATTGTTTTTGTGCAGGAAGGTGTGTCTTCCTGCAGAAAAACAAACAGCACATGACACAGATATCCTTGCACTATGGTGCAAGGGTGCCTGTGTCACCACATGGCTGCAGTTTAAGCAGCCGTGCAGAGAGAAGCATAGATTTGCAACATATTTATGTACATTGTTGCATCCCTGTGCTTCGGAAGTACTACAGCACACTGCAGTTAAAGAGGTTACTGTGTGATGCTGCAGCACTTCCTTATAGTTCTGCACTTATACATTTACCATACGCTACTAATGCATTCATTCAGTCAATTACGTACTACACATACATTCATCTAAACTTTCACACACTAACAAAGAAATTTAGCTCTTTTTTTAAACCAGGAAAGTTAGTTCTTACAAGAACTTTTTTTTTTTCTTCTTTCTTCTTTTATAATTTTTTGGGGGTTTTCTAAACAATTTTTTATTTTTTTTGGTTTTTCTGCAAAAAAAAAAACAAAAAAACAAAACAGGAGAAACCAAACAATGAACTTCAGAGAACAATAAAAAAAACAAAAAAACCTAGCAAATGTGACTTTCTTGGCGGCGGCAGATCAGATCGATCGACTGCTCACCATAGCACAAAGTCGCATTGCACTTCGTCCAAGGTTTGGGCTGATGGATGCACTCTTGATGTGCTCGCCTGCGATGAGGTGGATGACGCAGGAGCAGGAGTGTTTCTCATCCGTCGGCACTCTTCTCGTGCAAGATTGTTTGGATAAAGGGTCCTCATGTGCTTCATCATACTTGCCGTGCTGCAAGAGTATTTCTTGTTAGGATCCCCTCTCGATAGGACTCTTTTGCAAATCTTGCACGTGACCAAGGTGGCATTGGTCTTATTCTGCCCCTCGGGAAAAGTAAAAAATTTCCACACCACTGAAGAAAAACATTTTTTGAGTGGTGCCTCCGGCAAAAATTCATCCTCAGAACTATGAGGTGATGCAGGTGATGCCTGCTGCCCTGAAGCCATTTTTGGTTGAAAAAAGTTAGAGCTAAGTGTAAACTTAGTCTAAAAAATCTTCTTCTCTCCAAAGAGATGGTTCTCCAAAGAAGCTCAAAGAAGAATGATTGAAATGGGTGCGGTCTTTCAGTAGTTAGAAGAGGAAGTGTAATGAACCAATCAAATCTCTTTTTTTGCTGGTCACATGGGATCCGCGCACCCTTCGCTTAAGCAGCACGCACCCATTGCGCATCCGCGAAATTGAATTAAAAAAAATTATAGGATTAGATGTAAAAATATATTAGTTTTAAGACTAGTTTAGAGTTTGTCTTCAATTAATATTCACATGAAATACATATATATATGTTTTTTTAAATGTTAAATATTTCGCGGGATCCACGCACCCACCGCATCATAGATGCAGATGACGCGTCGCGGAAGCTCGTAAACGTCGCGTTACGTACATCGAACGTATCGCGTATAGGCTGGGAGTCGCGTACCAGTCGCATTGCGATCGCGCACTAAACACGTACCCAACTCGCACCATGCGCGGATGCTACCGCGTAGGGATCGGGAACGGTGCGCTTAGGGTGCGTGGGTCCAAAAACATTGAAAAAACGACATAAAATAAAGTTTTGCACATATAGTTAAAAAAATATTTTGAAAAATATAAAAAAATATGTTTGAAAAACCCATTAAGTTCAAATAATATTTTTTAATTTTTAAAAGAATTAATTGAAAAAATGCGTTTAAAAAATGGTGATAAAAAATATTTAAAAAACAATGTAATTAATGAAATTGACACACTGAATTTGAAAAATCTAGAAATCCAATCAAAATCATTAAACAAGATATCTTCAGAGATAAGTTATAGATAGGAATTAGCATTTAAAAAACCTTTGAAATTCACTGAAAAAACCATAGGTTTCATGCCCGTTATAGTTAGGAATTGGCATTTAAAAAACCTTTGAAATTCACTGAAAAAACCATAGGTTTCAGGTACGTTATAGTTAAGAATTGGCATTTAAAAACCTTAGAAATTCACTGAAAAAACCATAGGGTTCAGGGGTGTTATAGTTAGCTGATGTCATCAGCTGTTAGTGATGTCATCAGTGATGTCATTTGAGATGTCATCAGTGATGTCATGAGTGTGTCACTGACCATATCATGAGTGATGTAATATGTGACGTCATCAGCAATGCATTGCGGGGGCGCGAGTTATAGTTAGCTGAACAAACTATAACAGGGGAGTTTCTAGGGTTTTGTACGAGGGAAATGTCCAGCTAACACCCCAGAAACCTATGGATTTTCAGTTAATATATATATATATATATATTCACTGAAAAAACCATAGGTTTCACACATGTTATAGTTAGCTGGACATTTTACTGATAAAAAACCAATGAAATTCCCCCGTTATAGTTACTGTAGGCAACTATAACTCACGCGACCGTAATCCTCTGCTGATGCTAATACTGTATTTAGACACTTATTTGCCCATGTCTTCTTCCATAAAATTTTAGCTATACATATATTACAAATATTTTTTTTTCATAAAGACACATATGTCATCAGCAGAGGATTACGGTCGCGTGAGTTATAGTTGCCTACAGTAACTATAACGGGGGAATTTCATTGGTTATTTATCAGTAAAATGTCCAGCTAACTATAACATGTGTGAAACCTATGGTTTTTTCAGTGAATTTGCAAGGTTTTTTAAATGCTAATTCCTAACTATAACGTGTGTGAAACCTATGGTTTTTTCAGTGAATTTGTACGTTTTTTTAAATGCTAAGTTACTTTACGCCATTTGTGGCGTGCGCGCCCACTTAATGCAGTTCGTTCCGTGCGCGCACGGTGCGCTTCGCGCACCGTGCGCGCACAGTGAGCACGCTGTGCGCTTCGTGCACCGCGTGCCCACGTTACGCTAGATGGGCCATGAACGCACGATGCGCTTCACGCACCGTGCGCACATGGAGGACATATGATGAGCATCGTTGTGACAGGTAAAATATATGTTTTGTTTTGCTGTAATAAGCCATGCACAAATGGTGCCCTTCGTGCACCGTTTGCACACGGGGTGGGGAGAATGTGGATATTTTATTTTATTTTTTAAATTATTTATTACCGTACGCGTACGGTAAGCGTAATCGGCGAAATTTTCGAAAAAATTAAAATTGCCTTTTTTCACTTGGGGGATCGTTGGGGACTCCCTCGACATGGCTAGGTGCTTGGGAGCTGTCTAAACAGCCCCTTTACATGTTTTTGCACTTTGTTTTTCAACCCTCTGTCAGAGTGCGAGAGAGAAAATGGCGGCCGCCGCTTCCTGGTTTCGACCGATTCGAATGTTTACTAAGATCTAACGGCCAATCAGAATCGCGCTCGCGCACGTCACCGTACGCATACGGTAAGCGCACCGTAAGCGCACCGTAAGCTGGCTCAGATATATATATTGATTTAAAGGCTATTTTCTCAGAATCTACTGAACAGATTTACACCAAACCTACAAAAGGCACTTCCTTGACTGAGGACTACCTCTCTGCCAAATTTCATTAAATTCTGTTCAGCCGTTCGGGCTGTAGCTCTGTCTAAAGGTCCTACGGAAAAATGCATGGGAAAAACGCGTTTTGGGACCCCCCTTTTATCTCAGCCCCCGCTTGACGAATCCCCCCGAGACTTTCAGGGTAGGAGCGGAGCTCAACGCCCCACCTATTTTGAAAATTTTGCGAGGATTCGTCGACCGGCGCCAAAGTTATTCAAAATAGAATGTTGCAGATTTCCTATGGTAAGAGGGTCCTAACTATAACTATCTACTGGCGACCGCCAGTAGATAATATATATATTACCTACTGGCGGTCGCCAGTAGGTAGTTATAGTTAGGACCCTCTTACCATAGGAAATCCGCAACATTCTATTTTGAATAACTTTGGCGCCGGTTGACGAATCCTCGCGAAATTTTCAAAATAGGTGGGGCGTTGAGCTCCGCTCCTACCCTGAAAGTCTCGGGGGGATTCGTCAAGCGGGGGCTGAGATAAAAGGGGGGTCCCAAAACGCGTTTTTCCCATGCATTTTTCCATAGGACCTTTAGACAGAGCTACAGCCCGAACGGCTGAACAGAATTTAATGAAATTTGGCAGAGAGGTAGTCCTCAGGTCAAGGAAGTGCCTTTTGTAGGTTTGGTGTAAATCTGTTCAGTAGATTCTGAGAAAATAGCCTTTAAATCAATATATATATCTGAGCCAGCTTACGGTGCGCTTACGGTGCGCTTACCGTACGCGTTCGGTGACGTGCGCGAGCGCGATTCTGATTGGCTCTTAGATCTTAGTAAACATTCGAATCGGTCGAAACCAGGAAGCGGCGGCCGCCATTTTGTGTGTTTCACTCAGGAAAAAAAGGGTGATAACTTTAAAAGGGGGCAAGGAATAGAGTTACAGACCCCATAACATTTAAAAGGGGGTCAAAGAAGGACAGAAAAGTACAAAAAAACCATTTATTAATTTTAAAAAAAATCGCGGGGTACGCGTACGGTAAGCTCAACGTACGCGTACGGTAAAAAAAAAATAAAAAAAGAAATGAAATGCAGATTTAAGTGTTTAGATATTAGGGGGCTCTAAAAAGAGCCGTTGTGTTTATGAAGTGATTTTTTATTGGTACCTACAAGTAAGTACCGATGCAGAGTCTAAGGTTCAAGAGGAAGACTCTGTTCCCTTCATCATTGAAGTGCACACCATCTCCTCTATAAATGTCTTGCATGTCGTAACGCAAGTTGTTGTGGTAAATGGAACCCATACCATAGTCTCGGAGGAAAGCAGAAACAGATTTGTTGACGTGCTTTGTCAATCTGTGGACAGAAATGATTGGACCAGTTCCATTTTTGCCTTTGGCATATGTTAGAAAACACAAAGGCAGTTTTAGGGAAAAGTGAAAACAGTTGTGCAAAGGTCTCCTTCATAAGCATTTCCAGACCTACCCCAGTCAAAGTGCCCAGGTCATTGCCACCACAGTGCACTATTATGAGGTCAGGGTGTTGGATTTGCATGAAGGATTTCACCAATGGCATCAATTGGTGCCACTTTAACCCTCTCTGACCAATCCATTTAATGTCTACATTTGGCAAAGCAAGGTCTCTCACCATACCTGTTTTCTCTGCATACTTTTCACTCCAGAAGACATAGCTGTGCCCTACAATCCACACTGTGAACATCTTCAAAGGAGAACTGGATGCACTCAGGAGGTGTAATTCAGTAGAATGGTAAAAAGAAATGAAAGACAGTTCGGAAATGGAGGCATACATATTATTTTTTTTTTTTAAACTGATTGGCTGTTTCATACCATTCTAGAATAAAAACTAGGCTGTATGTGTAAATTTATAGAAGCATGTTTTGTATTGGTACAGAAAAATGTGTTACCAAAGAACAATACTATGGATTTGCTGTTAGGTTTGAAAAGTCAAGCACTCCTGCTCTTTGGAAATGAAACATTGTTTGGTGAACTTCTGACCTAACTCTGCACAGCAGTGTTTCAAGAGCTGTTGCTATGGTAGCAGGCAGAAGTCAAGTTGGGGGAAGAGTACTAGGCTGAAGTCAAGTTGGGGGAAGGGTACTTTTGGAAAAGGGTTGGTTTTCAACCAATAGAAATGTGTGATTACATTTGAAAAAAAGGGGGAAGCACTGAGATTTGAAACTTACATGTATATGTGTGGAAAAAGAGAGGGAAAGTTTGCCATTATCTGGTTCTGCTGAGAGGAGAGAGGTGTACAGAACAGAGATCCTGGCTCTGATAATCTGCTGTTTGAGTGCCACATTTCTTTCACAACTAACTAATTTTAAAGGTGAGTTTAGAGTTTGAGAGGGGATGTATATGGTAAATTAAGAAATTAATAATAGAATTGGAATTCGTTTTGTTGAAGTTGTGTTTATCATTTTCTGTTTTGGGAGAAATTTAAATGTGAGGAACATGTAAAATAATATGGACTATGTTTTCACGATAAATTAAGGTGTACTGGTATAAATAAGGAATACTTTAAGGGTTTGAGGTTGCACTCAGTAATGCAAATACATTCAGCATCAGTAAGGCTGGTTGCCCTTGCTGGAGTGTAGTCAGTCACCCAGGCTACACATGTTGTTGGTCTCAGAAAGCTGTTTGGTATTGCTCTGGTGATTTTACATTTGCATTAGATGGAAAGGGGGAGGTATTTTTTTCTGCAGAAGCAGACTCTTAGCACACAGCCAGCTGAATATCCTGTGGAATCATGCATAGTATTCACAACCGAGTGGGGTTTGAGGTTTCAGTCAGTAATGCAAATACATTCAGCATCACTAAGGCTGGTTGCCCTTGCTGGAGTGTAGTCAGTCACCCAGGTTACACATGTTGCTGGTCTGAAAGTGTTGTTTGGACATGTTGTTTTTTAAGAATCTGAAAAGTGGATTCATAATGTGTCAGACTGTAAAAGTACTTATCACTTGCCAAAAAAAAGAGTAGTAAGTGTGCTTTGAAATTGGCATAGAAATTTCGTTTTTTGACTAATATGAAAACATGACTCTGTGTGCAAATAGGAATTACAGGCAGAGATTTATTGCGTATTGCTCTGGTGATTTTACATTTGCATTAGTAGGAAAGGGGGAGCTATTTTTTTATGCAGAAGCAGACTCTTAGCACACAGCCAGCTGCTTTTCCTGTGGAATCATGCACAGTATTCACAACCGAGTGGGGTTTGAGGTTGCAGTCAGTAATGCAAATACATTCAGCATCACTAAGGCTGGTTGCCCTTGCTGGAGTGTACTCAGTCACCCAGGTTACACATGTTGCTGGTCTCAGAAAGCTGTTTGGTATTGCTCTGGTGATTTTACATTTGCATTAGATGGAAAGGGGGTGTTATTTTTTTATGCAGAAGCAGACTCTTAGCACACAACCAGCTGCTTATCCTATGGAATCATGCACAGTATTCACAACCGAGTGGGGTTTGAGGTTGCAGTCAGTAATGCAAATACATTCAGCTTCACTAAGGCTGGTTGCCCTTGCTGGAGTGTACTCAGTCACCCAGGTTACACATGTTGCTGGTCTGAAAATGTTGTTTGGACATGTGCTTTTTTTTAAAATCTAAAAAGTGGATTCATAATGTGTCAGACTGTAAAAGTACTTATCATTTGCCAAAAAAAAGAGTAGTAAGTGTGCTTTCAAATTGGCAAAGAAATTTTGTTTTTTGACTAATATGAAAACATGACTCTGTGTGCAAAGAGGAATTACAGGCAGAGATTTATTGCGTATTGCTCTGGTGATTTTACATTTGCATTAGATGTAAAGGGGGAGCTATTTTTTTGTGCAGAAGCAGACTCTTAGCACACATCCAGCTGCTTATCCTGTGGAATCATGCACAGTATTCACAACCGAGTGGGGTTTGAGATTGCAGTCAGTAATGCAAATACATTCAGCATCACTAAGGCTGGTTGCCCTTGCTGGAGTGTGGTCAGTTACCCAGGTTACACATGTTGCTGGTCTGAAAAAGCAGTTTGGACATGTGCTTTTTTAAGAATCTGAAAAGTGGATTTAAAATGTGTCAGACTGTAAAAGTACTTATCACTTGCCAAAAAAAAGAGTAGTAAGTGTGGTTTCAAATTGGCAAAGAAATTACGTTTTCAGACTAATATGAAAACATGACTCTGTGTGCAAAGAGGAATTACAGGCAGAGATTTATTGCGTTATGGTCTGGTAATTTTACAGTTGCATTAGTAGGAAAGGGGGAGCTATTTTTTTATGCAGAAGCAGACTTTTAGCACACACCCAGCTGCTTATCCTGTGTATTCATAACTGAGTGGGGTTTGAGGTTGCACTTAATAATGCAAATAAAAACATGTAAAATAATATGGACTATGTTTTCACCATAAATTAGGTGTAGTGGTATAAATGAGGAATACTTTTAGGGTTTGAGGTTGCACTTAGTAATGCAAATACATTTAGCATCACTAAGGCTGGTTGCCCTTGCTGGAGTGTAGTCAGTCACCCAGGTTACACATGGTGCTGGTCTCAAAAAGCAGTTTGGACATGTGCTTTTATCAGAATCTGAAAAGTGGATTCAAAATGTGTCAGACTGTAAAAGTACTTATTACTTGCCAAAAAAGTAGTAGAATGTGTGCTTTCCAATTGGCAAAGAAATTTCGTTTTTTGCCTAATTTCAAAGCATGACTCTGTGTGCACACAGGAATTGTTTTTAGATATTTAATTTGTGAATGTGTTATTGTGATTTTCACTTCTAGGAAAGGGGTACTTAGTATTTTAAGATTTGAAAAGATCATAAAAAATGTAGTAATATATTTAAATATAAAAAAGGAATTTTTTTTTAGTTTTTTTCAGGTATTGCTGAAGAGCAGTGAACAAAATTTAAGATGCCTACAAAATCCAGAGTAACGAAAAACCACAAAAAAAAACTATATTTGAAGACAACTGGAGGACCTAAGTTAGTTGGAGATGCTCATGTTGGGAAAAAGAGAAAGTCTTCTGGTAAGCAGACAAAAGATTTTTTAAAGAACATCTTCAAAAAAAGGAAAAATGTACAAAATGTCTGTACTGGAAAGAATGTTTTCAAAAGAAAAGAACAGGAAAAAATTGAGAATTTAGTTAATGCAAATATACCTTCTGCAATAACAAAGATTAACTTAAACAGAAAAACAGCGTTTAAAGAGATACGTAGAAAAATGTTTCAGAGAAGAGTTATGTCCAATTTGATAAAGGATGTGAAGAAATATAAGAAAAAGGCAAAATATTACAAGAGAAAAAAAGAAATTGAAGCCATTGCAGCAAAGGCATTAGAATTAAAAAGGAAACTATTCATTTTAATTTTGAATAGGATGCGTACATTAGATAAAATGGTTAATGTACTGAAATCACAAAGCAAAAGGAAAAAAGTAGTGAAAAGAACAAACTTTTGTAAAGTGTTTTTAGGAAAATGGATGCATAGTTCAAGTAGTGAACCTTTTTTTAATGAAGAGAGTTATTTTCAAAGTAATAGTTTGCTGCATGCAGTTGACACCAGAGGTCGTGCTTATGAAGTGAAAAATGGTTGCATAATGGAGAAGGAGATAATGGTTCCAAGAGATGAGGTACAAGTGATGGCGGATGAGGCTATGGGGAGACGTCCTAAAGCCCCAGTGTACACTTGGAATTGTAGTAGTATTTGCACTGTGCGTCAGGAATCTATTGATAAATTTCGTGAGTTTCTAAGAGAATATAGTAAAAAAAAGTGTAAAACAGAAGATTAAGGTGCTTCAAAGTCTAGATCCATGCAGAGTGAGAGAGAATACTGGTTTGCAGGGTCATTCTCTGGCTTGTCTATCTAGAAAAGTGTGTAATAGTGTTTTCCATCATTTTAGGATGCTGGATGTTCATCATACTGAAATGAGAAAGTTTGTGAGACGGTTGTATTTTGCTAAAAGTCCAGCAATAAAGTTAGATGAATTGAATAGGGCTCTGTTCCGTGGATCGGTATCAGATGTAGAGAAGGTTGTTGATGAAATTCAGTTTAGTTACTTTGGTCCTGAACAAGACAGTGCCGAAAAGGACACAGTAAATGAGGAAGAAGTGGAAGAGAATGTAGAACCCTCTGTAAGTAAAACATTTAATGATCACATAACAAAATTTGCAATGATCTCTAATGAAAGACCAAATATAACTTGTATTTGTTGCCGCAGAACTCATTATAGAAAACAAACTAGGAATGTTGATCTCTACAGAAAGAGTGAAAATGAAGATAATTATAAGTGGAAGGATTTTGCCACATATATATTTCTTGAAAATTGTTTTGAATTGGGTGAAGATCAGCGTATTTGTAAATACTGTTACAACAAGTTAGAGGAAAATAGAATTCCAACCAGATCTGTACATAATAATTTAGAATTGGATGCTATTCCTGCCGAACTTTCTGAATTAAATACATATGAGTCTATACTTATTCAATGTGTTCATCCGTTCCAGACCATAGTACGTATGGAGCCCAAAACTGGTAAATTACCTCCTTCAGATTTACTGAGAGGTTTAAAAGGTAGAGTGGTGTATTTGCCCTTGGATTTGAAAGAAAATATGGAAACTATTGATGCAGATACTTTGGAAACTGAACCATTAGTTATTCTGGTTAATGGTGTACCTACAAAGAATAAGAAGATTTGGCAGGAGCTGGTAGATGTACGGAAAGTACAAAGAGCAAATTTGTATTTGAAAAGGAATAACAAATGGTATGAATCAATTTATATAGAAGAAGAAGAAGAAGAAGATTTACAAGAAGACACAGAAACACCAACTGGACAAATTGAAAAAGTGGACAAGTCAAAGGAAGAAGAAATTTATGAACATTTTAGCATACATCCTCTACATTCAAAAGAAGTTTTGGGAGACAATATTGATCTGTTTCAGATGAAGAAAGCAAAAGGAACTCCCGTGAGCGTATGGGAGGAGAGCTTGGAAGCTCGATGATTTCCCCAGCTGTTTCCTAAAGGAAAAGGAGGACGATACGATGAACGTCCAGAACAGATTCCAGCTTCTGAGTATCGGACTACAAGACTATATGCAGAAGATCCCAGATTTCGACAAAGTATTCTTTATTTGTTCCATCTTTTATTTGAAAGCGACTTGTCTGCACTATCTTATGCAGTAAATCACATTTTAAAAAGTGGAGTACATTTACAAAATGTGTCTGCTAAGGATTTTATGGAGAAAGTGCAGCACCGAGATGATCATTTGGAAACACAACTGATCAATCTGATGGCTTGTCAGCGTGGGACAAATGAATATTGGTACCGACGCCATGGTGAATTAAAATGCATGTTACGGAATTTAGGAACACCAACATGGTTCCTTACCCTAAGCTGTGCTGAGTACGCTTGGGATGATTTACTGGATTTTCTACGAGAGGCAAATTCAAACATTAAAAACATTGAATACAAGACAGCAGGAGAACTGTGCTCATTGGATCCGGTTAATGTTTGCAGATATTTCAATCATAGATTTGAGGCTATGATGTCCTTCATCTGCAATAAAAAAAATCCACCCCTTGGAGAAGTAGTGGATTTCTTTTGGAGAAAAGAGTACCAGGCAAGAGGTGCTCCTCATATTCATATGCTGTTGTGGATCAAGGATGCCCCAAAGTTTGGAACAGATACTGATGAAGCAGTGTTATCTTACATTGAAGAATATGCAACATGTGCTATACCAAAAAGCACAGAAGAGAAAAAGTTAAAGGAGCAAGTTTTACGTTTCCAAAGTCATCGGTGTGGAAAATACTGTCGACGGAAATACAAGAGCAAAGATAAATACTACACTAAATGTCGATTTGGATTTCCTAGACCTGTTCTTTCAAATGGAAGAGTAAACAGTTTTATGTCATCTGTGACATTTATCACAAGAAAATCACCTAAGAATACCTACAACCTTAAAAGAAAAGAAGAATCAAAAAATATAAATGACTACAACCCAGTCATTTTATCCATGTGGAATGCTAACATGGATATACAGTATGTAGCTGACAATTCCATTGCTGTTGCTCAATATGTAACGTCTTACATTACTAAATCTGAAAAAACTGAATTGAAAGAAATGTGGGAAGAGATTTCTCACGAGAAGACTGTCAGTAAGAAGCTGTACAGTTTCAGTTTAAAGATGTTATCGCATCGAGAAATTGGATCCTACGAATGTTCAGGTTATCTTCTGCAAGTCTCTACTCAAAATCAAGAAGAATAATTTGGGCAAGTTTAGGCCTTGCAGCAATGAGAAATCGAGTACTGAAATCTGTTGGAGAAATTGAATATTTGGCCGAGAATGACCCAGAAAGTACAGATATTTGAAATCAAACATGTTGGACACATATTATCCAAAAAGAAGTCATCATCTGGAGAACATGTGTCTCTATGAAGTGCTGCAGAACTACATTTATTCACGGAAAGCCGCAGAAGACATCAACAATGGAAAATATAAAGTCATTGGTGAGGAAGGATGTTTGGTGAAGCAAACAAAAGGAAGTTTGATAAATCACAGGAAGCTGAGTTGCGACACTACTGACAAAAAGGAATTTTACTACTTGGCTCTTTTACAGCTGTTTAAACCATGGCGTACAGAGGATGAACTACTGGGAGAATTTCAAAGCTATGAAGATTCTTTTAATGCTTGCAAAGACAGCATACAATGCAGTATATTCTCAACTTATCTGCAAATGTTAAATGAAGAAATTGAACAGGAAACTACAATTGCAGCTGAAGTAGCTAGAGACAGTTCTCAAGACAGCCAAAGTTCAGGAACACTCAGTCAAGATCCCCTAGGACAACCAATCATTGAAAATGAAGCATCAATAGCCATGAATGAAGTGGAAACGGCTATGAATCAAGCTCAAGAAGAATTTATAGACTTACAAAATTTGGAAAGACAACTGAATGAAGAGCAGCAACAAATTTATGAAGAGATCAGAAGCAAAATTGATCACGGATTTCTACATGAAAAAAAGAGTGCTCATGCACATCATTTCATCCAATCAGGATGTATGTAAGCGGACAAGCTGGAACTGGAAAAAGTTTCCTAATAAAAGTCATCAGAAGCTACCTACAGCAAAAAACGGATTCTACTTTGTCTTGTGTGGTTACTGCTCCAACTGGGTTAGCAGCATATAACATAAAAGGAATCACCTTACATCGTTTGCTAATGTTACCAGTGGAGCATGAGGACAAAATACAATACAACAAGCTAACTGGAGAAGCATGCTTGGAAGTTTCAAGAGTATTGAAGAAGATGCAAGTTCTCATTATTGATGAGGTGAGCATGGTATCAAACTTAAAGCTTGCCTTTGTGCATTTAAGAATGCAGCAAATTCTAAGGACAGACTATGACGTGTTATTTGGTGGAAAACATGTCATAGTTTTTGGGGATCTTCTACAACTTACTCCAGTTAAAGGACAACCAGTGTTTAATACTGTGACACATGAAGACACAAAGAAGTCATTGGGAAGCATCGGTAATGCAAATATTTGGTCCTTCTTTGAGTACAAGGAACTTACTACTAATATGAGGCAAGCAATCGATGAAGAATATGGAAGTATTCTAAAAGATATCAGAATTGGACTACTCACAGAAGTTGGCAAAAAAGCATTACGGAGTCGGCTGCTACATAATTTATTTCCAAAGGAAGAAATAGTTGCAGAGAAGATATACAAGAACATTGCAGAAAAGAAAAGTGTCATCTGCTTAATGCCAACTCTACGTGAATGCTCAATATTCAATGAGGAGCTTTTAAAATTGGAAAAGGAAGATATCAGGAAATTGGAAGCAGTGGACAAAATTGAGGATGGAAGAATTACTATCACATTAACAGGCACACTGAAAAATAAATTGGATTCACTAGAGAAGAACATTTACAAAACAGCTGGATTAGAAAAAAATCTATATGTTTGCATGAACTGTAGAGTATTTTTAAGGAGAAATTTGGATGTTGAAAAAGGTTTAGTTAATGGAGCTATGGGAAGAGTTGTGGGTTTTATTAATTATCAGAAAAAAGATGGAATTGAATGTTTAAAAATAAAATTTGATCAGATAGAAGAAGTTAAAGACATTTGTCGTTGTTCAGTTCGTTTCATGCTTGTGAAAGACTTATATGTACGTAGGAAGCAGTTTCCGTTTTCTCTAGCATATGCTGTAACTATTCACAAATCTCAAGGATTGACTGTAGATTGTGCTTTTGTGAACATTGGTTCAACTGTGTTCAAAGAAGGTATGGCTTATGTAGCTTTGTCACGAGTGAAAACATTTATCTGGTTTATTCATGATAGACTTTGATGACTCAAAAGTTAGTGCTGATACAAATTGTGTAAAGGAGTATAATAGATTAAGAAGAACCTATGCTCCTCATTTAGGTCAGTATCCTGTGTTGGAGAAACGTGTAGTTTCTCGTAAAAGGAGAAATGAGAATATCTGTAATGAAGATGTAGAGAGGAGGAAAAAAAAGAGGAGTGATGTAATTGCAAGCAAAAAGAAAAAGGAAAATGTTGAAGAGGTTGTAGGTTGTCATTTTGAAAATAGCTCTGGTGTCAACTGCTACGCTAATGTAGTGCTGAATGTTGCATTTTATCTGGAAAGTGTGCAAGAGCCGATAATAGTAAATCAGAGAAAAAGATTCTGTTCTGAGTTGAGTCTCCTTTTTCAAAAGCTGAGTAATGATAAAACTCAAATAGAAAGTGCTACTGAAATTAGAAAACTTTTAGATGTATGTTCAGGACGAACACAGTTTTCTCAAAATGTACAGCAAGACGCACAGGAATTCTTGATGTTTTTTCTTCAGGTACTGGAAGAAGAAGGGGTTCCCATTGAAAATATGTTTGGTGTCTCTTATAAATGGGAACATAGTTGTGAAAACTGTTACAATACATGTGGCTCTAATGTTGATTCTGAAAGGTTTATTTATTTAACATTGCCAGAAAGTAAAACAGTCACTTTTGCTAAATTAGTTAAAGATGCTAATCATAGCATGGAATGCGGTGAGTGTCAATCTGAAATGTTTTCAACGTTAATTTTAAAGGAATACGGACAGTATGTAATTTTAATGATGCAACGATGTAAAGCTGATGGTTCAAAATTGGATACTTTAATAAAGAAGTTTACAGGACAGCAATTATCAATTTCAGGAAAAACTTTTGTAACAGTTGCAATAATTTTCCATGAAGGACCTACTGTTACTTCTGGACATTACACAGTTTATCTTAAATATGAAAAAGGCTGGACACTGTGTAATGATTCAAAATTGATTTTCAAGCAACGTTTGCCTTTTGATTTAGCAAATTCCTATCTAATCTTCCTGAAACCAAAATTTTAGAGAGACTTGGCAAGATCTGTACAAAACAATTTTACCATTTTTTTGGATTAGCATTGGAATTTTCAAAAAAAAAGATTTTTCAAATTATCATTTGGCCTAAGGGAAAGGTAACCAATTGTAATGTGGACTTTTTAAATTTTTAATGAAACTTTCGAAAACCAAAAATTTAGAGAAAATCGGTAACATCTGCACAATTTAAATTTTGGAATGTTATTGGATTACCATTGGAAATTTATTCAAAAAAGATTTTTTAAATTACTATTTGGCCATGAGGAAAGGTAAACAATTGTATTGTGGACTTATTTAATTATTAATTAATCTTTCGGAAACCAAAATGTTACAGAGAATCGGAGAGATCTGTACAATTTAAATTTTGGAATTTTATTGGAATAACATTGGAAATTTAATCAAAAAAGAATTTTAAAATTACTATTTGGCCTAAAGGAAATGGAACCAGATGTATTGTGGAGTTATTTGAGATATATTTTTGTGATTATACTTCTGAAACAAAAATGTCAGACGGTATTTTAAAGAAATAAGTATTGATATTAGATGATATTTTTTTAGAATATTATGGATTTCTATAATGTTATGTTTAAGTGAGAAGAGATTCTGGGCTTTTTTAAAACAATCTTTGAGATTGTTATTTTTTTTTTGCCCGCTGTTAAATGATGAATGCAATTGCTTTCACAATTTATAGTGAAATGCAATATATTCAGAAAACAGCAAAAAAAAGGCAAAACATTTTTTGGGGAAAATATGTAAATATGTGTACTGTATTATAAAATGTTTTATTAAATATTAATACTTTTTTCTTTTTTTTCAGATTGAGATAGAACATTTTCGAAAACTTGAACCATTTTTAAAGCAATAAAAATTAAATTTTAATTAATAAATAATTTTTTGAGTGGGTATGGTAAGTCAAAAATTTCATGGTCCCTTTTTTCTACTTCCCCACAATCACATTTTCAGTTTATCATTGTAGTCTCTCAAGGACCTTGTAATGTGATAATTGATTTTTAGTGTTTTTAAAAAAAAAAAAATAAATTACGCGTACCGTACGCGTACGGTAAAAAAAAATGAAAAAAAGTTTTAAAAAATATATAAAAAAAAGTTAAAAGTTAAGGTTGGCTCTTAAAAGAGCCGTTGTGTTCATGCAGGGACAGAGGAAAGAAAGAATGGGAATATTAGTCGGTACGACAAATGTGCTGATCTATTAAATTGTTCACTAGGGCAACACTGGTCTCCCTATGACAAATTAGATCATGACAAGTGGCGCACCGAATTAAAACCCTCGCAAACCGATGGTTGGTTTCCAGAGGACGAGAAAAAGGAGATGCTCCCCCCACAGATGAAGGGCTCAGCTGACCTACCGAAGATGGACTCGGCCCTGCAGATGATGGACCAGGCTGAGCTGCTGTGGATGTGCTTGGTTGACTTACTGAAGGGTTACCTTCAGTATGTCGAGCATGTGTCCTACCGTGTACATCTTGAAGGTGTCTCAACATGGTGTGATTCCCGAAGGAATACTTCTTGTTGGGATTCCCTCTTGAAAGTACACGGCCACAAAGCTTACAAGTCACTAAGGGTGCATTTACCTTTTTCTTGCCCTCTGGAAAAGAAAAATACTCCCATATGAAAGAGCTCTTTTGTTTCCTCCTTCTCTGCCTCAAGGTAGTGCTGCTAGCCTCACTCTCAGAAGAGTTCTGCTGTTCTGCCATCGTATCACAAAGACAACTCAGCTCCTTCTCCTAAGGGATCACAAGCAGAAATGAGGGGAATGGGTGTGGTGTAGGAGAGTTCTAGAACTGAAAGTAGTTTCAACCAATCAAAAGTTGTATTTCTTGATCACATGACCCACCGTGCGCGTACGTTACGCTTACGGTGCGCTTACGGAGCGCTTACGGCAAAAGTACGCATGCGCGTAAAAAAGACACGCGCACGCGCGCATGCGCAAAACAGGCACGCCCCTTCACTTCCGCGTAACATGCGCGTGCAGCGTACGCGTTACGCGCTGCACGCGCGTGACGTACGTCTACGCAAATTGCGTAAATGAACGCAAACAGCGTAGAAATCTAACGTTATAAAAGCAAGACGTGCGCTTACCGTACGCGCACGTTAAAAAAATAATAAAAAAAAAAAAAAAAGGGGAAAAAAAACCCACTATGTTATACTAATAAATCTTACCTGTTTGGAAAAAATAAAAAATATATTGTAGAATTTTTAAAATTTAACCATAGTCTTTAAAAAAGGATAGAAAATTAAAATAAAAATATGTTAAAAAAATTGAAAAAAAAAAAAAAAAAAAAAAAGAATTGGCATTTAAAAAACCTTGCAAATTCACTGAAAAAACCATGGGTTTCACACACGTTATAGTTAGGAATTAGCATTTAAAAAACCTTAGAAATTCAATGAAAAAACCAAAGGTTTCACACATGTTATAGTTAGCTGGACATTTCACTCGTAAAAAACCAATGAAATTCCCCCGTTATAGTTAGTTCAGCTAACTATAACTCGCGCGCCCGCAATGCACTACTGATGACGTCACATATTACATCACTCATGACATGGTCACTGACATCACTCATGACATCACTGATGACATCTCAAATGACATCACTGATGACATCACTGATGACATCATCCAGTGAATGTGTGTTTTTCTGAAAATTAAATATGTTTTATATATGTATATCTCAAGGTCAATGGAAGAATAAATGGGTATATAAGTGTCTAAATGGATGCTTTGTTTTTGAAAAATTTATTGTGTAACTGACTGATTAAGTGTATCATAGTGAATACATGGCTTACTGAGTAATGTTTAAATATGAAAATATCTGTATCAGTCTCTCACTTTGTGTATAAGTGGCTGCATGGGTTGGTGATTAGCTTCATGGGTGTCTATATAGGTTATTAGTTGTTTTTTTGAGTATCAGTCTGAGTGTCTGTATGGTTCGGTGGGGGGTATTACATAGTGCATAGGTGCATGAATTCACTCTTTGTATGTGTTGAAGACAGCATGTGTGCAGGACTGTATGGGTGGATGAGTGTGTGTATGGGTGTGTTAGTGAGTGAATGACTGTCTCAATAGTGTCTTTATGAGTAACTACATATCTATTAAACTAGTATATGTGACTATTGGTGTATATAAGTGAGTATATGTTAGAGTGAGAGATTGAAAGAGTTCCTGTATGAATAAGTATGTGTTTCTATAAATGATTGTTTTAAAGACTAAGTATGTGTAAGTTTCTGTAGAAGTAAGTGTGGTGGTGTGTGTATAACTGTATATGCAAGTAAATGTATGTTTGATTCTTTATTAGCATGAGTGACTATGTGTGTGAGTAACTCTATGGATGAGTGGCATTGTGTAACAGGATGTATAGGTGTATGAGTACATATGATGAGTGAGTACATGTATGAGTGACTGTATAGGACTGTTGGTGAATGAGTGGATGTGTATGTGGATCTTAGAATTACTGAAGAGGTTGTTGTAACTGGTATTGGTATGTCCATTGTTTTGAAAATTTTAGTCTCTATTTTTGAATGTGAGTATCAAAGGTTATATTAGGGGAAGAGGAGGTCTGCCACTCTGTCACAAGGATGATGTCATCAGTGATGTCATCAGTGATGTCATTTGAGATGTCATCAGTGATGTCATGAGTGATGTCAGTGACCATGTCATGAGTGATGTAATATGTGACGTCATCAGTAGTGCATTGCGGGCGCGCGAGTTATAGTTAGCTGAACTAACTATAACGGGGGAATTTCATTGGTTTTTTACGAGTGAAATGTCCAGCTAACTATAACATGTGTGAAACCTTTGGTTTTTTCATTGAATTTCTAAGGTTTTTTAAAGGCTAATTCCTAACTATAACGTGTGTGAAACCCATGGTTTTTTCAGTGAATATATATATATATATATATATATATTTTTTGTTGTAGCACGTAACCTCTGAGCCCAGAGGTTTGTATGAAAATACGCACTCTCTTGGAATCTGGAATTTGAAATTGCTTTATTTTCTATTAGCAGCCATAGCTATGCCCCAACTCATTTCGGTTTGTTACTGTTATGCATTTTTTCCATATGTTTGGCTATGGCATTTGAACGATCCTTATTCACAGTCGCTCTAATATGTTCAAGGATATGTTTTTTGATTTCACAAATTGTACTGCCTATGTATTTTAAAGTGCATGGGTACTCCACTATGTACATAACATATTTGCTTTTACAAGTGATGTGTTGTCTAATTTTCCACTTTACACCCTTTTGGATGTCCACTTCTTTTTTGGGTAACACAATCTTGCAGGCTTTGCAGCTTTTGCATGGCAAGAAACGTTCAATTTCAGTCCATGGTTTCTGATGGTTCATTTTGAAATGACTATTAGTTAGTTTGTCACCTATGTTTGGGGCTCTCCTATAGGTGACATTGGGATGATCCCCTATTAGGTCTGATATCGTCGGGTCCAATATCAGAATACCCCAATGTTATTTGAGAATTCTGGTGAGTTCACTTTTTTTAGCTGTGTAGGTTGTTATCAGTCTTATTTTTACAGGATCCTCAGTCTTTGGTTTTTCTTGTATTTTGAGAATCTCTCTTCGATTTTTTGATTTTACCCTTTCTAAGCTTTGTTCGACGATCTTGTTTGGATAGTTTCTCTTTTTGAACCTTGTTTGCATCGCTCTGCCATGATTTTCAAATTCGTTGTCTGAAGAACAGTTTCTGCGTACCCTTAAAAATTCTCCATTTGGTATATTCAATTTTTGGTTTATATGGTGAAAGCTGTTGGCGTGGAGAACTGCGTTAATACCTGTTTGTTTGCGAAAGAGTGTAGTTTGTAGGGTATCATCTTCCACATAAATTTCAATGTCCAGGAATTATATTTTACTTGGGCTGATCTCATATGTAAATTACAAATTGGCCTCATTGTTATTTAGGATTTGAAAATATTTAGCAAAATCCTCTACTGACCCGTCACAGATGGTAAATAGGTCGTCGATGAACCTCCACCACGCAACTATTTTCTGCACATATGTATCATTTTCGCATTTCCATGCTATTTTTTGTTCTTACGAGCCAATAACTAGATTTGCAAAGTTTGGAGAGAAGGAAAAGCCCATGGCTGTTCCCTTCATTTGTCTGTAATACTTTTTATTGTAGATAAAAATATTGTTGTGTAGGCAAAGGGAGATCATATCCAACAGCATGATGTTATGTTGTTTGAATTGGATGTTCCTTTTTCCTAAGAAACTTCATGCTTTCAATCCCATTTGATGTTCTATATTTGTGCACAACAAGACAACATCCATCGATATCAATTTATACCCTCTGTGATTTGGTATACCTTCCAATTTTTGTAATAAGTCTGTTATATCTAGCAAATTGGAATTAAGATCCTTTATCATTGGAGCCAAGAAATGATCGATGTATTTTGACATCGGCTCCATTATTGAGCCATTTGCAGATATTATAGGTCTACCAGGTGGTTTGTGGAAACGTTTGTGGACTTTTGGTAGAAAATAAATAGTTGCCACTACTGGATTCTCTACTGTCAGATATTTATTTTCTTCCTCATCAATTAGGCCTTATTCAAGCCATTCACAAAGGTATTTGTTAATTGTTTCCCCAATATCTTTTATTGGGTTATTTTCCAGCACTTTGTAGCATGACTCATCCCGTAATTGTCTGTTTGCTTCCCATACGTAGGCTTGTTTGTTTTGAATTACTTTAAAAAGTAAAAAAGGAAAAATAAGTTTTGTACTACACAGACCAGAATGCTTTGCAACCACATAGAACAGGAAATTCGTGTGGAAGTAGAAATAAAAGATGCCTATTTTACCGGTTGGTGTAAACTACCCGTGATCAAGGTTGGAGGTACGAACCGAAACGCATTGGGGCAAAGCTATGGCTACCAATAGAAAATAAAGCAATTTCAGATTCCAGATTCCGAGAGTGTGCGTTTTTTCATACAAACCTCTGGGCTCAAAGGTTACTTACTGCAAAATTTAACGTCTGCCCTGCCGGAGAACATTTGCACCGCACTGAAGGAGGAGCGCTGGCATGCTAACCGAGGGCGTTATAGGACGATATATATATATATATATATATATATATATATATATATAGATATGTATTCACTGAAAAAACCATAGGTTTCAGGGGCGTTATAGTTAGCTGGACTTTTCACTTGTGCAAAACCATTGAAATTCCCCCGTTATAGTTAGTTTAGCTAACTATAACTCGCGCGCCCGCAATGCACTGCTGATGACGTCACATATTACATCACTCATGACATGGTCAGTGACATCACTCATGACATCACTGATGATATCTTAAATGACATCACTCATGACATCATCCAGTGAATGTGTGTTTTTCTGAAAATTACATATGTTTTATATATGTATATCTCAAGGTCGATGGAAGAATAAATGGGTATATAAGTGTCTAAATGGATGATTTGTTTTTGAAAAATTGATTGTATAACTGACTGATTAAGTGTATCTTAGTGAATACATGGCTTAGTGAGTAATGTTTAAATATGTAAATATCTGTATCAGTCTCTCACTTTGTGTATAAGTGGCTGCATGAGTTGGTGAGTAGCTACATGAGTGTCTATATAGGTTATTAGTTGGTTTTTTGAGTATCAGTATGAGTGTCTGAGTGTCTGTATGGTTCGTGGGGGGTATTACATAGTGCATAGGTGCATGAATGAGTGACTCACTGTTTGTATGTGTTGAAGACAGCATGTGTGCAGGACTGTATGGGTGGATGAGTGTGTGCATGGGTGTGTTAGTGAGTCAATAGTGTCTTTATGAGTAACTACATATGTTTTAAACTAGTATATGTGACTATTGGTGTACATAAGTGAGTATATGTGAGAGTGAGAGATTGAAAGAGTTCCTGTATGAATAAGTATGTGTTTCTATAAGTGATTGTTTAAAAGACTAAGTATGTGTAAGTTTCTGTAGAAGTAAGTGTGGTGGTGTGTGTATAACTGTATATGCAAGTAAATGGATGTTTGATTCTTTATTAGCATGAGTGACTATGTGTGTGAATAACTCTATGGATGAGTGGCGTTGTGTAAAGGGATGTATAGGTGTGTGAGTACATATGATGAGTGAGCACATGTATGAGTGACTGTATAGGACTGTTGGTGAATGAGTGGATGTGTATGTGGATCTTAGAATTACTGAATAGGTTGTTGTAACTGATATTGGTATGTCCATTGTTTTGAAAATTTTAGTTTCTATTTTTGAATGTGTGTATCAAAGGTTATATTAGGGGGAGAGGAGGTCTTCCACTCTATCACAAGGATGATGTCATCAGTGATGTCATTTGAGATGTCATCAGTGATGTCATGAGTGATGTCACTGACCATGTCATGAGTGATGTAATATGTGACGTCATCAGCAGTGCATTGCGGGCGCGCGAGTTATAGTTAGCTGAACTAACTATAACGGGGAAATTTCAATGGTTTTGTACAAGTGAAAAGTCCAGCTAACTATAACGCCCCTGAAACCTATGGTTTTTTCATTGAATTTCTAAGGATTTTTAAATGCTAATTCCTAACTATAACGTGCCTGAAACCTATGGTTTTTTCAGTGAATTTCAAAGGTTTTTTAAATGCGAATTTCTAACTATGCCTACAGAGATAGGACATGTGAAGAAAGAAGAAAAAACGCACAGAAAGAAAAAAAAGAAATGAAGAAAGAAGCAACAGAAGTCCTCAAAGACGAAGAAAAGTGCAGGAAGAAGGATAACGTGCAGAGAGAACAAACAGAAGAGCAGAAAGAAGCCTTGTTGCAAAATCATCCTGTACCCTCAACTTTTTCAGACGGATACTGGTGGTAACTGAGTCTGACTAACCAGTCCTAGACCCAGTGCTATGTTAAAAGACACTCAGAATACAGTGAAAACACCTACAAACACTAGGGAACACTATGTGTTGGGGTCCCCCTGTGATCAGCATGACCTCCTCTGTAAGCCCCTAGTATATAATAGGGCAGGGGATTAAAACTACCTCTTAAAACGCGCCACAGGGCGTGTTTGTACACGTCACCTCAGGCCCCGTCCCCTCACTTCCCCACTGTGTAAACACACCCTGTGGCCGTTTTAAGTTGGGAGATTAAGTCCCCTTGAATCCTGAGGGTCCCTAGGGTCCAACTAGACCACTAGGTACCTCCGGTAAGCGCCACTGAGCTGCGTTGCAGAGAGATGTAAAAAGGGGAACAGCCTAGACCACCTCTCTGCAACGCAGCGCAGTGGCGCTTACTGGAAGCACCTGGTGGGCTAGTTGGCCCCCAAGGTCCCTCAGGATTGAAGGGGAATTATTTCCCCAACTTAAAACTCGCAACAGGGCGTGCTTGCACACGTTAACTCAGGCCCCGTCCCCTCCCTTCACCACTGTGTAAACACGCCCTGTGGCCGTTTTTAGTAGGGAGATTAAGTTCATTTGAATCCTGAGGGTCCCTAGGGTCCAACTAGCCCACTAGGTACCTCCAGTAAGCGCCACAGAGCTACGTTGCAGAGATGTGTAAAAAGTGGCACGGCCTGGACCACCTCTCTGCAACGCAGCTCAGTGGTGCTTACTGGAAGCACCTGGTGGGCTAGTTAGCCCCCAGGGGCCCTCAGGATTGAAGGGGAATTATTTCCCCAACTTAAAACGCGCCATAGGGCCTGTTTGCACACGTCACCTCAGGCCCAGTCCCCTCCCTTCCCCATTGTGTAAACACGCCCTGTTTCCGTTTTTTAAGTTGGGAGATTAAGTCCCCTTGAATCCTGAGGATCCCTAGGGGCAAAATAGCCCACTAGGTACGTCCAGTAAGCGCCATTGCAGAGAGGTGTAAAAAGGGGCACGGCCTGCACCACCTCTCTGCAACGCAGCTCAGTGGTGCTTACTGGAAGCACCTGCTGGGCTAGTTAGCCCCCAGGGGCCCTCAGGATTGAAGGGGAATTATTTCCCCAACTTAAAACGCGCCACAGGGCATGTTTGCACACGTCACCTCAGGCCCCGTCCCCTCCCTTCACCACTGTGTAAACGCGCCCTGTGGCCGTTCTAAGTTGAGAGATTAAGTCTCCTTGAATCCAAAGGGTCCCTAGGGTCAAACTAGCCCACTAGGTACCTCCAGTAAGCGCCACAGAGCTGCGTTGCATAGAGGTGTAAAAAGGGGCATGGCCTCAGAACACCTGTCTGCAACGCAGCTCCCTGGCGCATACTGGAGATACCTGTTGGGCTAGTTGGCCCTCAGGGACCCTCAGTATTGAAGGAGAATTAATTCCCAAACTTACAACTGGTCATGGGGCGCGTTTGCAGAGTACTGCAAGGAGGGGGCGTGGCCTCCGGCGCGATGCCGGTCTTTTATTTATTTAATTTTTTTAAGAAGGAGGGCTGTGTGGCCCCCCTTCTTTTTCTAATTTACTGGCCCTGGCGACCCCATCCCCCAGGGCCTGCACACTAATTTGTTTTGTTGAAAAAAATTATTTTGGCCCTGGCCTTAATCGGCCCCAGGGACCCCAACCCCCAGGTCATGGCCTTTTTGTTTTTAATTCTTTAGGAGGGGGCTGCGGACCCCATTCCCCGGGGCCGGCCTTCGTTTTTTAGTATTTTAAAAAAATATATATTTATAGAAAAACCTAGAACATGCTGGACAAACCGTATGTACCTATCACCATGACGATTTGCGTGATATTAATTAAAAGGCGACTATGCATAGAATGAATCCACATGGAATGTATTTACACCGCTAGTGAAGCTCTGACGTGTCGGATGCCCTACCGTGCCTAATCCCGGCGCCCCCTCCGGTGGGTACTCTCCAAGTAGACACCCTTGTTGTTTATTTATACAAACATGGGTAGCTATTGACGGGCACATTTCTATCCTCCATGGTCCTTTGTGCATGCCCCTGCACCCTCCTTCTTGCCCATCATAGCCAATGTGCTGCCACTAACCCTCCCGCTTGCCATGCATGGTCTTCTGTGCTGCCACGGCCCCTCCCACCTTCCCTTTGTGGTCAGATAGCTGCCCCTGACCCCCTCCCACCTTCCCTCCATGGTCTGTGTGTATGCCATCATAGTCTCATTGTTGCTCTCCATGGTGTGTCTTGTTTCTAGTGCCTATCCTGCCGGACCTCCATGGTCATCTTACTGCTCCTGCCCTGCCCCCTTGCCCCCAGCCCTCTGTTTCCATGTGCAGACCCCTATTCCCTCCCTCCTGGCTTGTCTGTTCCATTGTAATGCCCCTGATCCATCCTTTCTGCCCTTTATGGTCTGTTATGCTGCAGCTTTCTCTCCTGTCTGTCCATTATGGCCAGCTAGCTACCATTGCCTCTTTCCCCTCTGTTCTCTGTTGTCTATGTGCATGGTCCTGTCCCCTCCCGATTGCTTTCTATGGATTGTTGTGCTGTACTTCCGTCCCGCATGCGCTGTGTGGTGTATTGTGCTGCTGCAAACCCTGATACCTGCCCTGTAGGGTCAGTTTGGTGCACCTCTCCATGTCCCTCCTGTCCTTTGTTATTCGAGTCCATGTCCCTACCCCAATTCCTCCTGCCTACCATGATCCAATATACCATACTTGCGAACATTTTGAACTTGGTAAGAGGGAGATTTTGAAAAAAAAACTGGGGTATTGATTTTCCCCTTTGAGTTACATTGAAAAAGAGGAGATTGTAGATAGGAGACAGATCAAATAAAGCCCATTTGAGATTAAAAATATTGGACGTTTCCTGGCTGAAGCGGGTCTGTTGGCATGTATGGTTGTACTACCACTGCCTCTTCCTTCTGCCCACAATGGTGTATTATATTGCCACAGCCTCTCTTGTCTGTCCTGTATTGTTGGTTTGTTGCCCCTGCCCCCCTTTCCACTGCCCTCCATTGTCTGTTGTGCTGCCACTGCCCTTCCTGCCTGCCCAGTATGGTCAAATTGTTGCATCTGCACTCTCCTACCTGCCTTCAATTTTCAGAGTCCGTGCCCCTGGCCTCTGCCTCTCAACAGTATCCCAATGAACAACTAGATTGCTAACAATCTATATTTATTATAAAAGTGTGGAACGCCTGACGTCATCTTGATGTAATCAAAACTGTAATACCTAGAGGATTTCCTTTAGAAATTACTTATATGAGAGGGTCTTATTTGCATCAAAATTATGGTTAGTGCTCTAAAAAACTAAAACGAGGACATATTTTCTGAGTTTTCAAATAGCGACAAAGAACTTTTAAATTATTTGTAATCTTTATGTTTTTATATCCAGTTGACCACTTGATTAAATGTTGCACCTAGGGGAGAGGATGTGGTGTTACTTCCAGAGCTGCAGACTTTGCAACTGGGGAACCAGGTTGGAGTTTCTGCTTCAGCTCAACATTCTGTGATTCTGGTCAAATCACTTAATCTCCCCATGTCTACAACCAAAATGAATTTGATCTTGTGTGATGTAACAAATGCTCATGTAAAGCACTCCAATACCTGACACGTCTGCACTATAGAAAACTACAAATACACAAAAAATAAGGGTTTTGCACACTTCTGTCATTGGGCAACATGCGAGCTATATCTGGGTGATATTTGTGCTGTATTTGGGCTCTTTTGTCTCTAGTGGCCATCTTGGGAGATGTATTTGTTATGAAGTTTCCTATTTTCCTCATCTACTGCAGTCTCCTCAGTAGGAAATGCTTTCAGTTTTTTACTTTGATTCCATCAAGAAGGTATTCAGATGTGTCACACATTTGCCATAAAATCTGAATGTTAGCACTCTAGTTGCTCATTAGATCACTGTAGTAAAGCTACTGCTCACCACGGAAGTCTGCTGCTGGTATTAAAAGTGCATGTTTCAGTCTGCATATCAGAATTTTTTAATGAAATAGAAGAGGATTTGAGAAGTCACTCAAAATGTGCCCTAATTTTTCTTTCTTCAGCACTAATCATAATTTCTATGGCAAAATGAACCCCCTCATTGTGTTCATTTTTAAATTAAATGGTTTAAGTGTTACCAGTTTATTCCAATCAAGATGGCTTCAGGTGTGCCATACTTTTGTCTTAAGTAAGACAGTAAGCGCTCTAGTTGTTCGTTAGAACACTCTGGGACATTCTGTCATTGGGCTATACTTGGGCTACATCTGGGTGATATTTGGGCTACATTTGGGCTCTTTTGTCTCTGGTGGCCATCTTGGGAGATTTATTTGTTATGAAGTTTCCTAATTTCCTCATTTACTGCAGTCTCCTCAGCATGAAATAGTTTCAGTTTTTTACTTTGGTTCCATCAAGATGGCATTCAGATATGTCACACATTTGCCATAAATTCTGAATGTTAGCACTCTAGTTGCTCATTAGATCACTGTAGTAAAGCTACTGCTCACCAGGGAAGTCTGCTGCTGGTATTCAAAGTGCATGTTTCAGTCTGCATGTCAGAATTTGTTTATGAAATAGAAGAGGATTTGAGAAGTCAAAATGTGCCCTAATTTTTCTTTCTGCAGCACTAATCATAATTACTATGGCAAAATGAACCCCCTCATTTTGTTCCTTTGTAAATTAAATGTTTTAAGTGTTACCACTTTATTCCAATCAAGATGGCTTCAGGTGTGCCATACTTTTGTCATAAGTAAGACTGTTAGCGCTCTAGTTGTTCGTTAGAACACTCTTGGACATTCTGTCATTGGGCTATACTTGGGCTACATCTGGGTGATATTTGGGCTACATTTGGGCTCTTTTGTCTCTGGTGGCCATCTTGGGAGATTTATTTGTTATGAAGTTTCCTAATTTCCTCATTTACTGCAGTATTCTCAGTAGGAAATACTTTCAGTTTTTTACTTGGTTCCATCAAGAAGGCATTCAGATGTGTCACACATTTGCCATAAATTCTGAATGTTAGCACTCTAGTTGCTCATTAGATCACTGTAGTAAAGCTACTGCTCACCAGGGAAGTCTGCTTCTGGTATTCAAAGTGCATGTTTCAGTCTGCATGTCAGAATTTTTTTATGACATAGAAGAGGGTTTGAGAAGTCAAAATGTGCCCTAATTTTTCTTTCTGCAGCACCAATCATAATTTCTATGGCAAAATGAACCCCCTCATGTGTATCAAAGGTTATATTAGGGTGAGAGGAGGTCTGCCACTCTATCACAAGGATGATGTCATCAGTGATGTCATCAGTGATGTCATTTGAGATGTCATCAGTGATGTCATGAGTGATGTCACTGACCATGTCATGAGTGATGTAATATGTGACGTCATCAGCAGTGCATTGCAGGCGCGCGAGTTATAGTTAGCTGAACTAACTATAACGGGGGAATTTCAATGGTTTTGTACAAGGGAAAAGTCCAGCTAACTATAACACCCCTGAAACCTATGGTTTTTTCAGTGAATTTCTGATGTTTTTTAAATGCTAATTCCAAACTATAACGTGCCTGAAACCTATGGTTTTTTCTGTGAATTTCAAAGGTTTTTTAAATGCTAATTTCTAACCATGCCTACAGAGATAGGACATGTGAAGAACGAAGAAAAAATGCACAGAAAGAAAAAAAAGAAGTGCAGAAAGAAGCAACAGAAGTCCTCAAAGACGAAGAAAAGTGCAGGAAGAAGGATAACGTGCAGAAAGAACAAAAAGAAGAGCAGAAAGAAGCCTTGTTGCAAAATCATCCTGTACCCTCAACTTTTTCAGACGGATACTGGTGGTAACTGAGTCTGACTAACCAGTCCTAGAGCCAGTGCTATGTTAAAAGACACTTAGAATACAGTGAAAACACCTACATACACTAGGGAACATTATGCGTTGGGGTCCCCCTGTGATTAGCATGACCTCCTCTGTAAGCCCCTAGTATATAATAGGCAGGGGGATTAAAACTACCTCTTAAAACAGGCCACAGGCCGTTTTTGCACACGTTAACTCAGGCCCCGTCCCCTCCCTTCACCACTGTGTAAACACGCCCTGTGTCCGTTTTTAGTTGGGAGATTAAGTTCATTTGAATCTTGAGGGTCCCTAGGGTCCAACTAAGTGCCACAGAGCTGCGTTGCAGAGAGGTGTAAAAAGTGGCACGGCCTGGACTACCTCTCTGCAATGCAGCTCAGTGGCGCTTACTGGAAGCACTTGGTGGGCTAGTTAGCCCCCAGGGGCCCTCAGTATTGAAGGAAAATTATATCCCCAATTTAAAACGTGCCATAGTGCGTGTTTGCACACGTAACCTCAGGCCCCGTCCCCTCCCTTCACCACTGTGTAAACGCGCCCTGTGGCTGTTCTAAGTTGAGAAATTAAGTCCCCTTGAATCCTAAGGGTCCCTAGGGTCAAACTAGACCACTAGGTACCTCCAGTAAGCGCCACAGAGCTGCGTTGCAGAGAGGTGTAAAAAGGGGCTTGGCCTCAGAACACCTGTCTGCAGCGCAGCTCCCTGGTGCATACTGGAGTTGCCTGTTGGGCTAGTTGGCCCTCAGGGACCCTCAGTATTGAAGAGGAATTAATTCCCCAACTTACAACTCGCCAGGGGGTGCGTTTGCAGAGTGCTGCAAGGAGGAGGCGTTGCCTCCGGCACGATGCCAGTCTTTTATTTATTTTAATTTTTTAAGACGGGGGCTGTGTGGTTCCCCTTCTTATTCTAATTTATTGGCTCTAATGACCCCATCCCCCACGGCCTGTCTCCTAATTATATGTTTTTGACCCCAATCCCCAGGGCCGGCCACTGTTTTTTATTATTTTAAAAAAATATATATTTAAAGACACACCTAGGACATGCTGGACAAACCGTACGTACCTATCACCATGACGATTTGCATGATATTCATTCAAAGGCGACTATGCATACAATGAATCCACGTGGAATGTATTTACACCACTAGTGAAGCTCTGACATGTCTGATGCCCTACCGTGCCTAATCCCGGTAGACACCCTTGTCGTTTATTTATACAAACATGGGTAGCTATTGACGGGCACATTTAATACACATGTACACCAAGCCATTCAAAGGGGATTCAACAAAAATTCGACCAAAACTATGCAAGAAAAATATTTTCTCATGCTTTTCCCACAGAGGTTTGGAAGGTGATCTATAAGCTAAACTGAGAGCTTATTTTCTGTAAATTTACATTATCTTTCTCAGTCATGTGAGAATGAAGTCTGACATTCTCAGTAAAACATGTACATTCAACAAGGGCAGAGACTGTCAGTTGATTCCTTTGTGTTCTACTGCAGCTTCCCAGAGTGTTCCAAAGAACAACTAGAGCGCTATCAGTCCTACTTATGATAAACGTATGGCACACCTGAAGCCATCTTGCTTGGATTAAAGTGGTAACTCTTAAAACATTTAATTTAAAAAGGAACAAAATGAGGGGGTTTATTTTTCCATAAAAAGTATGATTAGTGCTGCAGAAAGAAAAATTAGGGCACATTTTGAGTGACTTCTCAAATCCTCTTCTATTTCATTACAAAATTCTGACATGCAGACTGAAACATGCACTTTCAATACCAGCAGCAGTTTTTCCTGGTGAGCAGTAGCTTTACTACAGTGATCTAATGAGCAAAAAGAGTGCTAACATTCTGAATTTATGGCAAATGTGTGACACATCTAAATGCCTTTGGAATCAAAGTAAAAAACTGAAAGCATTTCCTACTGAGGAGACTGCAGTACATGAGGAAATTAGGAAACTTCATAACAAATAAATCTCCCAAGATGGCCACCGGAGACAAAAGAGCCCAAATGTAGCCCAAAATCACCCAGATATAGCCCAAATATAGCCCAATGACAGAAGTGTGCAAAACACTTAGGGCCATATGTAGGTAAATTACATTTACCAATTCCTAAATACCGAATTTTACCGATTCGGTATTTATGAATCGGTAAATGTAATGTAGGTAAATAATTACCGATTCGGTATATGTCGGTATTTTAGAATCGGTATTTACCGAATCGGTAATGGCAACTGGCTTCTCATTCATTCCTATGGGCCTGGAGGCCCATAGGAATGAATGGGAAGCCAGTTACCATTACCGATTCGGTAAATACCGAATCGGTAATGGGGGAGGCATCATCATGGGTGGCAGGGTGTCACATTGACACCCTGTTGCACCCCTGATTCGCCCATGTGTGCACATGTGGCGCACATACATGCCCTAAGGACATGTATGTCTGCCACATTGCACACTTCAAATTGCAAAAAATGCTTTATTACAGGTATTTCGTCATTTACCATCAACTTTTAGTTGGTGGTAAATAACGAATTCCCACACCAACGACACACTCCCCCTACATATCATTTCAGGATTCGGTATTTACCGAATCGGTAAAATTACCGATTCGGTAATTTTACCGATTCGGTAAATTACCAAATCCTGAAATATGCCCCCTACATACCAAAAGCCTAAATACCGGTCGGTAACGGGATATTTACCGAAAATCGGCTGTTACCGACCGGTATTTGGCTTCCTACATATGGCCCCTATTATTTTGTGTTTTTGCAGTGTTATGTAGTGCAGACATGTCAGGTATTGGAGTGCTTTACATGAGCATTGGTTACATCACACAAGAACAAATTCATTTTGGTTGTAGACATGGGGAGACTAAGTGATTTGACCAGAATCACAGAATGTCGAGCTGAAGCAGAAACTCCAACCTGGTTCCCCAGTTGCAAAGTCTGCAGTTCTGGAAGTAACACCACATCCTCTCCCCTAAGTGCAACATTTAATCAAGTGGTCAACTGGATAAAAAAACATAAAGGTAACAAATAATTTAAAAGTGCTTTCTCGCTATTTGAAAACTCAGAAAATATGTCCTTATTTTAGTCTTTTAGAGCACTAACCATAATTTTGATGCCAATAAGACCCTCTCATATATGTAATTTCTAAAGGAAATGCTCTAGGTATTACAGTTTTGATTACATCAAGATGACGTCAGGCGTTCCACACTTTTGTAATAAATATAGAATGTTAGCAATCTAGTTGTTCATTAGGATACTGTTGAGAGGCAGAGGCCAGGGGCACGGACTCTGAAAATTGAAGGCAGGTAGGAGGGTGCAAAGGCAACAATTTAACCACACTGAGCAGGCAGGAAGGGCCGTGGCTTTACAACAGACTATGGAGGGCAGTGGAAAGGGGGGCAGGGGCAACAAACCAACAATACAGGACTTGCAAGAGAGGCTGTGGCAATGTAATAGACCATTGTGGGCAGAAGGAAGAGGCAATGGTAGTACAACCATACATGCCAACAGACCCGATTCAGCCAGGAAACGTCCAATGTTTTTAAGCTCAAATGGGCTTTATTTTATCTGTCTCCTGTCTACAATCTCCTCTTTTTCAATGTAACTCAAAGGGGAAAATCAATACCCCAGTTTTTTTTCAAAATCTCCCTCCTACCAAGTTCAAAATGTTCGCAAGTATGGTACATTGGATCATGGAAGGAAATGGGGTAGGGACATGGACTTGGATAACAGAGGACAGGAGGGACATGGAGAGGTGCACCAAACTGACCCTGCAGGGCAGGCATCAGGGTTTGAAGCAGCACAATACACCACACAGGGCATGCGGGACGGGAGTGCAGCACAACAATCCATAGAAAGCAAGAGGGAGGGGACAGGACATTGCACATGGACAACAGAGAACAGAGGGGCAAGAGGCAGGACCATAATGGACAGACAGGAGAGAAAGCTGCAGCATAACAGACCATAAAGGGCAGGAGGGATGGATCAGGGGCATTACAATGGAACAGACAAGCCAGGAGGGAGGGAGTAGGGGTCTGCACATGTAAACAGAGGGCTGGGGCAAGGGGGCAGGGCAGGAGCAGCAAGATAGCCATGGAGGTCAGGCAGGATGGGCACTAGAAGCAAGACACACCATGAAGAGCAACAGTGAGACTGTGATGGCATACACACAGACCATGGAGGGAAGGTGGGAGGGGTTCAGGGGCAGCTAACTGACCACACAGGGAATGTGGGAGGGGCCATGGCAGCACAGAAGACCATGCATGGCAAGTGGGAGGGTTAGTGGTAGCACAATGGCTATGATGGGCAAGAAGGAGGGTGCAGGGGCATGCACAAAGGACGATGGAGGATAGAAGGGAGGGTCAGGACCTGTGCACAGACAAGAAAGTTCAGGGGAAGGGGCCTCACAACAGACCGCATGGGGCAGGCAGGAGGAGCAGTTGCAGCACAACAGACCAGGGAGGGCAGAAGGGTGTGGCAGTACAATGGACCATGTAGGACAGCAGGAAGAGGATAGGGGCATGGCATGTGGACAGGCAGGTTGGAGGTGGCAGGGACAGGTTACAGTCATCTGACAATGCTAGGCAGGTGGGAGGGGAGTGGCAGCTCAACAGAACACTCAGAGTAGATAGGAGTGGCAGGTCCATGGAACATGGTGGGCAAAAAGGATGGAGCAGGGGCATACACAAAGACATCGGAGGGCAGGGGGAAGGAGAATAGGGGCAGCAAGCTAAGCACAGAGTTTAAGCAGGAGGTCAATGATGGGGCATAGAATTGGGCAATGGAGGGCAGGAGGAGTGGACTGGTACGTCATACTAAATTGAGGGCAGTGGCAGCACATCAGACCATGCATGGCAGGAGGGAGGAGGCTTGTCCATGGATTCACACAACAGAGGATAGGGAGGAGGGGGATGGGGCAGCAAGCTAACTGTTCAGAGAAGGCGGGTATTAGGAACTATATTGTTTTTAAAACGTGTGTCTGTGCGAACTACTTAAAATATGAACAAGTATGCAGCATAATCTCACTTTTATTCAGGAAGAAGAGGACGTTTGGGACTGTGACTCCGGGCTCACTTGGGAGAAACATCCCCTGACCCTCCACCCCCCCATCGCAAAATGTAATGCCCGTGAAAAGGGTAGGTGGATGCAGTGTTATATAGAACATAGTCCTGAAAGCACGATTGAAAATGAAAACTAGATATAGTATATGGTATAAACTATGCAGCAAAAAGTGTGATATAAGATGAACCGGGGCATGAAATATAATATGCAATACATTGTACGCAATGACAGATTCATTGGAGAGCGCGAGATAGCACAGGCATTAGCGCTTGCTATGTGATATGCGCCTTGGAGTGTAATATGCACAGGGCAGTGTTGTGTAACCTAAGTAGTCTCTAAAGTTGTAATATAAAATATGTGCTGGGTAGTGTAACATTGCATATGCACTGTGACAAAGATATGGATCCCAGATTGTAATATGTATGGCATAGCACTGTACGTTATAACATAGGCATCGAGGAAGGCACGTTAGATGGGGCAATATAACCCGTGCGAAGACAAGTGTGGCATGACATATTCACGGGGTGGTGTTACAGTGCACATGGGCTAGAGAGTGTCATAGCATATGCACTAGCTAGTGGAATACAACACAGAGGTGTGTGGCACTCAGCAGGCAATGGCGGGTGTAACACAGCATTGGGCTCTGCCAGGAGCGCGCTGTGACTCTCAAGTGATGTTCGTCCCCTTTCCAGAGAGTAAAATAAAAAGTATTACACATCCGGCAGTGGATGTGTGTTTTATTAACCGTGAGGGGGGTTTCTTGCATAGTTTTGGTCGAATTTTTGTCGAATCCCCTTTGAATGGCTTGGTGTGCATGTGTATTAAATGTGCCCGTCAATAGCTACCCATGTTTGTATAAATAAACGACAAGGGTGTCTACCGGGATTAGGCACGGTAGGGCATCAGACATGTCAGAGCTTCACTAGTGGTGTAAATACATTCCACGTGGATTCATTGTATGCATAGTCGCCTTTTAATGAATATCACGCAAATCGTCATGGTGATAGGTACGTACGGTTTGTCAAGCATGTTCTAGGTGTGTCTATAAATATATATTTTTTAAAAATAATAAAAAACAGTGGCCGGCCCTGGGGATTGGGGTCAAAAAAATATAATTAGGAGACAGGCCCTGGGGGATGGGGTCATCAGGGCCAATAAATTAGAATAAGAAAGGGAACCACACAGCCCCCCTTCTTAAAAAATTAAAATAAATAAAAGACTGGCATCGTGCCGGAGGCCACGCCCCCTCTTTGCAGCACTCTGCAAACGCGCCCCCTGGCGAGTTGTAAGTTGGGGAATTAATTCCTCTTCAATACTGAGGGTCCCTGAGGGCCAACTAGCCCAACAGGCATCTCCAGAATGCACCAGGGAGCTGCGCTGCAGACAGGTGTTCTGATGCCTAGCCCCTTTTTACACCTCTCTGCAACGCAGCTCTGTGGCGCTTACTGGAGGTACCTAGTGGTCTAGTTTGACCCTAGGGACCCTTAGGATTCAAGGGGACTTAATCTCTCAACTTAGAACAGCCACAGGGCGCGTTTACACAGTGGTGAAGGGAGGGGACGGGGCCTGAGGTGACGTGTACAAACACGCACTATGGCACGTTTTAAATTGGGGATATAATTTTCCTTCAATACTGAGGGCCCCTGGGGGCTAACTAGCCCACCAAGTGCTTCCAGTAAGCGCCACTGAGCTGCATTGCAGAGAGGTGGTCCAGGCCGTGCCACTTTTTACACCTCTCGGCAACGCAGCTCTGTGGCACTTACTGGAGGTACCTAGTGGGCTAGTTGGACCCTAGGGACCCACAGGATTCAAATGAACTTAATCTCCCAACTAAAAACGGACACAGGGCGTGTTTACACAGTGGTGAAGGGAGGGGATGGGGCCTGAGTTAACGTGTGCAAAAACGCCCTGTGGCCTGTTTTAAGAGGTAGTTTTAATCCCCCTGCCCTATTATATACTAGGGGCTTACAGAGGAGGTCATGCTAATCACAGGGGGACCCCAACGCATAATGTTCCCTAGTGTATGTAGGTGTTTTCACTGTATTCTAAGTGTCTTTTAACATAGCACTGGCTCTAGAACTGGTTAGTCAGACTCAGTTACCACCAGTATCCGTCTGAAAAAGTTGAGGGTACAGGATGATTTTGCAACAAGGCTTCTTTCTGCTCTTCTTTTTGTTCTTTCTGCACGTTATCCTTCTTCCTGCACTTTTCTTCGTCTTTGAGGACTTATGTTGCTTCTTTCTGCACTTTTTTTTTCTTTCTTTGCATTTTTTCTTCTTTCTTCACATGTCCTATCTCTGTAGGCATAGTTAGAAATTAGCATTTAAAAAACCTTTGAAATTCACAGAAAAAACCATAGTTTTCAGGCACGTTATAGTTAGGAATTAGCATTTAAAAAACCTCAGAAATTCACTGAAAAAACCATAGGTTTCAGGGGTGTTATAGTTAGCTGGACTTTTCACTTGTACAAAACCAATGAAATTCCCCCTTATAGTTAGTTCAGCTAACTATAACTCGCGCGCCCGCAATGCACTGCTGGTGACGTCACATATTACATCACTCATGACATGGTCAGTGACATCACTCATGACATCACTGATGACATCTCAAATGACATCACTGATGACATCATCCTTGTGATAGAATGGCAGACCTCCTCTCCCCCTAATATAACCTTTGATACACACATTCAAAAATAGAAATTAAAATTTTCAAAACAATGGACATACCAATACCAGTTACAACAACCTATTCAGTAATTGTAAGATCCACATCCACATCCACTCATTCACCAACAGTCCTATACAGTCACTCATACATGTACTCACTCATCATATGTACTCATACACCTATACATCCTGTTACACAACGCCACTCATCCATAAAGTTACTCACACACATAGTCACTCATGCTAATGAAGAATCAAACATCCGTTTACCTGCATATACAGTTATACACACACCACCACACTTACTTCTACATAAACTTACACATACTTAGTCTTTTTAACAATCACTTATAGAAACACATACTTATTCATACAGGAACTCTTTCAATCTCTCACTCTCACATATACTCACTTATATACACCAATAGTCACATATACTAGTTTAAAACATATGTAGTTACTCATAGAGACACTATTGAGACAGTCATTCACTCACTAACACACCCATGCACACACTCATCCACCCATACAGTCCTGCACACATGCTGTCTTCAACACATACAAACAGTGAGTCACTCATTCATGCACCTATGCACTACGTAATACCCCCCACCGAACCATACAGACATCAGACACTTATACTGATACTCAAAAAACCAACTAATAACCTATATAGACACTCATGTAGCTACTCACCAACCCATGCAGCCACTTATACACAAAGTGAGAGACTGATACAGATATTTACATATTTAAACATTACTCACTAAGCCATGTATTCACTAAGATACACTTAATCAGTCAGTTATACAATCAATTTTTCAAAAACAAATCATCCATTTAGACACTTATATACCCATTTATTCTTCCATCGACCTTGAGATATACATATATAAAACATATGTAATTTTCAGAAAAACACACATTTACTGGATGATGTCATCAGTGATGTTATCAGTGATGTCATTTGAGATGTCATCAGTGATGTCATGAGTGATGTCACTGACCATGTCATGAGTGATGTAATATGTGACGTCATCAGCAGTGCATTGCGGGCGCGCGAGTTATAGTTAGCTGAACTAACTATAATGGGGGATTTTCTATGGTTTTGTACGAGTGAAAAGTCCAGCTAACTATAACGCCCCTGAAACCTTTGGTTTTTTCAGTGAATATGTATATATATATATATATATATTCACTGAGAAAACCATAGGTTTTAGGCACTTTATAGTTAGGAATTAGCATTTAAAAAACCTTAGAAATTCACTGAAAAAACCATAGGTTTCAGGGGCGATCCTGATTAATGGCTTTTTCCAAAATTTTGGAGGTTATAGGCAGACATGAGATGGGGCGATAATTTTTCTCCTCCAAAGGATCAAGAGAGAGTTTTTTCAGTATAGGTCTAATACAGGCCAGTTTCATCTGGCCGGAAAAATCCCTGTTCCAATCACTAGATTGAGTAGCGGGGTCAATGCTCTGCCGACCTCTTCCGCTGCTAGATGTAAGATATATGGGGGACAAGGGTCAAGCGGGGATCCTGATTTAGTCTGAGAGAGTAATTCGACCACTTGCTTCATCTCCAGATTTGAAAAGTTGGTTAAGCTGCCATGGTGGGAACGACTGTCCCACGCCTCCAAGGGAGTGGTGGTATTGACCTGAGGTAGATTCAGAAGTTCATCACAGACCAGTTTAACCTTGGACTGGAAGAAGACCGCTAAGTTGTCGATAAAGACTTGGTTGGGAAGAAAGACAGAGTCCCTAGGCCGAGAAGACAGTGCAGTGACGGTTTTGAATAATTCTTTGGAGGAGTTGGAGGCTGCGAGAATTTTAGCAGTAAAATAGGTCGACTTGGCTAAGGTTATAGCTTGTTGATATTCCTTCACGACTGCACCATAGTCTGATTTAAGCGAGAGGCTATAGGAGGAGCGCCAAATACGCTCCTCATGTCTACATTTGATTTTGAGATTTTTTTAACTCTGCAGAGTACCAAGGTGCTGAAGCAAGTCTTTTTATTGCTGGTTTAGACACTTCCGGAGCCAGTGGATTAGTGGCCTGTATAATCCAATTATTAAAGCCTAAGGCTGCCAGATTGGGATCGGTCTGGAGAATGGGATGATTTTTCAGGGCTGAGGACAGTTCAAGTTGCGTAACCTTTTTCCAGACCTGAATTTTGTTCTGAGGGGGTCTTGTTCTACAAGACTGATTGAAGTTGTCAATATTGAGGAGATAGTTGACAGCGTTGTGGTCGGACCAGAGAAGGGGGAGTGAGTTAACTACCGTGATGAGTGAGCTGTTAGTAAAAATGCCGCCCAGGGTGTGTCCGGCTTGATGTGTAGGTTGTAGCACCATTTGCTTCAGACCAAAACTAGCTAAGGAGTCAGTTAGATTGGAGGTGTCTACATTTTTGGTTACCTCTAAATGAAAGTTAAAATCACCAAGCAATGTAAAAGATGCTGTGTTGAGACAGGACTTCATACGAGTTTGCAACTGGGTGATGAACGTACGCCTAGGACCGGGGGGTCTATAGACTAAGATTCCTTGAAAAATCTCCCTATTGTTCGTTTTTATGCTCAGAAACATAGCTTCTGCCGCTAATAGAGGTTCAGGTATCATTCTAACCTTGAAGCAATCTCTGTATATCAGAGCGACTCCGCCCCCGGAGGTCCCTGTTCTATCCAGATTGGTGACTAAATAATTAGGTGGAGCTACATGATTCCAATCAGGGTCGCTTGCTTCATTTGCCCAGGTTTCAGTTAAGAAAATCAAATCAGGGTGATGAAGTTGAATGAAACAGTGTAGGTCGTTCTTGTGTTTCATCAGAGATCTGATATTAATTAGCACGCAGTTGATAGGAATGGCGCGTGTTATTGCCACGTTGTTGTCTGAGGGGGATGGGTTGCTGGCGCAGGTGTAGTCCACCCTGTGCAGGATATGACGCCCTGGTATTAGTATGCTGGGAACAAAGGATGGGCCCGTTCTGAATGGGGTTAAGTTGATTGGCTCTACACCTGCCGCAATATGCCCAGGGGAAGATGTGAGAGTCTCTATCTCGGTTGAGGTCCAAGCACTCAACATGTTTTAAGGACAGTAGCTCAATGCGGGAGTAAACCTGCCTGGACATTGAGGCAGGGGTTCTGGTGCTGGTCGCACTCCGGGCGCCGGCGGGCGCAGACGGGCTTGCCTTTGGCGCTCTGGGCGCCCACGGGTAGCATCCAGTCTTAAGTAGGCGGGGAGAAAATAGCAGGCTGAGCCACTAGAGTGCCAACCGCTACACGTGTCCGCTCTGGACAGAGGGGTCACGTGGTATGCGGGAAAATGGCGGCGTCAGTGCATGCAAATGAATAGGGGGTGAGTAGATTCTATTTTTTAAGTGACGGCGCAGTTTAAAACATTATATATCCTAGGAGTCAGCAGAGTGATTATTTCGTTTTTAAAAGCAATATGCGAGCAAAACGGCGCTAATAGTCAGCGCGTCAGCAATACAATTTCAAGTTCTTAGTTCACGGCTATTCAATAACATCAATTTGCATTCACCCACAACAAGGTCAAAATTCATTCAGTTTAGGCAGCGGAACATAGAACAATGAATAAGAGCAGTAGGCCAATAACGCTAGTAATCAGCGCTAAGCCCAAGACGGGATACCTGTGCGCGGTCGCAGGTTCCGGTCTTGTGGTGAGTAGATTCTATTTTTTAAGTGACGGCGCAGTTTAAACATTATATATCCTAGAAGTCAGCAGAGTGATTATTTCGTTTTTAAAAGCAATATGCGAGCAAAACGGCGCTAGTAGTCAGCACGTCAGCACGTAAAACGTGCCACACGACGTGTTTACACATGTCACCTCAGGCCCCGTCCCCTCTCTTCCCCACTGTGTAAACACGCTCTGTGGCCGTTTTAAGTTGGGAGATTAAGTCCCCTTGAATCCTGAGGGTCCCTAGGGTCCAACTAGACCACTAGGTACCTTCAGTAAGCACCACAGAGCTGCGTTGCAGAGAGATGTAAAAAGGAGCTCGGCCTAGACCACCTCTCTGCAACCAGCGCAGTGGCGCTTACTTTGAAGCACCTGGTGGGCTAGTTGGCCCCCAGGGTCCCTCAGGATTGAAGGGGAATTATTTCCCCAACTTAAAACACGCCACAGGGCGTGTTTGCACACGTTAACTCAGGCCCCATCCCCTCCCTTCACCACTGTGTAAACACGCCCTGTGGCCATTTTTAGTTGAGAGATTACGTTCATTTGATTCCTGAGGGTCCCTAGGGTCCAACTAGCCCACTAGGTACCTCCAGTAAGCGGCACAGAGCTGCGTTGCAGAGAGGTGTAAAAAGTGGCACGACCTGGACCACCTCTCTGCAACGCAGCTCAGTGGTGCTTACTGGAAGCACCTGGTGGGCTAGTTAGGCCCCAGGGGCCCTCAGGATTGAAGGGGAATTATTTCCCCAACTTAAATCGCGCCATAGGGCGTGTTTGCACACGTCACCTCAGGCCCCGTCCCCTCCCTTCCCCACTGTGTAAACACGCCCTGTGGCGAAAAAAAAGAAATGCAGAAAGAAGCAACAGAAGTCATCAAAGACGAAGAAAAGTGCAGGAAGAAGTATAACGTGCAGAAAGAACAAAAAGAAGAGCAGAAACAAGCCTTGTTGCAAAATTATCCTGTACCCTTAACTTTTTCAGACGAATACTGGTGGTAACTGAGTCTGACTAACCAGTCCTAGAGCCAGTGCTATGTTAAAAGACACTCAGAATACAGTGAAAACACCTATATACACTAGGGCACACTAGGTGTTGGGGTCCCCCTGTGATTAGCATGACCTCCTCTGTAAGCCCCTAGTATATAATAGGGCAGGGGATTAAAACTACCTCTTAAAACGCACCACAGGGCGTGTTTGAACACGTCACCTCATGCCCCGTCCCCTCCCTTCCCCACTGTGCAAACACGCCCTGTAGCCGTTTTAAGTTGGGAGATTAAGTCCCCTTGAATCCTGAAGGTCCCTAGGGTCCAACTAGACCACTAGGTACCTCCAGTAAGCGCCACAGAGCTGTGTTGCAGAGAGGTGTAAAAAGTGGCACGGCCTGCACCACCTCTCTGCAACGCAGAGCAGTGGTGCTTACTGGAAGCACCTGGTGGGCTAGTTGGACCCCAGGGTCCCTCAGGATTGAAAGGGAATTATTTCCCCAACTTAAAAACGCGCCACAGGGCCTGTGGGCATTCTGATTTGAGAGATTAAGTCCCCTTGAATCCTAAGGGTCCCTAGGGTCAAACTAGCCCACTAGGTACCTCCAGTAAGCGCCACAGAGCTGCGTTGCATGGAGGTGTAAAAAGGGGCGTGGCCTCAGAACACCTGTCTGCAACGCAGCTCCCTTGCGCATACTGGAGATAACTGTTGGGCTAGTTGGCCCTCAGGGACCCTCAGTATTGAAGGGGAATTAATTCCTCAACTTTCAACTGGCCAGGGGGCGCGTTTGCAGAGTGCTGCAAGGAGGGGGCGTGGCCTCCGGAGCAATGCCGGTCTTTTATTTATTTATTTTTAAGAAGGAGGGCTGTGTGGCCCCCTTTCTTTTTCTAATTTATTAGCCCTGGGGACCCCATCCCCCAGGGCCTGCACCCTAAGTTTTTTTTGTTGAAAAAAATTAATTTGGCCCTCCCAAGGCCTTAATCGGCCCCGGGGACCCCAACCCCCAGGTCATGGCCTTTTATTTACTTTTTTTATTCTTTAGGAGGGGGGCTGTGTTGCCCCCCTCCTCAGGCCACTTATGGCCCCGGGGACCCCATTCCCCGGGGCCGGCCTTTGTTTTTTATTTTTTTTTAAAATATATATTTAGAGAAAAACCTAGGACATGCTGGACAAACCGTATGTACCTATCACCATGACGATATGCATGATATTCATTAAAAGGCGACTATGCATACAATGAATCCACGTAGAATGTATTCACACCGCTAGTGAAGCTCTATCATGTCTGACACCCTACCGTGCCTAATCCCGGCGCCCCTGCTGGTGGGTACTCTCCAAGTAGACACCCTTGTCGTTTATTTATACAAACATGGGTAGCTATTGACGGGCACATTTAATACACATGCACACCAAGCCATTCAAAGGGGATTCGACAAAAATTCGACCAAACTATGCAAGAAACCCCCTCACGGTTAATAACACACACATCCACCGCCGGATGTGTAATACTTTTTATTTTACTCTCTGGAAAGGAGACAAACCTCACTTGAGGGTCACAGCATGCTCCTGGCTGAGCCCAATGCTGTGTTACACCCACCAGTGCCCGCCGAGTGCCACACACTTCTGTGTTGTATTCCACCAGCTAGTGCGTATGCTATGACACTCTCTAGCCCATGTGCACTGTGACACCACCCCGTGAATATGTCATGCCACACTTGCCTTCGCACGGGTTATATTGCCCCGTCTAACGTGCCTTCCTCGATGCCTATGTTATAAAGCACAGCGCTATGCCATACATATTACAATCTGGGATCCATATCTTTGCCACAGTGCATATGCAATGTTACACTACCCAGCACATATTTTATATTACAACTTTAGAGATTACAGGATTGAAGGGGAATTATTTCCCCAACTTAAATCGCGCCATAGGGCGTGTTTGCACACGTCACCTCAGGCCCCGTCCCCTCCCTTCCCCACTGTGTAAACACGCCCTGTGGCGAAAAAAAAGAAATGCAGAAAGAAGCAACAGAAGTCATCAAAGACGAAGAAAAGTGCAGGAAGAAGTATAACGTGCAGAAAGAACAAAAAGAAGAGCAGAAACAAGCCTTGTTGCAAAATTATCCTGTACCCTCAACTTTTTCAGACGAATACTGGTGGTAACTGAGTCTGACTAACCAGTCCTAGAGCCAGTGCTATGTTAAAAGACACTCAGAATACAGTGAAAACACCTATATACACTAGGGCACACTAGGTGTTGGGGTCCCCCTGTGATTAGCATGACCTCCTCTGTAAGCCCCTAGTATATAATAGGGCAGGGGATTAAAACTACCTCTTAAAACGCACCACAGGGCGTGTTTGAACACGTCACCTCATGCCCCGTCCCCTCCCTTCCCCACTGTGCAAACACGCCCTGTAGCCGTTTTAAGTTGGGAGATTAAGTCCCCTTGAATCCTGAAGGTCCCTAGGGTCCAACTAGACCACTAGGTACCTCCAGTAAGCGCCACAGAGCTGTGTTGCAGAGAGGTGTAAAAAGTGGCACGGCCTGCACCACCTCTCTGCAACGCAGAGCAGTGGTGCTTACTGGAAGCACCTGGTGGGCTAGTTGGACCCCAGGGTCCCTCAGGATTGAAAGGGAATTATTTCCCCAACTTAAAAACGCGCCACAGGGCCTGTGGGCGTTCTGATTTGAGAGATTAAGTCCCCTTGAATCCTAAGGGTCCCTAGGGTCAAACTAGCCCACTAGGTACCTCCAGTAAGCGCCACAGAGCTGCGTTGCATGGAGGTGTAAAAAGGGGCGTGGCCTCAGAACACCTGTCTGCAACGCAGCTCCCTTGCGCATACTGGAGATACCTGTTGGGCTAGTTGGCCCTCAGGGACCCTCAGTATTGAAGGGGAATTAATTCCTCAACTTTCAACTGGCCAGGGGGCGCGTTTGCAGAGTGCTGCAAGGAGGGGGCGTGGCCTCCGGAGCAATGCCGGTCTTTTATTTATTTATTTTTAAGAAGGAGGGCTGTGTGGCCCCCTTTCTTTTTCTAATTTATTAGCCCTGGGGACCCCATCCCCCAGGGCCTGCACCCTAAGTTTTTTTTGTTGAAAAAAATTAATTTGGCCCTCCCAAGGCCTTAATCGGCCCCGGGGACCCCAACCCCCAGGTCATGGCCTTTTATTTACTTTTTTTATTCTTTAGGAGGGGGGCTGTGTTGCCCCCCTCCTCAGGCCACTTATGGCCCCGGGGACCCCATTCCCCGGGGCCGGCCTTTGTTTTTTATTTTTTTTTTAAATATATATTTAGAGAAAAACCTAGGACATGCTGGACAAACCGTATGTACCTATCACCATGACGATATGCATGATATTCATTAAAAGGCGACTATGCATACAATGAATCCACGTAGAATGTATTCACACCGCTAGTGAAGCTCTATCATGTCTGACACCCTACCGTGCCTAATCCCGGCGCCCCTGCTGGTGGGTACTCTCCAAGTAGACACCCTTGTCGTTTATTTATACAAACATGGGTAGCTATTGACGGGCACATTTAATACACATGCACACCAAGCCATTCAAAGGGGATTCGACAAAAATTCGACCAAACTATGCAAGAAACCCCCTCACGGTTAATAACACACACATCCACCGCCGGATGTGTAATACTTTTTATTTTACTCTCTGGAAAGGAGACAAACCTCACTTGAGGGTCACAGCATGCTCCTGGCTGAGCCCAATGCTGTGTTACACCCACCAGTGCCCGCCGAGTGCCACACACTTCTGTGTTGTATTCCACCAGCTAGTGCGTATGCTATGACACTCTCTAGCCCATGTGCACTGTGACACCACCCCATGAATATGTCATGCCACACTTGCCTTCGCACGGGTTATATTGCCCCGTCTAACGTGCCTTCCTCGATGCCTATGTTATAAAGCACAGCGCTATGCCATACATATTACAATCTGGGATCCATATCTTTGCCACAGTGCATATGCAATGTTACACTACCCAGCACATATTTTATATTACAACTTTAGAGATTACAGGATTGAAGGGGAATTATTTCCCCAACTTAAATCGCGCCATAGGGCGTGTTTGCACACGTCACCTCAGGCCCCGTCCCCTCCCTTCCCCACTGTGTAAACACGCCCTGTGGCGAAAAAAAAGAAATGCAGAAAGAAGCAACAGAAGTCATCAAAGACGAAGAAAAGTGCAGGAAGAAGTATAACGTGCAGAAAGAACAAAAAGAAGAGCAGAAACAAGCCTTGTTGCAAAATTATCCTGTACCCTCAACTTTTTCAGACGAATACTGGTGGTAACTGAGTCTGACTAACCAGTCCTAGAGCCAGTGCTATGTTAAAAGACACTCAGAATACAGTGAAAACACCTATATACACTAGGGCACACTAGGTGTTGGGGTCCCCCTGTGATTAGCATGACCTCCTCTGTAAGCCCCTAGTATATAATAGGGCAGGGGATTAAAACTACCTCTTAAAACGCACCACAGGGCGTGTTTGAACACGTCACCTCATGCCCCGTCCCCTCCCTTCCCCACTGTGCAAACACGCCCTGTAGCCGTTTTAAGTTGGGAGATTAAGTCCCCTTGAATCCTGAAGGTCCCTAGGGTCCAACTAGACCACTAGGTACCTCCAGTAAGCGCCACAGAGCTGTGTTGCAGAGAGGTGTAAAAAGTGGCACGGCCTGCACCACCTCTCTGCAACGCAGAGCAGTGGTGCTTACTGGAAGCACCTGGTGGGCTAGTTGGACCCCAGGGTCCCTCAGGATTGAAAGGGAATTATTTCCCCAACTTAAAAACGCGCCACAGGGCCTGTGGGCGTTCTGATTTGAGAGATTAAGTCCCCTTGAATCCTAAGGGTCCCTAGGGTCAAACTAGCCCACTAGGTACCTCCAGTAAGCGCCACAGAGCTGCGTTGCATGGAGGTGTAAAAAGGGGCGTGGCCTCAGAACACCTGTCTGCAACGCAGCTCCCTTGCGCATACTGGAGATACCTGTTGGGCTAGTTGGCCCTCAGGGACCCTCAGTATTGAAGGGGAATTAATTCCTCAACTTTCAACTGGCCAGGGGGCGCGTTTGCAGAGTGCTGCAAGGAGGGGGCGTGGCCTCCGGAGCAATGCCGGTCTTTTATTTATTTATTTTTAAGAAGGAGGGCTGTGTGGCCCCCTTTCTTTTTCTAATTTATTAGCCCTGGGGACCCCATCCCCCAGGGCCTGCACCCTAAGTTTTTTTTGTTGAAAAAAATTAATTTGGCCCTCCCAAGGCCTTAATCGGCCCCGGGGACCCCAACCCCCAGGTCATGGCCTTTTATTTACTTTTTTTATTCTTTAGGAGGGGGGCTGTGTTGCCCCCCTCCTCAGGCCACTTATGGCCCCGGGGACCCCATTCCCCGGGGCCGGCCTTTGTTTTTTATTTTTTTTTTAAATATATATTTAGAGAAAAACCTAGGACATGCTGGACAAACCGTATGTACCTATCACCATGACGATTTGCATGATATTCATTAAAAGGCGACTATGCATACAATGAATCCACGTAGAATGTATTCACACCGCTAGTGAAGCTCTATCATGTCTGACACCCTACCGTGCCTAATCCCGGCGCCCCTGCTGGTGGGTACTCTCCAAGTAGACACCCTTGTCGTTTATTTATACAAACATGGGTAGCTATTGACGGGCACATTTAATACACATGCACACCAAGCCATTCAAAGGGGATTCGACAAAAATTCGACCAAACTATGCAAGAAACCCCCTCACGGTTAATAACACACACATCCACCGCCGGATGTGTAATACTTTTTATTTTACTCTCTGGAAAGGAGACAAACCTCACTTGAGGGTCACAGCATGCTCCTGGCTGAGCCCAATGCTGTGTTACACCCACCAGTGCCCGCCGAGTGCCACACACTTCTGTGTTGTATTCCACCAGCTAGTGCGTATGCTATGACACTCTCTAGCCCATGTGCACTGTGACACCACCCCGTGAATATGTCATGCCACACTTGCCTTCGCACGGGTTATATTGCCCCGTCTAACGTGCCTTCCTCGATGCCTATGTTATAAAGCACAGCGCTATGCCATACATATTACAATCTGGGATCCATATCTTTGTCACAGTGCATATGCAATGTTACACTACCCAGCACATATTTTATATTACAACTTTAGAGACTACTTAGGTTACACAACACTGCCCTGTGCATATTACACTCCAAGGCGCATATCACATAGCAAGCGCTAATGCCTGTGCTATCTCGCGCTCTCCAATGAATCTGTCATTGCGTACAATGTATTGCATATTATATTTCATGCCCCGGTTCATCTTATATCACACTTTTTGGTGCATAGTTTACTATATCTAGTTTTCATTTTCAATCGTGCTCTCAGGACTATGTTCTATATAACACTGCATCCACCTACCCTTTTCACGGGCATTACATTTTGCGATGGGGGGGTGGAGGGTCAGGGGATGTTTCTGCCAAGTGAGCCCGGAGTCACAGTCCCAAACGTCCTCTTCTTCCTGAATAAAAGTGAGATTATGCTGCATACTTGTTCATATTTTAAGTAGTTCGCACAGACACAGATTTTAAAAACAATAAAGTTCCTTATACCCACCTTCTATGAACAGTTAGCTTGCTGCCCCATCGACCTCCTCCCTATCCTCTGTTGTCTGAATCCATGGACTAGCCTCCTCCCTCCTGCCATGCATGGTCTGATGTGCTGCCACTGCCCTGCATTTAGCATGATGTACCAGTCCACTCATTGACCTCCTGCTTAGCCTCTGTGCTTTGCTTGCTGTCCCTATTCTCCTTCCCCCTGCCCTCCGATGTCTTTGTGCATGCCCCTGCTCCATCCTTTTTGACCACCATGTTCCATGGACCTGCCACTCCTATCTACTCTGAGTGTTCTGTTGAGCTGCCACTCCCCTACCACCTGCCTAGCATTGTCAGATGACTGTAACCTGTCCCTGCCACCTCCCCCCTGCCTGTCCACATGCCATGCCCCTATCCCCTTCCTCCTGTCCTCCATGGTCCATTTTACTGCCACACCCTTCTGCCCTCCCTGGTCTGTTGTGCTGCAACTGCTCCTCCTGCCTGCCCCACGCGGTCTGTTGTGAGGCCCCTTCCCCTGAACTCTCTTGTCTGTGCCCAGGTCCTGACCCTCCCTTCTATCCTCCATGGTCCTTTGTGCATGCCCCTGCACCCTCTTTCTTGCCCATCATAACCATTATGCTGCCACTAACCGTCCCGCTTGCCATGCATGGCCTTCCCTGTGTGGTCAGCTAGCTGCTCCTGACCCCCTCCCACCTTCCCTCCATGGTCTGTGTGTATTCCATCATAGTCTCACTGTTGCTCTCCATGGTGTGTCTTGTTTCTAGTGCCCATCCTGCCTGACCTCCATGGTCATCTTGCTGCTCCAGCCCTGCCCCCTTGCCCCCAGCCCTCTGTTTCCATGTGCAGACCCCTATTCCCTCCCTCCTGGCTTGTCGGTTCCATTGTAATGCCCCTGATCCGTCCCTCCTGCCCTTTATGGTCTGTTATGCTGCAGCTTTCTCTCCTGTCTGTCCATTATGGTCAGCTTGCTACCATTGCCACTTTCCCCTCTGTTGTCTGTTGTCCATGTTCATGGTCCTGTCCCCTCCCTATTGCTTTCTATGGATTGTTGTGCTGCACTCCCGTCCCGCATGCCCTGTGTGGTGTATTGTGCTGCTGCAAACCCTGATGCCTGCCCTGTAGGGTCAGTTTGGTGCACCTCTCAATGTCCCTCCTGTCCTCTGTTATCCAAGTCCATGTCCCTACCCCAATTCCTCCTGCCTACCATGATCTAATGTACCATACGTGCGAACATTTTGAACTTGGTAAGAGGGAGATTTTGAAATAAAACTGGGGTATTGATTTTCCCCTTTGAGTTACATTGAAAAAGAGAAGATTGTAGACAGGAAACAGATCAAGTAAAGCCCATTTGAGCTTAAAAACATTGGACGTTTCCTGGCTGAAACGGGTCTGTTGGCATGTATGGTTGTATGACCACTGCCTCTTCCTTCTGCCCACAATGGTCTATTATATTGCCACAGCCTCTCTTGCCAGTCCTGTATTGTTGGTTTGTTGCCCCTGCCCCCCTTTCCACTGCCCTCCATAGTCTGTTGTGCTGCCACTGCCCTTCCTGCCTGCCTAGTGTGGTCAAATTGTTGCCTCTGCACTCTCTGCTATAATCTATTGTTGTTGATGTACATCTTCCTCATTACTGTCCTGTCCCTTGCTGCTCAGCCATGAGTGATGTCACTTGGAATGTTGGTGTGTGGGACTGGAGGAGTTGGCAGTTGGAAGAGATGGGCTGAGCAGCAGGGAGGCTGCTCCTGGTGGGGCTCATATAGGGACTTAGCAGAGGCCTTACAGGAGTTTTACTTGGACTTTGTTACTTAAGGAATAAACCTATAACCTGTTCTAAGTGACCTGTCTACGAGACATCTTTCATCATTACACTCTCCTACCTGCCTTCAATTTTCAGAGTCCGTGCCCCTGGCCTCTGCCTCTCAACAGTATCCCAATGAACAACTAGATTGCTAACATTCTATATTTATTACAAAAGTGTGGAATGCCTGACGTCATCTTGATGTAATCAAAACTGTAATGCCTAGAGCATTTCCTTTAGAAATTACATATATGAGAGGGTCTTATTTGCATCAAAATTATGGTTAGTGCTCTAAAAAACTAAAATGAGGACATATTTTCTGAGTTTTCAAATAGCGACAAAGAACTTTTACATTATTTGTAATCTTAGGTTTTTTATCCAGTTGACCACTTGATTAAATGTTGCATCCAAGGGGAGAGGGTGTGGTGTTACTTCCAGAGCTGCAGACTTTGCAACTGGGGAACCAGGTTGGAGTTTCTGCTTCAGCTCAACATTCTGTGATTCTGGTCAAATCACTTAATCTCCCCATGTCTACAACCAAAATGAATTTGATCTTGTGTGATGTAACCAATGTTCATGTAAAGCACTCCAATACCTGACAAGTCTTCACTATATAAAACTGAAAATACACAAAAATAAGTGTTTTGCACACTTCTGTCATTGGACTACATTTGGGCTACATCTGGGTGATATTTGGGCTACATTTGGGCTCTTTTGTCTCTGGTGGCCATTTTAGGAGATTTATTTGTTATGAAGTTTCCTAATTTCCTCATTTACTGCAGTCTCCTCAGTAGGAAATGCTTTCAGTTTTTTACTTTGATTCCAAAGGCATTCAGATATGTCACACATTTGCCATAAATTCAGAATGTTAGCACTCTTTTTGCTCATTAGATCACTGTAGTAAAGCTACTGCTCACCAGGAAAAACTGCTGCTGGTATTGAAAGTGCATGTTTCAGTCTGCATGTCAGAATTTTGTAATGAAATAGAAGAGGATTTGAGAAGTCACTCAAAATGTGCCCTAATTTTTCTTTCTGCAGCACTAATCATACTTTTTATGGAAAAATAAACCCCCTCATTTTGTTCCTTTTTAAATTAAATTTTTTAAGAGTTACCACTTTAATCCAAGCAAGATGGCTTCAGGTGTGCCATACGTTTATCATAAGTAGGACTGATAGCGCTCTAGTTGTTCTTTGGAACACTCTGGGAAGCTGCAGGAGAACACAAAGGAATCAATAGTCTGCATATCAGAATTTTTTAATGAAATAGGAGAGGATTTGAGAAGTCACTCAAAATGTGCCCTAATTTTTCTTTCTTCAGCACTAATCATAATTTCTATGGCAAAATGAACCCCCTCATTGTGTTCCTTTTTAAATTAAATGTTTTAAGTGTTACCAGTTTATTCCAATCAAGATGGCTTCAGGTGTGCCATACTTTTGTCATAAGTAAGACAGTAAGCGCTCTAGTTGTTCTTAAGAACACTCTAGGACATTCTGTCATTGGGCTATACTTGGGCTACATCTGGGTGATATTTGGGCTACATTTGGGCTCTTTTGTCTCTGGTGGCCATCTTGGGAGATGTATTTGTTATGAAGTTTCCTAATTTCCTCATTTACTGCAGTCTCCTCAGTAGGAAATACTTTCAGTTTTTTACTTTGATTCCATCAAGAAGGCATTCAGATGTGTGACACATTTTCCATAAATTCTGAATGTTAGCACTCTAGTTGCTCATTAGATCACTGTAGTAAAGCTACTGCTCACCAGGCAAGTCTGCTGCTGGTATTCAAAGTGCATGTTTCAGTCTGCATGTCAGAATGTTTTTATGAAATAAAAGAGGATTTCAGAAGTCAAAATGTGCCCTAGTATTTCTTTCTGCAGCACTAATCATAATTTATATGGCAAAATGAACCCCCTCATTTTGTTCCTTTGTAAATTAAATTTTTAAGTGTTACGACTTTATTCCAATCAAGATGGCTTCAGGTGTGCCATACTTTTGTCATAAGTAAGACTGTTAGCGCTCTAGTTGTTCTTTAGAGCACTCTGGGAAGCTGCAGTAGAACACAAAGGAATCAACTGACAGTCTCTGCCCTTGTTGGATGTACATGTTTTACTGAGAATGTCAGACTTCATTCTTACATGACTGAGAAAGATAATATGAATTTACAGAAAATATGCTCTCAGTTTAGCTTATAGATCACCTTCCAAACCTCTGTGGGAAAAGTTTTCTCTCAAACATGGTTCGTGATATCACAGCAGAAGGCTTTTTCACATGGTAAAATCACCTTAGAACACACCACAATTCCTAAAATGAGTAGGGTACCATCAACAAATGATTTATAATGTAACTAAAGTCTTAAAACCTTCTATTAACTGCAATGCTTTTTAATGAGGTGCTATCATGTATATTGGTCCCAAGATGGCTGCCAACACTTCTTGGATGAAGTACTGACAGCCAATCAGATCTCACGATGAGATGTGTGGTTAGGCTCCGCCCAGATATGTATGTGATTTTACTTTTGATTTTCTCAGGAACTACTGAACAGATTGACACCATATATGCAAAAGGCACATTCCTGACCTGAGGACTACCTCCTTGCCAAATTTCAAGTAATTCTGTTCAGCCGTTCGGGCTGTACCTTGGACTAAAGGTCCCTATGGAAAATTGCATGGGGAAAACGCGTTTTTGGACCCCCTTTTTCTCAGCCCCCGCTTGACGAATCCCCCCGAGACTTTCAGGGTAGGAGCGGAGCGGAGCGCCCCACCTATTTTGAAAATGTCGCGAGGATTCGTCAACCGGCGCCAAAGTTATTCCAAATAGAATGTTGCGGATTTCCTATGGAAACACGGTCCTAACTATAACTATCTACCACCAGTAGATAATATATTCACTGAAAAAACCATAGGTTTCAGGGGCGTTATAGTTAGCTGGACTTTTCACTCGTACAAAACCATTGAAATTCCCCCGTTATAGTTAGTTCAGCTAACTATAACTCGCGTTCCCGCAATGCACTGCTGATGACGTCACATATTACATCACTCATGACATGGTCAGTGACATCACTCATGACATCACTGATGACATCTCAAATGACATCACTGATGACATCATCCAGTGAATGTGTGTTTTTATGAAAATTACATATGTTTTATATATGTAAATCTCAAGGCCGATGGAAGAATAAATGGGTATATAAGTGTCTAAATGGATGATTTGTTTTTGAAAAATTGATTGTATAAATGACTGATTAAGTGTATCTTAGTGAATACATGGCTTAGTGAGTAATGTTTAAATGTGTAAATATCTGTATCAGTCTCTCACTTTGTGTATAAGTGGCTGCATGGGTTGGTGAGTAGCTACATGAGTGTCTATATAGGTTATTAGTTGGTTTTTTGAGTATCAGTATGAGTGTCTGAGTGTCTGTATGGTTGGGTGGGGGGTATTACGTAGTGCATAGGTGCATGAATGAGTGACTCACTGTTTGTATGTGTTGAAGACAGCATGTGTGCAGGACTGTATGGGTGGATGAGTGTGTGCATGGGTGTGTTAGTGAGTGATAGACTGTCTCAATAGTGTCTTTATGAGTAACTACATATGTTTTAAACTAGTATATGTGACTATTGGTGTATATAAGTGAGTATATGTGAGAGTGAGAGATTGAAAGAGTTCCTGTATGAATAAGTATGTGTTTTTATAAGTGATTGTTTAAAAGACTAAGTATGTGTAAGTTTCTGTAGAAGTAAGTGTGGTGGTGTGTGTATAACTGTACATGCAAGTACATGGATGTTTGATTCTTTATTAGCATGAGTGACTATGTGTGTGAGTAACTCTATGGATGAGTGGCGTTGTGTAACAGGATGTATAGGTGTGTGAGTACATATGATGAGTGAGTACATGTATGAGTGACTGTATAGGACTGTTGGTGAATGAGTGGATGTGTATGTGGATCTTAGAATTACTGAATAGGTTGTTGTAACTGGTATTGGTATGTCCATTGTTTTGAACATTGTAGTTTCTATTTTTGAATGTGTGTATCAAAGGTTATATTAGGGGAAGAGGAGGTCTGCCACTCTATGACAAAGATGATGTCATCAGTGATGTCATTAGTGATGTCATTTGAGATGTCATCAGTGATGTCATGAGTGATGTCACTGACCATGTCATGAGTGATGTAATATGTGACGTCATCAGCAGTGCATTGCGGACGCGCGAGTTATAGTTAGCTAAACTAACTAAACCAGGGAAGTTCAATGGTTTTGTACGAGTGAAAAGTCCAGCTAACTATAACGCCCCTGAAACCTATGTTTTTTTCAGTGAATTTCTAAGGTTTTTTAAATGCTAATTCCTAACTATAACGTGCCTGAAACCTATGGTTTTTTCAGTGAATTTCAAAGGTTCTTTAAATGCTAATTTCTAACTATGCCTACAGAGATAGGACATGTGAAGAAAGAAGAAAAAACGCACAGAAAGAAAAAAAAGAAATGCAGAAAGAAGCAACAGAAGTCCTCAAAGACGAAGAAAAGTGCAGCAAGAAGGATAACGTGCAGAAAGAACAAACAGAAGAGCAGAAAGAAGCCTTGTTGCAAAATCATCCTGTACCCTCAACTTTTTCAGACGGATACTGGTGGTAACTGAGTCTGACTAACCAGAGCTAGAGCCAGTGCTATGTTAAAAGACACTCAGAATACAGTGAAAACACCTACATATACTAGGGAACACTATGTGTTGGGGTCCTCCTGTGATCAGCATGACCTCCTCTGTAAGCCCCTCGTATATAATAGGGCAGGGGATTAAAACTACCTCTTAAAACGCGCCACAGGGCGTGTTTGCACACGTCACCTCAGGCCCAATCCCCTCACTTCCCCTCTGTGTAAATAACACGCCCTGTGACCGTTTTAAGTTGGGAGATTAAGTCCCCTTGAATCCTGAGGGTCCCTAGGGTCCAACTAGACCACTAGGTACCTCCAGTAAGCGCCACAGAGCTGCGTTGCAGAGAGATGTAAAAAGGGGCACGGCCTAGACCACCTCTCTGCAACGCAGTGGAGTGGTGCTTACTGGAAGCACCTGGTGGGCTAGTTGGCCCCCAGGGTCCCTCAGGATTGAAGGGGAATTATTTCCCCAACTTAAAACGCGCCACAGGGCTTGTTTGCACACGTTAACTCAGGCCCCGTCCCCTCCCTTCAACACTGTGTAAACACTCCCTGTGGCCGTTTTTAGTTGGGAGATTAAGTTCATTTGAATCCTGAGGGTCCCTAGGGTCCAACTAGCCCACTAGGTACCTCCAGTATGCGCCACAGAGCTGCGTTGCAGAGAGGTGTAAAAAGTGGCACGGCCTGGACCACCTCTCTGCAATGCAGCTCAGTGGCGCTTGCTGGAAGCACCTGGTGGGCTAGTTAGCCCCAGGGGTCCTCAGGATTGAAGGGGAATTATTTCCCCAACTTAAAATGCGCCATAGGGCGTGTTTGCACACATCCCCGTCCCCTTCCATCCCCACTGTGTAAACATGCCCTGTGGCCGTTTTTTAAGTTGGGAGATTAAGTCCCCTTGAATCCTGAGGATCCCTAGGGGCAAAATAGCCCACTAGTTACGTGCAGTAAGCGCCATTGTAGAGAGGTGTAAAAAGGGGCACGGCCTGCACCACCTCTCTGCAACGCAGAGCAGTGGCACTTACTGGAAGCACCTGGTGGGCTAGTTGGCCCCCAGGGTCCCTCAGGATTGAGCTATAAAATCGGCATCCTGGTGGCAATTGCTACAAAACCGAAACTATAAAGGCAGTACATGCGATAACCAACAGCTACGAGCATAAGCTACAGTACGTTCCCACGGGCATAAGCACATTCCTACACGTGTTTTTTATATGCAAACGAACATCTCTGCTTGTCTCCCCTGTTTTTAAGATGAATCACGACAAATATGATATTATTTTGCAATATTGTGTTTTCGATTTTAATTAAAGGGAGTGACGTACCGCTAATACCGTACGTTTTCACAACTATCCACAGACTTCTAAAATTTCGGAAGACAACAATTTTCAAATTTAATATGTTCCTTGGATATTCTTTTCAGACTAAATACCGTTAACATAATTATGTTGGTACTTTTCTAACTACTTACTAATGGACACTGACTTAGATTTGGATTCAATGGACCATTACCATTCACACCGATTGGCTGTTCTCAGCTGAGGGGGCGGAGTCACGTATATTTATCTATCATGGCGGGCTGTTTACTCTGCAACGAGGAACACGCCGTCGCATCTATAACTCTGTCCAGGCTATTGCCGGTAAGTTTACACGTGTAGGAATGGGCTTATGCCCGTGGGAACGTACTGTAGCTTATGCTCGTAGCTGTTGGTTATCGCATGTACTGCCTTTATAGTTTCGGTTTTGTAGCAATTGCCACCAGGATGCCGATTCTATAGCTCACCTTTGGGATATGTTTTTATGTATATGTGTTTGGTGTTACTTTGTGTGGGTATGGGCACTTTGTGTGCGACATGGCAAGATTTGATTTAGACTTAGTATTGATGATGATTATCAATGAGGGCGCTTCACTTGTTTCTCGTGTGTGCAACTGGTTGGTTGGTGCGCGCCCTGCCTACTCCAGTGCCTACCGGTTTGGATTGTTTTTAGCGCTGTTGTGCGCACGTTACAGTTCTCGTTTTCCACCTGTTTATACGCTTTGGAGCCATTGTTTGACATACTTTCATGTTGCTACATTGCCGCTAAATAGTGAACGCATTTAGAGAGATTGTATGTAGATAATTTAGAGAGATTGTATGTAGATAATTTATAGTTATATTAGTAATATTACTCTGGCATGGATTACCATTTATCAAGAATTGGGTCATTATGCTTCTTCACAGAAACTTGAAGTACTTGACTTCGTGGAAATTATAAGACTTGTCTTTTCACATGAAATTACATACTGATTCAAGGTATGTTTACCTTTTGGATTGGACTGCACTTCCTCTTTTTTAAATATTCACGTTACTTTGCACATATCTTTTTTCTCTCTTTTTTCTTTCTTCCGTCTTCTCTTCTTTTTTCTCTTTTCTTTTCTTTTCTCTTTCTTTCTTATTTTCTATTATTATTTACAAATATTTTCTGACTTCTTTTTGGTGTTCAAAATACCTGTTGAGGTTCATTTAATAGGTGTTTACAAATACCTAACAGGTTGACAATTCTCTAAAAGACTAAGAAAAAAACGACAAAAAATTGTCGTTACCCAAACATTTGTTTGTACATATGTTTTTATCGTGATGTAAATGTCTCAGATGTCGATTTGTGTAATTTCATGGGCACTTTTAAATGTTGTTGAAAATTTGTTTTGTCTGTATGATTTACATACTATATGGTCATTTGTTCATGTTGTAAGTCCTGTGTTTTATGATTTATTTGTAATATTTATGTTGTTTTATCATGTTACAGCCCTGATGAAGTTCCCCTTGAGGGAATGAAACGCGTTGGCTGACCAATCTTATTACCTACAAAATTTTAATGAAAATTCAAGAGGACATTTAGTTAAAAGAATTTTTTGACTCATTGGACTATCTTATTCGTGCACCCCCATTTTTCATTTTCTATTGACGTTTGATCTGGAGCACAGTAGCACAATTCAGCGGCTGGCGTTTGGGGTGGATTGCACGACAATCATCACATTTATCTCAAGAACTGGTGTGAAGTGCGGCAAGAAGGGCCCGCCGTTGTTGCAGTTGAAATATAGCTGAAGGCAGTGCGAGTTTCTCTCAGTGGGCAAGTATGGCGTTCAGTGGGGATGTGGCACTATGGCCGGAGCTGTTGAATTTGGAAATGGGGAACCGGGTTCAGCATTCATGACCAGTCCACCACACCACTGTACTTTCCCATGCTAGACCGTAGAAGGCCCCACTAGACCTTAGAAGGCTTGATGTCTTAGCACAAGCAGGTGTACTGTAGTGGTGTCAACTTACAAAAGAGTACAAAGTACAAGTAGAGGTATAAAAGTGCAATAAATGGCAGACACGCAAAACACAGGAACACACTGGGTAGGCACTTCTACGGGCATGGAGAACAGAATTTCCTATAATGTAAAGACTTCCTTCACACAATAGAGGGTGTGAATTAAGTTTGGAAGTGTCTTTGCAGGAGGAGAACTTTGAGGTTAGTTTTGAAGGACTGGGAAGAGGGAGGGGGTGGTCCGGAGCTGAGGCTCAGTTCCAGATTCTCGCCGCTTTGCTTGTAAAGGATTGGGCCATCGATCTTTTCTTTTTGAAAGTGGGAGGTTCAAGCAATATATTTTGCGCAGTACGTGATGGTATAGAGAATTATATGCATATGTTACAATAACGTTTTTTTTCTTCTTTTTATTCTAGTCTAAAGCTTTTCGACGGTGGCTGTTCTGCAGTTTTGTGTATTTGCATTGTGTTGGTAAGAAATTTTTTGTTGTTGTATTTACACCAAATGAGTAATAATATAATGTCTGAATGATTTTTTTTGTAAGTGATGTCATAATGGCAGCATATTTAGTTAGTGGTTTGAGCATGAAATTCTTTGCGATGTGTTTTGCATAGTCTTATGTGTAATTGCTTTTCTCTTTCTTTTTTAGTGGGATATTGTTGATCCATACTGTGTCTGTACAGAGTTGGTGGTGGTGAGTAGTATAGCTGCCTCTGGCAAGTGAGTGGTATTGTTTTGGAGTATATTTGAGTTTTTGATAAAGGTGCTTTTTGTTTATTACTTATTTCACAAAGAGTTTGTTGTTGTTGACTTGTTTGACAAGTTACCTTTATTAGTAAGCAATATGGCTAGCCGTAGAATGACTGCTCAACAGGTGGTCGGTATGCTTCTTGAATGTTCCTCTGAGCATGATTATGAGACTGACAGTGCGTCTGAGGGAGAGGAGGGAGGGGAAGATTCTGGCAGTGAGTTTTCACTCAACATGGAATCATCGGATGATGAAGGTACTCTCAGTGCAGATGAAGGTACTCTTGGTGTGGATGAAGCAACTCTCAGTGCGGTTGAAGTGCCTGTCTTAGAGGAGGAAACTGCTGTGCCGATGGTGCAAGAGGCTTCTGGATTGCAGTCTGAGGCTGCTAGGCTTCCTACTGGAAGTGCTGGACTTTGGGTTGATCCAAACATGGTGCAGCCGGTGTTGCCTGCCTTTAGCGGTGATGCAGGGTGTACAGTGAATTGTGAAAACTTTTTGCCTATACAGTTTTTTCAGTTGTTTATGGATGATGTATTTTTGGGTGAGATTGTTGAGCAGACGAATTTGTATGCTGAACAGTTTTTGAGGAACAACAGCGACAAACTTAGGCCCCAGTCTAGAGCTACCCGGTGGACTCCCACATATCTGGAAGAGATTAAGAAGTTTTTGGGTTTGACTTTATTGATGGGTGTGGTAAGGAAGCCAACCTTGGCTTCATATTGGTCTACTAGCCCCTTGTTGGCAACTGCCATATTTCCTGCAGTTATGACTCGTAATCGGTATTTACTTTTGCTACGTATGCTGCATTTTGTTGATAATTCTATGGTGTTGCCACGAGATCACCCTGACTGTGACCGTCTTTTTAAGATTCGGCCCGTTCTTGATCACTTTGTGGATCGATTTTCTGAGATCTATACTCCAGGGAAAGAAATATCTATTGATGAGTCTTTGGTCTTGTTCAAGGGCCGTTTGGTTTTTAGGCAGTACATCCCTAGCAAGAGGGCACGCTATGGAATTAAGCTGTATATGTTGTCTGAGAGTAGGACAGGATATGTTTTTAATTTTCATGTGTACACTGGTAAAGATTCTACTATTGACCCCCCAGGTTGTCCGTCCACTTTTGGAGTTGCAGAGAAAATTGTGTGGGATCTTGCTAGGAGACTGTTTAACAGAGGCCACCATTTGTACCTTGATAACTTCTATACTGCTGTGCAATTATTTAAGGAATTGTATAAAGTGGACACTTTTGCATGTGGCACAATCCGCTCTAACCGTAAAGCTTATCCGAAAGAGCTTGTTTGCAAAAAACTTAAGGGGGCAGTGCAGTTCCTTGCGTAGTGATGAACTACTAGCTGTAAAATTTGTGGACAGGAGGGATGTGTACATGCTGACTACCATCCATGATGAGAGTACTTCACCTGTGGCTGTTTGGGGTCAGGTTGCTGAAGTGCGCAAACCTGTGTGCATTCTAGGCTACAATAAGCACATGGGTGGTGTTGACAGAGTAGATCAGAGGTTGGAACCTTACTCTGCTATTCGGAAGGCTTATGTTTGGTATAAGAAGTTGTCCATCCATTTCTTCGAATTAGCAATGTTCAATGCTTTTATTGTGTTCAAGGAGTGTTCTCCTGCGTCAAAGTTGACATTTCTTCAGTTTCAGCACTCTGTGATAGCTAGCCTTGTTGTTGTGGAACAGGAAAGTGTTCCTAGATTTGGAGTGGTGGAGGATGTGGTTCGATTGAAAGATCGCCCCATTCCTGATTTCATCCCTCCCACACCGGCAAAAGATTTTCCCACTAGGAGATGCAGAGTCTGTTGGCGAAGAGGTACGCGGAATGAGATTCGTAAGTACTGCCCCGGCTGTCCTTATAAACCTGGGCTGTGTGTCCCTGCTTGTTTTAGAGCGTACCATACGCAAAATAATTTTTGGGAGCATTCATGAGTGGTAAAGTTAACCGATTGGTTTGTATTCTTTGAAAAATTTGATTCTGTTTCAAGGTTGGCGTTAGTGCAATGTGTTTAGTTTCTGATTTTGTGTTTGTAGATTTGTATCTATTTGTGATTTGTTTGTGTATTTATGTTTGTCTAAAAAAATCCTAAATGTGTTGGCAGTGTGTGTGGACTGGCACTTCTTTGGCGGTGTACGTGGAATGGTGCTTGGCTGGCGGTGTGCATGGACTGGTGCTTGGCTGGTGGTGTGCTGGTGCTTGGCTGGCAGTGTGCGTGGACTGGTGCTTGGCTGGCGGTGTGCATGGACTGGTGCTTGGCTGGTGGTGTGCGTGGACTGGTGCTTGGCTGGTGGTGTGCGTGGACTGGTGCTTGGCTGGTGGTGTGCGTGGACTGGTGCTTGGCTAGCGGTGTGCGTGGACTGGTGTTTAGCTAGTGGTGTGCGTGGACTGGTGCTTGGCTAGCGGTGTGTGTGGACTGGCGCTCGGCTGGCTGTGTGTGAGTAGTGACTTGCTGCTGGTCACTACACACACTGCTGCTAGCTGAGTGCCACTCCACGCAATCCATCTGCTTGTGTAGTTGCTGTGTCAGGAATGTGGGCGTGTGAAAGTGATGGGCCCTTGAATGGCGCTGTGTGCTGGTGTGAGTTTTGTTATGTGATGGGCCCGCGGCTGGCAGTATGAATGGTTTTGTATGTCTCACGCGTATGAAAGGTGTATGAATGGCCTGTAAAGAGGTTGGTGCCTTGTCGTGGCTTTACAGCTCACGAGCTGTGAGTCAATGGTTCAGTTTCTCGCCCTTTCAATTATTAACAGTGCATTTAATTTTTGTGAAATCACTTGCTAATACAATTGTATATTCTGAACCATCACTCACTCTCGTGCCAAATCCAACCAGTATGTGTGTGTGCTTGAGGATTAGATGGCTGTGCAGTAATATTTGCCTTTCTGGAGCAGGTTGTACCTTGTCCCTTTTGTGAATTTTGTAATGTGTTATTTTTGTGCCTGGTGGTGCGAATGGTCTTGTGTGTATCACGTATGAAAGGTGTGTGAATGGCCTGTAAAGCGGTTGGTGCCTTGCCGTGGCTTTACAGCTCACGAGCTGCGAGTCATTGGTTCAGTTTTTTCTCCATTGAATTATTGACAGTGCATTTCATTTTTGTGAAATCTCTTGTTAATAAAATTTAATATACTGAACCATCACTCGTCCTCGTGCCAAATCCAACCAGTATGTGTGTGCGTTTGAGGAATAGGTGGCTGTGCAGGATTCTTTGTCTTTTTAGTTTCTCTGCCAAGGTGTATGTTCCATGTAAAAATAACCCACCAACTGTAGATATTGTCGTAAACCCATGGGAGTTCATGGTGATGTCTCTCTTGTGAATTCCAAAAAGGTTTTTTATCCTCAATGTCCTGCAAACCTCAAAATATCTGTCACATTGTCCATGCAATATTGTGCCGAAATTCTCACGTTGTAGAAACAATGTCAAAACGTTCTGGTTTTGCAAGGGGGTCAACTGTCTTTTTGGCCTGTGCTCGGCGGCCATCTAGGGAAACCTACCAAACCCATACATTTCTGAAAGCTAGACACCCGGGGGCTTCCTGGGAGGTATGGCTTGCGTGGATCCCCCAAAGTTTCCTTACCCAGAATCCCCTGCAAACCTCAATTTTTGCTTAAAAAATCACTTTTTTCACACATTTTGGGGTGGGAAAGTAGTGGCATCACCGGGCTCACACAAATTTACCACCACCCAGCGTTCCCCCAGGTCTCCTGGTAAAAATGGTGCCTCACTTGTGTGGGAGGCCCAAGTACCCGCGGCAGGCAAGGGCCCAAAACGTAGTGAGGCGACATCAAAATGGCCTATCGCAAAACCACCTGGTTTTGCAAGGGGGGTCACTTAGGTTTTTGGCCCGGTGCTCGGCGGCCATCTAGGGAAACCTACCAAACCCACGCATTTCTGAAAACTAGACACCCGGCGGCTTCCAGGGAGGTATGGCTTGCATGGATCCCCCAACGTTTCCTTACCCAGAATCCCCTGCAAACCTAAATTTTTGCTGAAAAAATCACTTTTTTCACACATTTTGGGGTGGGAAAGTAGTGGCATCACCGGGCTCACACAAATTTACCACCACCCAGCGTTCCCCCAGGTCTCCCGGTAAAAATGGTGCCTCACTTGTGTGGGAGGCCCAAGTACCCGCGGCAGGCAAGGGCCCAAAACGTAGTGAGGCGAAATCAAAATGGCCTATCGCAAAACCACTTGGTTTTGCAAGGGGGGTCACTTAGGTTTTTGGCCCGGTGCTCGGCGGCCATCTAGGGAAACCTACCAAACCCATGCATTTCTGAAAACTAGACACCCGGCGGCTTCCAGGGAGGTATGGCTTGCGTGGATCCCCCAACGTTTCCTTACCCAGAATCCCCTGCAAACCTCAATTTTTGCTGAAAAAATCACTTTTTTCACACATTTTGGGGTGGGAAAGTAGTGGCATCCCCGGGCTCACACAAATTTACCACCACCCAGCATTCCCCCAGGTCTCCCGGTAAAAATGGTGCCTCACTTGTGTGGGAGGCCCAAGTACCCGCGGCAGGCAAGGGCCCAAAACGTAGTGAGGCGACATCAAAATGGCCGATCGCAAAACCACCTGGTTTTGCAAGGGGGGTCACTTAGGTTTTTTGCCCGGTGCTCGGCGGCCATCTAGGGAAACCTACCAAACCCATGCATTTCTGAAAACTAGACACCCGGCAGCTTCCAGGGAGGTATGGCTTGCGTGGATCCCCCAACGTTTCCTTACCCAGAATCCCCTGCAAACCTCAATTTTTGGTGAAAAAATCACATTTTTCACTCATTTTGGGGTGGGAAAGTAGTGGCATCACCGGGCTCACACAAATTTACCACCACCCAGCGTTCCCCCAGGTCTCCCGGTAAAAATGGTGCCTCACTTGTGTGGGAGGCCCAAGTACCCGCTGCAGGCAAGGGCCCAAAACGTAGTGAGGCGACATCAAAATGGCCTATCGCAAAACCACCTGGTTTTGCAAGGGGGGTCACTTAGGTTTTTGGCCCGGTGCTCGGTCGGCCATCTAGGGAAACCTACCAAACCCACGCATTTCTGAAAACTAGACACCCGGCGGCTTCCAGGGAGGTATGGCTTGCGTGGATCCCCCAACATTTCCTTACCCAGAATCCCCTGCAAACCTCAATTTTTGCTTAAAAAATCACTTTTTTCACACATTTTGGGGTGGGAAAGTAGTGACATCACCGGGCTCACACAAATTTACCACCACCCAGCATTCCCCCAGGTCTCCCGGTAAAAATGGTGCCTCACTTGTGCGGGAGGCCCAAGTACCCGCGGCAGGCAAGGGCCCAAAACATAGTGAGGCGACATCAAAATGGCCTATCGCAAAACCACCTGGTTTTGCAAGGGGGGTCACTTAGGTTTTTGGCCCGGTGCTCGGCGGCCATCTAGGGAAACCTACCAAACCCATGCTTTTCTGAAAACTAGACACCCGGCGGCTTCCAGGGAGGTATGGCTTGCGTGGATCCCCTAACGTTTCCTTACCCAGAATCCCCTGCAAACCTCAATTGTTTCTGAAAAAATCACTTTTTTCACACATTTTGGGGTGGGAAAGTAGTGGCATCACCGGGCTCACACAAATTTACCACCACCCAGCGTTCCCCCAGGTCTCCCGGTAAAAATGGTGCCTCACTTGTGTGGGAGGCCCAAGTATCCGCGGCAGGCAAGGGCCCAAAACGTAGTGAGGCGACATCAAAATGGCCTATCGCAAAACCACCTGGTTTTGCAAGGGGGGTCACTTAGGTTTTTGGCCCGCTGCTCGGCGGCCATCTAGGGAAACCTACCAAACCCACGCATTTCTGAAAACTAGACACCCGGCGGCTTCCAGGGAGGTATGGCTTGCGTGGATCCCCCAACGTTTCCTTACCCAGAATCCCCTGCAAACCTCAATTTTTGCTGAAAAAATCACTTTTTTCACACATTTTGGGGTGGGAAAGTAGTGGCATCACCGGGCTCACACAAATTTACCACCACCCAGCGTTCCCCCAGGTCTCCCGGTAAAAATGGTGCCTCACTTGTGTGGGAGGCCCAAGTACCCGCGGCAGGCAAGGGCCCAAAACGTAGTGAGGCGACATCAAAATGGCCGATCGCAAAACCACCTGGTTTTGCAAGGGGGGTCACTTAGGTTTTTTGCCCGGTGCTCGGCGGCCATCTAGGGAAACCTACCAAACCCACGCATTTCTGAAAACTAGACACCCGGCGGCTTCCAGGGAGGTATGGCTTGCGTGGATCCCCCAACGTTTCCTTACCCAGAATCCCCTGCAAACCTCAATTTTTGCTGAAAAAATCACTTTTTTCACTCATTTTGGGGTGGGAAAGCAGTGGCATCAGCGGGCTCACACAAATTTACCACCACCCAGCATTCCCCCAGGTCTCCCGGTAAAAATGGTGCCTCACTTGTGTGGGAGGCCCAAGTACCCGCGGCAGGCAAGGGCCCAAAACGTAGTGAGGCGACATCAAAATGGCCTATCGCAAAACCACCTGGTTTTGCAAGGGGGGTCACTTAGGTTTTTGGCCCGGTGCTCGGTCGGCCATCTAGGGAAACCTACCAAACCCACGCATTTCTGAAAACTAGACACCCGGCGGCTTCCAGGGAGGTATGGCTTGCGTGGATCCCCCAACATTTCCTTACCCAGAATCCCCTGCAAACCTCAATTTTTGCTTAAAAAATCACTTTTTTCACACATTTTGGGGTGGGAAAGTAGTGGCATCACCGGGCTCACACAAATTTACCACCACCCAGCATTCCCCCAGGTCTCCCGGTAAAAATGGTGCCTCACTTGTGCGGGAGGCCCAAGTACCCGCGGCAGGCAAGGGCCCAAAACATAGTGAGGCGACATCAAAATGGCCTATCGCAAAACCACCTGGTTTTGCAAGGGGGGTCACTTAGGTTTTTGGCCCGGTGCTCGGCGGCCATCTAGGGAAACCTACCAAACCCATGCTTTTCTGAAAACTAGACACCCGGCGGCTTCCAGGGAGGTATGGCTTGCGTGGATCCCCCAAAGTTTCCTTACCCAGAATCCCCTGCAAACCTCAATTTTTTCTGAAAAAATCACTTTTTTCACACATTTTGGGGTGGGAAAGTAGTGGCATCACCGGGCTCACACAAATTTACCACCACCCAGCATTCCCCCAGGTCTCCCGGTAAAAATGGTGCCTCACTTGTGTGGGAGGCCCAAGTACCCGCGGCAGGCAAGGGCCCAAAACGTAGTGAGGCGACATCAAAATGGCCTATCGCAAAACCACCTGGTTTTGCAAGGGGGGTCACTTAGGTTTTTGGCCCGGTGCTCGGCGGCCATCTAGGGAAACCTACCAAACCCACGCATTTCTGAAAACTAGACACCCGGCGGCTTCCAGGGAGGTATGGCTTGCGTGGATCCCCCAACGTTTCCTTACCCAGAATCCCCTGCAAACCTCAATTTTTGCTGTAAAAATCACTTTTTTCACACATTTTGGGGTGGGAAAGTAGTGGCATCAGCGGGCTCACACAAATTTACCACCACCCAGCGTTCCCCCAGGTCTCCCGGTTAAAATGGTGCCTCACTTGTGTGGGAGGCCCAAGTACCCGCGGCAGGCAAGGGCCCAAAACGTAGTGAGGCGACATCAAAATGGCCGATCGCAAAACCACCTGGTTTTGCAAGGGGGGTCACTTAGGTTTTTTGCCCGGTGCTCGGCGGCCATCTAGGGAAACCTACCAAACCCACGCATTTCTGAAAACTAGACACCCGGCGGCTTCCAGGGAGGTATGGCTTGCGTGGATCCCCCAACGTTTCCTTACCCAGAATCCCCTGCAAACCTCAATTTTTGCTGAAAAAATTACTTTTTTCACTCATTTTGGGGTGGGAAAGTAGTGGCATCACCGGGCTCACACAAATTTACCACCACCCAGCGTTCCCCCAGGTCTCCCGGTAAAAATGGTGCCTCACTTGTGTGGGAGGCCCAAGTACCCGCGGCAGGCAAGGGCCCAAAACGTAGTGAGGCGACATCAAAATGGCCTATCGCAAAACCACCTGGTTTTGCAAGGGGGGTCACTTAGGTTTTTGGCCCGGTGCTCGGTCGGCCATCTAGGGAAACCTACCAAACCCACGCATTTCTGAAAACTAGACACCCGGCGGCTTCCAGGGAGGTATGGCTTGCGTGGATCCCCCAACGTTTCCTTACCCAGAATCCCCTGCAAACCTCAATTTTTGCTTAAAAAATCACTTTTTTCACACATTTTGGGGTGGGAAAGTAGTGGCATCACCGGGCTCACACAAATTTACCACCACCCAGCATTCCCCCAGGTCTCCCGGTAAAAATGGTGCCTCACTTGTGTGGGAGGCCCAAGTACCCGCGGCAGGCAAGGGCCCAAAACGTAGTGAGGCGACATCAAAAGGGCCTATCGCAAAACCACCTGGTTTTGCAAGGGGGGTCACTTAGGCTTTTGGCCCGGTGCTCGGCGGCCATCTAGGGAAACCTACCAAACCCACGCATTTCTGAAAACTAGACACCCGGCGGCTTCCAGGGAGGTATGGCTTGCGTGGATCCCCCAACGTTTCCTTACCCAGAATCCCCTGCAAACCTAAATTTTTGCTGAAAAAATCACTTTTTTCACACATTTTGGGGTGGGAAAGTAGTGGCATCACCGGGCTCACACAAATTTACCACCACCCAGCGTTCCCCCAGGTCTCCCGGTAAAAATGGTGCCTCACTTGTGTGGGAGGCCCAAGTACCCGCGGCAGGCAAGGGCCCAAAACGTAGTGAGGCGACATCAAAATGGCCTATCGCAAAACCACCTGGTTTTGCAAGGGGGGTCACTTAGGTTTTTGGCCCGGTGCTCGGTCGGCCATCTAGGGAAACCTACCAAAACCACGCATTTCTGAAAACTAGACACCCGGCGGCTTCCAGGGAGGTATGGCTTGTGTGGATCCCCCAACGTTTCCTTACCCAGAATCCCCTGCAAACCTCAATTTTTGCTTAAAAAATAACTTTTTTCACACATTTTGGGGTGGGAAAGTAGTGGCATCACCGGGCTCACACAAATTTACCACCACCCAGCATTCCCCCAGGTCTCCCGGTAAAAATGGTGCCTCACTTGTGTGGGAGGCCCAAGTACCCGCGGCAGGCAAGGGCCCAAAACATAGTGAGGCGACATCAAAATGGCCTATCGCAAAACCACTTGGTTTTGCAAGGGGGGTCACTTAGGTTTTTGGCCCGGTGCTCGGCGGCCATCTAGAGAAACCTACCAAACCCACGCTTTTCTGAAAACTAGACACCCGGCGGCTTCCAGGGAGGTATGGCTTGCGTGGATCCCCCAACGTTTCCTTACCCAGAATCCCCTGCAAACCTCAATTTTTGCTGAAAAAATCACTTTTTTCACACATTTTGGGGTGGGAAAGTAGTGGCATCACCGGGCTCACACAAATTTACCACCACCCAGCGTTCCCCCAGGTCTCCCGGTAAAAATGGTGCCTCACTTGTGTGGGAGGCCCAAGTACCCGCGGCAGGCAAGGGCCCAAAACGTAGTGAGGCGACATCAAAACGGCCTATCGCAAAACCACCTGGTTTTGCAAGGGGGTCACTTAGGTTTTTGGCCCGGTGCTCGGCGGCCATCTAGGGAAACCTACCAAACCCACGCATTTCTGAAAACTAGACACCCGGCGGCTTCCAGGGAGGTATGGCTTGCGTGGATCCCCCAACGTTTCCTTACCCAGAATCCCCTGCAAACCTCAATTTTTGCTGAAAAAATCACTTTTTTCACACATTTTGGGGTGGGAAAGTAGTGGCATCACCGGGCTCACACAAATTTACCACCACCCAGCGTTCCCCCAGGTCTTCCGGTAAAAATGGTGCCTCACTTGTGTGGGAGGCCCAAGTACCCGCGGCAGGCAAGGGCCCAAAACGTAGTGAGGCGACATCAAAATGGCCGATCGCAAAACCACCTGGTTTTGCAAGGGGGGTCACTTAGGTTTTTTGCCCGGTGCTCGGCGGCCATCTAGGGAAACCTACCAAACCCACGCATTTCTGAAAACTAGACACCCGGCGGCTTCCAGGGAGGTATGGCTTGCGTGGATCCCCCAACGTTTCCTTACCCAGAATCCCCTGCAAACCTCAATTTTTGCTGAAAAAATCACTTTTTTCACTCATTTTGGGGTGGGAAAGTAGTGGCATCACCGGGCTCACACAAATTTACCACCACCCAGCGTTCCCCCAGGTCTACCGGTAAAAATGGTGCCTCACTTGTGTGGGAGGCCCAAGTACCCGCGGCAGGCAAGGGCCCAAAACGTAGTGAGGCGACATCAAAATGGCCTATCGCAAAACCACCTGGTTTTGCAAGGGGGGTCACTTAGGTTTTTGGCCCGGTGCTCGGCGGCCATCTAGGGAAACCTACCAAACCCACGCATTTCTGAAAACTAGACACACAAGTGAGGCACCATTTTTACCGGGAGACCTGGGGGAACGCTGGGTGGTGGTAAATTTGTGTGAGCCCAGTGATGCCACTACTTTCCCACCCCAAAATGTGTGAAAAAAGTGATTTTTTCAGCAAAAATTGAGGTTTGCAGGGGATTCTGGGTAAGGAAACGTTGGGGGATCCACGCAAGCCATACCTCCCTGGAAGCCGCCGGGTGTCTAGTTTTCAGAAATGCATGGGTTTGGTAGGTTTCCCTAGATGGCCGCCGAGCACCGGGCCAAAACCCTAAGTGACCCACCTTGCAAAACCAGGTGGTTTTGCGATAGGCCATTTTGATGTCGCCTCACTACCTTTTGGGCCCTTGCCTGCCGCGGGTACTTGGGCCTCCCACACAAGTGAGGCACCATTTTTACCGGGAGACCTGGGGGAATGCTGGGTGGTGGTAAATTTGTGTGAGCCCGGTGATGCCACTACTTTCCCACCCCAAAATGTGTGAAAAAAGTGATTTTTTTCAGCAAAAATTGAGGTTTGCAGGGGATTCTGGGTAAGGAAACGTTGGGGGATCCACGCAAGCCATACCTCCCTGGAAGCCGCCGGGTGTCTAGTTTTCAGAAATGCATGAGTTTGGTAGGTTTCCCTAGATGGCCGCCGAGCACCGGGCCAAAAACCTAAGTGACCCCCTTGCAAAACCAGGTGGTTTTGCGATAGGCCATTTTGATGTCGCCTCACTACGTTTTGGGCCCTTGCCTGCCGCGGGTACTTGGGCCTCCCACACAAGTGAGGGACCATTTTTACCGGGAGACCTGGGGGAACGCTGGGTGGTGTTAAATTTGTGTGAGCCCGGTGATGCCACTACTTTCCCACCCCAAAATGTGTGAAAAAAGTGATTTTTTCAGCAAAAATTGAGGTTTGCAGGGGATTCTGGGTAAGGAAACGTTGGGGGATCCACGCAAGCCATACCTCCCTGGAAGCCGCCGGGTGTCTAGTTTTCAGAAATGCATGAGTTTGGTAGGTTTCCCTAGATGGCCGCCGAGCACCGGGCCAAAAACCTAAGTGACCCCCTTGCAAAACCAGGTGGTTTTGCGATAGGCCATTTTGATGTCGCCTCACTACGTTTTGGGCCCTTGCCTGCCGCGGGTACTTGGGCCTCCCACACAAGTGAGGCACCATTTTTACTGGGAGACCTGGGGGAACGCTGGGTGGTGGTAAATTTGTGTGAGCCCGGTGATGCCACTACTTTCCCACCCCAAAATGTGTGAAAAAAGTGATTTTTTTCAGCAAAAATTGAGGTTTGCAGGGGATTCTGGGTAAGGAAACTTTGGGGGATCCACGCAAGCCATATCTCCCTGGAAGCCGCCGGGTGTCTAGTTTTCAGAAATGCGTGGGTTTGGTAGGTTTCCCTAGGTGCCGGCAGGGCTAGGGTTCATAAACTACAGCTAGTCACTTTGCCAAAAAGGGGTCATTTTTCACTGCAAAATGGAGGTGTGACCACGTTGCGTTTTGCGCCGTTTCCTGTCGTGGGCACTAGGCCGACCCGCACAAGTGAGGTACCATTTTTCTCGTAGGACGTTGGGGAACCCGGGGTGGGTGGAAATCTGTGGATCCACGCAGATTCCAGAACTTTCCATCCCAGAAATGTGGGGAAAATGTGTTTTTTTTGTCATTTTTTTACGTTTGCAAGGGATTCTGGGTAACAGACCATGGTGAGAGGCAGTCAAGTCACCCCATCCTGGATTCCCCTGGGTGTCTAGTTTTCAAAAATGTATAGGTTTGCTAGGTTTCCCTAGGTGCCGGCAGGGCTAGGGTTCAAAAACTACAGCTAGTCACTTTGCCAAAAAAGGGTCATTTTTCACTGCAAAATTGAGGTGTAACCACGTTGCGTTTTGCGCCGTTTCCTGTCGCGGGCACTAGGCCGACCCGCACAAGTGAGGTACCATTTTTCTCGTAGGACTTTGGGGAACGCGGGGTGGGTGGAAATTTGTGGATCCACGCAGATTACAGAACTTTCCATCCCAGAAATGTGGGGAAAATGTGTTTTTTTTGTCATTTTGTTACGTTTGCAAGGGATTCTGTGTAACAGACCATGGTGGGAGGCAGTCAAGTCACCCCATCCTGGATTCCCCTGGGTGTCTAGTTTTCAAAAATGTATAGGTTTGCTAGGTTTCCCTAGGTGCCGGCAGGGCTAGGGTTCAAAAACTACAGCTAGTCACTTTGCCAAAAAAGGGTCATTTTTCACTGCAAAATTGAGGTGTGACCACATTGCGTTTTGCGCCGTTTCCTGTCGCGGGCACTAGGCCGACCCGCACAAGTGAGGTACCATTTTTCTCGTAGGACTTTGGGGAACGCGGGGTGGGTGGAAATTTGTGGATCCACGCAGATGCCAGAACTTTCCATCCCAGAAATGTGGGGAAAATGTGTTTTTTTTGTCATTTTTTTACGTTTGCAAGGGATTCTGGGTAACAGACCATGGTGGGAGGCAGTCAAGTCACCCCATCCTGGATTCCCCTGGGTGTCTAGTTTTCAAAAATGTATAGGTTTGCTAGGTTTCCCTAGGTGCCGGCAGGGCTAGGGTTCAAAAACTACAGCTAGTCACTTTGCCAAAAAGGGGTCATTTTTCACTGCTAAAATTGAGGTGTGACCATGTTGCGTTTTGCGCCGTTTCCTGTCGCGGGCACTAGGCCGACCCGCACAAGTGAGGTACCATTTTTCTCGTAGGACTTTGGGGAACGCGGGGTGGGTGGAAATTTGTGGATCCACGCAGATTCCAGAACTTTCCATCTCAGAAATGTGGGGAAAATGTGTTTTTTTTGTCATTTTTTTACGTTTGCAAGGGATTCTGGGTAACAGACCATGGTGGGAGGCAGTCAAGTCACCCCATCCTGGATTCCCCTGGGTGTCTAGTTTTCAAAAATGTATAGGTTTGCTAGGTTTCCCTAGGTGCCGGCAGGGCTAGTGTTCAAAAACTACAGCTAGTCACTTTGCCAAAAAAGGGTCATTTTTCACTGCAAAATTGAGGTGTGACCACGTTGCGTTTTGCGCCGTTTCCTGTCGCGGGAACTAGGCCGACCCGCACAAGTGAGGTACCATTTTTCTCGTAGGACTTTGGGGAACGCGGGGTGGGTGGAAATTTGTGGATCCACGCAGATTCCAGAACTTTCCATCCCAGAAATGTGGGGAAAATGTGTTTTTTTGTCATTTTTTTACGTTTGCAAGGGATTCTGGGTAAAAGACCATGGTGGGAGGCAGTCAAGTCACCCCATCCTGGAATCCCCAGCGTGTATAGTTTTCAAAAATGTATAGGTTTGCTAGGTTTCCCTAGGTGCCGGCAGGGCTAGGGTTCAAAAACTACAGCTAGTCACTTTGCCAAAAAAGGGTCATTTTTCACTGCAAAATTGAGGTGTGACCACATTGCGTTTTGCGCCGTTTCCTGTCGCGGGCACTAGGCCGACCCGCACAAGTGAGGTACCATTTTTCTCGTAGGACTTTGGGGAACGCGGGGTGGGTGGAAATTTGTGGATCCACGCAGATGCCAGAACTTTCCATCCCAGAAATGTGGGGAAAATGTGTTTTTTTTGTCATTTTTTTACGTTTGCAAGGGATTCTGGGTAACAGACCATGGTGGGAGGCAGTCAAGTCACCCCATCCTGGATTCCACTGGGTGTCTAGTTTTCAAAAATGTATAGGTTTGCCAGGTTTCCCTAGGTGCCGGCAGGGCTAGGGTTCAAAAACTACAGCTAGTCACTTTGCCAAAAAAGGGTCATTTTTCACTGCAAAATTGAGGTGTGACCACGTTGCGTTTTGCGCCGTTTCCTGTCGCGGGCACTAGGCCGACCCGCACAAGTGAGGTACCATTTTTCTCGTAGGACTTTGGGGAACGCGGGGTGGGTGGAAATTTGTGGATCCACGCAGATTCCAGAACTTTCCATCCCAGAAATGTGGGGAAAATGTGTTTTTTTTGTCATTTTCTTACGTTTGCAAGGGATTCTGGGTAACAGACCATGGTGGGTGGCAGTCAAGTCACCCCATCCTGGATTCCCCTGGGTGTCTAGTTTTCAAAAATGTATAGGTTTGCTAGGTTTCCCTAGGTGCCGGCAGGGCTAGGGTTCAAAAACTACAGCTAGTCACTTTGCCAAAAAGGGGTCATTTTTCACTGCAAAATTGAGGTGTGACCATGTTCCGTTTTGCGCCGTTTCCTGTCGCGGGCACTAGGCCGACCCGCACAAGTGAGGTACCATTTTTCTTGTAGGACTTTGGGGAACGCGGGGTGGGTGGAAATTTGTGGATCCACGCAGATTCCAGAACTTTCCATCTCAGAAATGTGGGGAAAATGTGTTTTTTTTGTCATTTTTTTACGTTTGCAAGGGATTCTGGGTAACAGACCATGGTGGGAGGCAGTCAAGTCACCCCATCCTGGATTCCCCTGGGTGTCTAGTTTTCAAAAATGTATAGGTTTGCTAGGTTTCCCTAGGTGCCGGCAGGGCTAGGGTTCAAAAACTACAGCTAGTCACTTTGCCAAAAAGGGGTCATTTTTCACTGCAAAATTGAGGTGTAACCACGTTGCGTTTTGCGCCGTTTCCTGTCGCGGGCACTAGGCCGACCCGCACAAGTGAGGTACCATTTTTCTCGTAGGACTTTGGGGAACGCGGGGTGGGTGGAAATTTGTGGATCCACGCAGATTCCAGAACTTTCCATCTCAGAAATGTGGGGAAAATGTGTTTTTTTTGTCATTTATTTACGTTTGCAAGGGATTCTGGGTAACAGACCATGGTGGGAGGCAGTCAAGTCACCCCATCCTGGATTCCCCTGGGTGTCTAGTTTTCAAAAATGTATAGGTTTGCTAGGTTTCCCTAGGTGCCGGCAGGGCTAGGGTTAAAAAACTACAGCTAATCACTTTGCCAAAAAGGGGTCATTTTTCACTGCAAAATTGAGGTGTAACCACGTTGCGTTTTGCGCCGTTTCCTGTCGCGGGCACTAGGCCGACCCGCACAAGTGAGGTACCATTTTTCTCGTAGGACTTTGGGGACGCGGGGTGGGTGGAAATTTGTGGATCCACGCAGATTCCAGAACTTTCAATCCCAGAAATGTGGGGAAAATGTGTTTTTTTTGTCATTTTGTTACGTTTGCAAGGGATTCTGGGTAACAGACCATGGTGGGAGGCAGTCAAGTCACCCCATCCTGGATTCCCCTGGGTGTCTAGTTTTCAAAAATGTATAGGTTTGCTAGGTTTCCCTAGGTGCCGGCAGGGCTAGGGTTCAAAAACTACAGCTAGTCACTTTGCCAAAAAAGGGTCATTTTTCACTGCAAAATTGAGGTGTGACCACGTTGCGTTTTGCGCCGTTTCCTGTCGCGGGCACTAGGCCGACCCGCACAAGTGAGGTACCATTTTTCTCGTAGGACTTTGGGGAACGCGGGGTGGGTGAAAATTTGTGGATCCACGCAGATTCCAGAACTTTCCATCCCAGAAATGTGGGGAAAATGTGTTTTTTTTGTCATTTTTTTACGTTTGCAAGGGATTCTGGGTAACAGACCATGGTGGGAGGCAGTCAAGTCACCCCATCCTGGATTCCCCTGGGTGTCTAGTTTTCAAAAATGTATAGGTTTGCTAGGTTTCCCTAGGTGCCGGCAGGGCTAGGGTTCAAAAACTACAGCTAGTCACTTTGCCAAAAAAGGGTCATTTTTCACTGCAAAATTGAGGTGTCACCACGTTGCGTTTTGCGCCGTTTCCTGTCGCGGGCACTAGGCCGACCCACACAAGTGAGGTACCATTTTTCTCGTAGGACTTTGGGGAACGCGGGGTGGGTGGAAATTTGTGGATCCACGCAGATTCCAGAACTTTCCATCTCAGAAATGTGGGGAATATGTGTTTCTTTTGTCATTTTTTTACGTTTGCAAGGGATTCTGGGTAACAGACCATGGTGGGAGGCAGTCAAGTCACCCCATCCTGGATTCCCCTGGGTGTCTAGTTTTCAAAAATGTATAGGTTTGCTAGGTTTCCCTAGGTGCCGGCAGGGCTAGGGTTCAAAAACTACAGCTAGTCACTTTGCCAAAAAGGGGTCATTTTTCACTGCAAAATTGAGGTGTAACCACGTTGCGTTTTGCGCCGTTTCCTGTCGCGGGCACTAGGCCGACCCGCACAAGTGAGGTACCATTTTTCTCGTAGGACTTTGGGGAACGCGGGGTGGGTGGAAATTTGTGGATCCACGCAGATTCCAGAACTTTCCATCCCAGAAATGTGGGGAAAATGTGTTTTTTTTTGTCATTTTGTTACGTTTGCAAGGGATTCTGGGTAACAGACCATGGTGGGAGGCAGTCAAGTCACCCCATCCTGGATTCCCCTGGGTGTCTAGTTTTCAAAAATGTATAGGTTTGCTAGGTTTCCCTAGGTGCCGGCAGGGCTAGGGTTCAAAAACTACAGCTAGTCACTTTGCCAAAAAGGGGTCATTTTTCACTGCAAAATTGAGGTGTAACCACGTTTCGTTTTGCGCCGTTTCCTGTCGCGGGCACTAGGCCGACCCGCACAAGTGAGGTACCATTTTTCTCGTAGGACTTTGGGGAACGCGGGGTGGGTGGAAATTTGTGGATCCACGCAGATTCCAGAACTTTCCATCTCAGAAATGTGGGGAAAATGTGTTTTTTTTGTCATTTTGTTACGTTTGCAAGGGATTCTGGGTAACAGACCATGGTGGGAGGCAGTCAAGTCACCCCATCCTGGATTCCCCTGGGTGTCTAGTTTTCAAAAATGTATAGGTTTGCTAGGTTTCCCTAGGTGCCGGCAGGGCTAGGGTTCAAAAACTACAGCTAGTCACTTTGCCAAAAAGGGGTCATTTTTCACTGCAAAATTGAGGTGTAACCACGTTGCGTTTTGCGCCGTTTCCTGTCGCGGGCACTAGGCCGACCCGCACAAGTGAGGTACCATTTTTCTCGTAGGACTTTGGGGAACGCGGGGTGGGTGGAAATTTGTGGATCCACGCAGATTCCAGAACTTTCCATCCCAGAAATGTGGGGAAAATGTGTTTTTTTTTGTCATTTTGTTACGTTTGCAAGGGATTCTGGGTAACAGACCATGGTGGGAGGCAGTCAAGTCACCCCATCCTGGATTCCCCTGGGTGTCTAGTTTTCAAAAATGTATAGGTTTGCTAGGTTTCCCTAGGTGCCGGCAGGGCTAGGGTTCAAAAACTACAGCTAGTCACTTTGCCAAAAAAGGGTCATTTTTCACTGCAAAATTGAGGTGTGACCACGTTGCGTTTTGCGCCGTTTCCTGTCGCGGGCACTAGGCCGACCCGCACAAGTGAGGTACCATTTTTCTCGTAGGACTTTGGGGAACGCGGGGTGGGTGGAAATTTGTGGATCCACGCAGATTCCAGAACTTTCCATCCCAGAAATGTGGGGAAAATTTGTTTTTTTGTCATTTTTTTACGTTTGCAAGGGATTCTGGGTAACAGACCATGGTGGGAGGCAGTCAAGTCACCCCATCCTGGATTCCCCTGGGTGTCTAGTTTTCAAAAATGTATAGGTTTGCTAGGTTTCCCTAGGTGCCGGCAGGGCTAGGGTTCAAAAACTACAGCTAGTCACTTTGCCAAAAAAGGGTCATTTTTCACTGCAAAATTGAGGTGTCACCACGTTGCGTTTTGCGCCGTTTCCTGTCGCGGGAACAAGGCCGACCCGCACAAGTGAGGTACCATTTTTCTCGTAGGACTTTGGGGAACGCGGGGTGGGTGGAAATTTGTGGATCCACGCAGATTCCAGAACTTTCCATCCCAGAAATGTGGGGAAAATGTGTTTTTTTGTCATTTTTTTACGTTTGCAAGGGATTCTGGGTAAAAGACCATGGTGGGAGGCAGTCAAGTCACCCCATCCTGGAATCCCCAGCGTGTATAGTTTTCAAAAATGTATAGGTTTGCTAGGTTTCCCTAGGTGCCGGCAGGGCTAGGGTTCAAAAACTACAGCTAGTCACTTTGCCAAAAAAGGGTCATTTTTCACTGCAAAATTGAGGTGTGACCACATTGCGTTTTGTGCCGTTTCCTGTCGTGGGCACTAGGCCGACCCGCACAAGTGAGGTACCATTTTTCTCGTAGGACTTTGGGGAACGCGGGGTGGGTGGAAATTTGTGGATCCACGCAGATGCCAGAACTTTCCATCCCAGAAATGTGGGGAAAATGTGTTTTTTTTGTCATTTTTTTACGTTTGCAAGGGATTCTGGGTAACAGACCATGGTGGGAGGCAGTCAAGTCACCCCATCCTGGATTCCACTGGGTGTCTAGTTTTCAAAAATGTATAGGTTTGCCAGGTTTCCCTAGGTGCCGGCAGGGCTAGGGTTCAAAAACTACAGCTAGTCACTTTGCCAAAAAAGGGTCATTTTTCACTGCAAAATTGAGGTGTGACCACGTTGCGTTTTGCGCCGTTTCCTGTCGCGGGCACTAGGCCGACCCGCACAAGTGAGGTACCATTTTTCTCGTAGGACTTTGGGGAACGCGGGGTGGGTGGAAATTTGTGGATCCACGCAGATTCCAGAACTTTCCATCCCAGAAATGTGGGGAAAATGTGTTTTTTTTGTCATTTTCTTACGTTTGCAAGGGATTCTGGGTAACAGACCATGGTGGGTGGCAGTCAAGTCACCCCATCCTGGATTCCCCTGGGTGTCTAGTTTTCAAAAATGTATAGGTTTGCTAGGTTTCCCTAGGTGCCGGCAGGGCTAGGGTTCAAAAACTACAGCTAGTCACTTTGCCAAAAAGGGGTCATTTTTCACTGCAAAATTGAGGTGTGACCATGTTCCGTTTTGCGCCGTTTCCTGTCGCGGGCACTAGGCCGACCCGCACAAGTGAGGTACCATTTTTCTTGTAGGACTTTGGGGAACGCGGGGTGGGTGGAAATTTGTGGATCCACGCAGATTCCAGAACTTTCCATCTCAGAAATATGGGGAAAATGTGTTTTTTTTGTCATTTTTTTACGTTTGCAAGGGATTCTGGGTAACAGACCATGGTGGGAGGCAGTCAAGTCACCCCATCCTGGATTCCCCTGGGTGTCTAGTTTTCAAAAATGTATAGGTTTGCTAGGTTTCCCTAGGTGCCGGCAGGGCTAGGGTTCAAAAACTACAGCTAGTCACTTTGCCAAAAAGGGGTCATTTTTCACTGCAAAATTGAGGTGTAACCACGTTGCGTTTTGCGCCGTTTCCTGTCGCGGGCACTAGGCCGACCCGCACAAGTGAGGTACCATTTTTCTCGTAGGACTTTGGGGAACGCGGGGTGGGTGGAAATTTGTGGATCCACGCAGATTCCAGAACTTTCCATCTCAGAAATGTGGGGAAAATGTGTTTTTTTTGTCATTTTTTTACGTTTGCAAGGGATTCTGGGTAACAGACCATGGTGGGAGGCAGTCAAGTCACCCCATCCTGGATTCCCCTGGGTGTCTAGTTTTCAAAAATGTATAGGTTTGCTAGGTTTCCCTAGGTGCCGGCAGGGCTAGGGTTAAACAACTACAGCTAATCACTTTGCCAAAAAGGGGTCATTTTTCACTGCAAAATTGAGGTGTAACCACGTTGCGTTTTGCGCCGTTTCCTGTCGCGGGCACTAGGCCGACTCGCACAAGTGAGGTACCATTTTTCTCGTAGGACTTTGGGGAACGCGGGGTGGGTGGAAATTTGTGGATCCACGCAGATTCCAGAACTTTCAATCCCAGAAATGTGGGGAAAATGTGTTTTTTTTGTCATTTTGTTACGTTTGCAAGGGATTCTGGGTAACAGACCATGGTGGGAGGCAGTCAAGTCACCCCATCCTGGATTCCCCTGGGTGTCTAGTTTTCAAAAATGTATAGGTTTGCTAGGTTTCCCTAGGTGCCGGCAGGGCTAGGGTTCAAAAACTACAGCTAGTCACTTTGCCAAAAAAGGGTCATTTTTCACTGCAAAATTGAGGTGTGACCACGTTGCGTTTTGCGCCGTTTCCTGTCGCGGGCACTAGGCCGACCCGCACAAGTGAGGTACGATTTTTCTCGTAGGACTTTGGGGAACGCGGGGTGGGTGAAAATTTGTGGATCCACGCAGATTCCAGAACTTTCCATCCCAGAAATGTGGGGAAAATGTGTTTTTTTTGTCATTTTTTTACGTGTGCAAGGGATTCTGGGTAACAGACCATGGTGGGAGGCAGTCAAGTCACCCCATCCTGGATTCCCCTGGGTGTCTAGTTTTCAAAAATGTATAGGTTTGCTAGGTTTCCCTAGGTGCCGGCAGGGCTAGGGTTCAAAAACTACAGCTAGTCACTTTGCCAAAAAAGGGTCATTTTTCACTGCAAAATTGAGGTGTCACCACGTTGCGTTTTGCGCCGTTTCCTGTCGCGGGCACTAGGCCGACCCGCACAAGTGAGGTACCATTTTTCTCGTAGGACTTTGGGGAACGCGGGGTGGGTGGAAATTTGTGGATCCACGCAGATTCCAGAACTTTCCATCTCAGAAATGTGGGGAATATGTGTTTCTTTTGTCATTTTTTTACGTTTGCAAGGGATTCTGGGTAACAGACCATGGTGGGAGGCAGTCAAGTCACCCCATCCTGGATTCCCCTGGGTGTCTAGTTTTCAAAAATGTATAGGTTTGCTAGGTTTCCCTAGGTGCCGGCAGGGCTAGGGTTCAAAAACTACAGCTAGTCACTTTGCCAAAAAGGGGTCATTTTTCACTGCAAAATTGAGGTGTAACCACGTTGCGTTTTGCGCCGTTTCCTGTTGCGGGCACTAGGCCGACCCGCACAAGTGAGGTACCATTTTTCTCGTAGGACTTTGGGGAACGCGGGTTGGGTGGAAATTTGTGGATCCACGCAGATTCCAGAACTTTCCATCCCAGAAATGTGGGGAAAATGTGTTTTTTTTTGTCATTTTGTTACGTTTGCAAGGGATTCTGGGTAACAGACCATGGTGGGAGGCAGTCAAGTCACCCCATCCTGGATTCCCCTGGGTGTCTAGTTTTCAAAAATGTATAGGTTTGCTAGGTTTCCCTAGGTGCCGGCAGGGCTAGGGTTAAAAAACTACAGCTAGTCACTTTGCCAAAAAGGGGTCATTTTTCACTGCAAAATTGAGGTGTAACCACGTTTCGTTTTGCGCCGTTTCCTGTCGCGGGCACTAGGCCGACCCGCACAAGTGAGGTACCATTTTTCTCGTAGGACTTTGGGGAATGCGGGGTGGGTGGAAATTTGTGGATCCACGCAGATTCCAGAACTTTCCATCTCAGAAATGTGGGGAAAATGTGTTTTTTTTGTCATTTTTTTACGTTTGCAAGGGATTCTGGGTAACAGACCATGGTGGGAGGCAGTCAAGTCACCCCATCCTGGATTCCCCTGGGTGTCTAGTTTTCAAAAATGTATAGGTTTGCTAGGTTTCCCTAGGTGCCGGCAGGGCTAGGGTTCAAAAACTACAGCTAGTCACTTTGCCAAAAAGGGGTCATTTTTCACTGCAAAATTGAGGTGTAACCACGTTGCGTTTTGCGCCGTTTCCTGTCGCGGGCACTAGGCCGACCCGCACAAGTGAGGTACCATTTTTCTCGTAGGACTTTGGGGAACGCGGGGTGGGTGGAAATTTGTGGATCCACGCAGATTCCAGAACTTTCCATCTCAGAAATGTGGGGAAAATGTGTTTTTTTTGTCATTTTGTTACGTTTGCAAGGGATTCTGGGTAACAGACCATGGTGGGAGGCAGTCAAGTCACCCCATCCTGGATTCCCCTGGGTGTCTAGTTTTCAAAAATGTATAGGTTTGCTAGGTTTCCCTAGGTGCCGGCAGGGCTAGGGTTAAAAAACTACAGCTAGTCACTTTGCCAAAAAAGGGTCATTTTTCACTGCAAAATTGAGGTGTGACCACGTTGCGTTTTGCGCCGTTTCCTGTCGCGGGCACTAGGCCGACCCGCACAAGTGAGGTACCATTTTTCTCGTAGGACTTTGGGGAACGCGGGGTGGGTGAAAATTTGTGGATCCACGCAGATTCCAGAACTTTCCATCCCAGAAATGTGGGGAAAATGTGTTTTTTTTGTCATTTTTTTATGTTTGCAAGGGATTCTGGGTAACAGACCATGGTGGGAGGCAGTCAAGTCACCCCATCCTGGATTCCCCTGGGTGTCTAGTTTTCAAAAATGTATAGGTTTGCTAGGTTTCCCTAGGTGCCGGCAGGGCTAGGGTTCAAAAACTACAGCTAGTCACTTTGCCAAAAAAGGGTCATTTTTCACTGCAAAATTGAGGTGTCACCACGTTGCGTTTTGCGCCGTTTCCTGTCACGGGCACTAGGCCGACCCGCACAAGTGAGGTACCATTTTTCTCGTAGGACTTTGGGGAACGCGGGGTGGGTGGAAATTTGTGGATCCACGCAGATTCCAGAACTTTCCATCTCAGAAATGTGGGGAATATGTGTTTCTTTTGTCATTTTTTTACGTTTGCAAGGGATTCTGGGTAACAGACCATGGTGGGAGGCAGTCAAGTCACCCCATCCTGGATTCCCCTGGGTGTCTAGTTTTTTCAAAAATGTATAGGTTTGCTAGGTTTCCCTAGGTGCCGGCAGGGCTAGGGTTCAAAAACTACAGCTAGTCACTTTGCCAAAAAGGGGTCATTTTTCACTGCAAAATTGAGGTGTAACCACGTTGCGTTTTGCGCCGTTTCCTGTCGCGGGCACTAGGCCGACCCGCACAAGTGAGGTACCATTTTTCTCGTAGGACTTTGGGGAACGCGGGGTGGGTGGAAATTTGTGGATCCACGCAGATTCCAGAACTTTCCATCCCAGAAATGTGGGGAAAATGTGTTTTTTTTTGTCATTTTGTTACGTTTGCAAGGGATTCTGGGTAACAGACCATGGTGGGAGGCAGTCAAGTCACCCCATCCTGGATTCCCCTGGGTGTCTAGTTTTCAAAAATGTATAGGTTTGCTAGGTTTCCCTAGGTGCCGGCAGGGCTAGGGTTCAAAAACTACAGCTAGTCACTTTGCCAAAAAAGGGTCATTTTTCACTGCAAAATTGAGGTGTGACCACGTTGCGTTTTGCGCCGTTTCCTGTCGCGGGCACTAGGCCGACCCGCACAAGTGAGGTACCATTTTTCTCGTAGGACTTTGGGGAACGCGGGGTGGGTGGAAATTTGTGGATCCACGCAGATTCCAGAACTTTCCATCCCAGAAATGTGGGGAAAATGTGTTTTTTTGTCATTTTTTTACGTTTGCAAGGGATTCTGGGTAACAGACCATGGTGGGAGGCAGTCAAGTCACCCCATCCTGGATTCCCCTGGGTGTCTAGTTTTCAAAAATGTATAGGTTTGCTAGGTTTCCCTAGGTGCCGGCAGGGCTAGGGTTCAAAAACTACAGCTAGTCACTTTGCCAAAAAAGGGTCATTTTTCACTGCAAAATTGAGGTGTCACCACGTTGCGTTTTGCGCCGTTTCCTGTTGCGGGCACTAGGCCGACCCGCACAAGTGAGGTACCATTTTTCTCGTAGGACTTTGGGGAACGCGGGGTGGGTGGAAATTTGTGGATCCACGCAGATTCCAGAACTTTCCATCTCAGAAATGTGGGGAATATGTTTTTTTTTGTCATTTTTTTACGTTTGCAAGGGATTCTGGGTAACAGACCATGGTGGGAGGCAGTCAAGTCACCCCATCCTGGATTCCCCTGGGTGTCTAGTTTTCAAAAATGTATAGGTTTGCTAGGTTTCCCTAGGTGCCGGCAGGGCTAGGGTTCAAAAACTACAGCTAGTCACTTTGCCAAAAAGGGGTCATTTTTCACTGCAAAATTGAGGTGTAACCACGTTGCGTTTTGCGCCATTTCCTGTCCCGGGCACTAGGCCGACCCGCACAAGTGAGGTACCATTTTTCTCGTAGGACTTTGGGGAACGCGGGGTGGGTGGAAATTTGTGGATCCACGCAGATTCCAGAACTTTCCATCCCAGAAATGTGGGGAAAATGTGTTTTTTTTGTCATTTTGTTACGTTTGCAAGGGATTCTGGGTAACAGACCATGGTGGGAGGCAGTCAAGTCACCCCATCCTGGATTCCCCTGGGTGTCTAGTTTTCAAAAATGTATAGGTTTGCTAGGTTTCCCTAGGTGCCGGCAGGGCTAGGGTTCAAAAACTACAGCTAGTCACTTTGCCAAAAAAGGGTCATTTTTCACTGCAAAATTGAGGTGTGACCATGTTGCGTTTTGTGCCGTTTCCTGTTGCGGGCACTAGGCCGACCCGCACAAGTGAGGTACCATTTTTCTTGTAGGACTTCGGGGAACGTGGGGTGGGTGGAAATTTGTGGATCCACGCAGATTCCAGAACTTTCCATCCCAGAAATGTGGGGAAAATGTGTTTTTTTTGTCATTTTGTTACGTTTGCAAGAGATTCTCGGTAACAGACCATGGTGGGAGGCAGTCAAGTCACCCCATCCTGGATTCCACTGGGTGTCTAGTTTTCAAAAATGTATAGGTTTGCTAGGTTTCCCTAGGTGCCGGCAGGGCTAGGGTTCAAAAACGACAGCTAGTCACTTTGCCAAAAAGGGGTCATTTTTCACTGCAAAATGGAGGTGTGACCACGTTGCGTTTTGCGCCGTTTCCTGTCGCGGGCACTAGGCCGACCCACAAAAGTGAGGTACCATTTTTCTTGTAGGACTTTGGGGAACGCGGGGTGGGTGGAAATTTGTGGATCCACGCAGATTCCAGAACTTTCCATCCCAGAAATGTGGGGAAAATGTGTTTTTTTTGTCATTTTTTTACGTTTGCAAGGGATTCTGGGTAACAGACCATGGTGGGTGGCAGTCAAGTCACCCCATCCTGGATTCCCCTGGGTGTCTAGTTTTCAAAAATGTATAGGTTTGCTAGGTTTCCCTAGGTGCCGGCAGGGCTAGGGTTCAAAAACTACAGCTAGTCACTTTGCCAAAAAAGGGTCATTTTTCACTGCAAAATTGAGGTGTCACCACGTTGCGTTTTGCGCCGTTTCCTGTCGCGGGCACTAGGCCGACCCGCACAAGTGAAGTACCATTTTTCTCGTAGGACTTTGGGGAACGCGGGGTGGGTGGAAATTTGTGGATCCACGCAGATTCCAGAACTTTCCATCTCAGAAATGTGGGGAAAATGTGTTTTTTTTGTCATTTTTTTACGTTTGCAAGGGATTCTGGGTAACAGACCATGGTGGGAGGCAGTCAAGTCACCCCATCCTGGATTCCCCTGGGTGTCTAGTTTTCAAAAATGTATAGGTTTGCTAGGTTTCCCTAGGTGCCGGCAGGGCTAGGGTTCAAAAACTACAGCTAGTCACTTTGCTAAAAAAGGGTCATTTTTCACTGCAAAATTGAGGTGTGACCACGTTGTTTTTTGCGCCGTTTCCTGTCGCGGGCACTAGGCCGACCCGCACAAGTGAGGTACCATTTTTCTCGTAGGACTTTGGGGAACGCGGGGTGGGTGGAAATTTGTGGATCCACGCAGATTCAAGAAGTTTCCATCCCAGAAATGTGGGGAAAATGTGTTTTTTTGTCATTTTTTTACGTTTGCAAGGGATTCTGGGTAACAGACCATGGTGGGAGGCAGTCAAGTCACCCCATCCTGGATTCCCCTGGGTGTCTAGTTTTCAAAAATGTATAGGTTTGCTAGGTTTCCCTAGGTGCCGGCAGGGCTAGGGTTCAAAAACTACAGCTAGTCACTTTGCCAAAAAAGGGTCATTTTTCACTGCAAAATTGAGGTGTCACCACGTTGCGTTTTGCGCCGTTTCCTGTTGCGGGCACTAGGCCGACCCGCACAAGTGAGGTACCATTTTTCTCGTAGGACTTTGGGGAACGCGGCGTGGGTGGAAATTTGTGGATCCACGCAGATTCCAGAACTTTCCATCTCAGAAATGTGGGGAATATGTGTTTTTTTTGTCATTTTTTTACGTTTGCAAGGGATTCTGGGTAACAGACCATGGTGGGAGGCAGTCAAGTCACCCCATCCTGGATTCCCCTGGGTGTCTAGTTTTCAAAAATGTATAGGTTTGCTAGGTTTCCCTAGGTGCCGGCAGGGCTAGGGTTCAAAAACTACAGCTAGTCACTTTGCCAAAAAGGGGTCATTTTTCACTGCAAAATTGAGGTGTAACCACGTTGCGTTTTGCGCCGTTTCCTGTCGCGGGCACTAGGCCGACCCGCACAAGTGAGGTACCATTTTTCTCGTAGGACTTTGGGGAACGCGGGGTGGGTGGAAATTTGTGGATCCACGCAGATTCCAGAACTTTCCATCCCAGAAATGTGGGGAAAATGTGTTTTTTTTGTCATTTTGTTACGTTTGCAAGGGATTCTGGGTAACAGACCATGGTGGGAGGCAGTCAAGTCACCCCATCCTGGATTCCCCTGGGTGTCTAGTTTTCAAAAATGTATAGGTTTGCTAGGTTTCCCTAGGTGCCGGCAGGGCTAGGGTTCAAAAACTACAGCTAGTCACTTTGCCAAAAAAGGGTCATTTTTAGGCCTGGGCGGTAAATTCCGTTCCGTTCGCGGAATTTGCGGAATTTGGGTAATTTCGCGTTCCGCGGAGAACGCGAAATTGCCCAAAAATCTGCGTTCCGCGACTTCGCGAAATTTTTTGCTTGTTCGCGTTCTCAATATGCGTGTTCGCGAGATATTTCACCCCGAGCACGCAAACAGCGATCGCGAACAGGAAAAAAGTATCGCGAACAAGCAATTCCGCTTGTTCGCGAAATTTATGCGTGTTCGCGGAGATTTTTTACCGTTTCGCGGAGATTTGCGTAACGCGATTACGCAAATTCCGCCCACCCCTAGTCATTTTTCACTGCAAAATTGAGGTGTGACCATGTTGCGTTTTGTGCCGTTTCCTGTTGCGGGCACTAGGCCGACCCGCACAAGTGAGGTACCATTTTTCTCGTAGGACTTCGGGGAACGTGGGGTGGGTGGAAATTTGTGGATCCACGCAGATTCCAGAACTTTCCATCCCAGAAATGTGGGGAAAATGTGTTTTTTTTGTCATTTTGTTACGTTTGCAAGGGATTCTGGGTAACAGACCATGGTGGGAGGCAGTCAAGTCACCCCATCCTGGATTCCCCTGGGTGTCTAGTTTTCAAAAATGTATAGGTTTGCTAGGTTTCCCTAGGTGCCGGCAGGGCTAGGGTTCACAAACGACAGCTAGTCACTTTGCCAAAAAGGGGTCATTTTTCACTGCAAAATGGAGGTGTGACCACGTTGCGTTTTGCGCCGTTTCCTGTCGCGGGCACTAGGCCGACCCACAAAAGTGAGGTACCATTTTTCTTGTAGGACTTCGGGGAACGCGGGGTGGGTGGAAATTTGTGGATCCACGCAGATTCCAGAACTTTCCATCCCAGAAATGTGGGGAAAATGTGTTTTTTTTGTCATTTTTTTACGTTTGCAAGGGATTCTGGGTAACAGACCATGGTGGGTGGCAGTCAAGTCACCCCATCCTGGATTCCCCTGGGTGTCTAGTTTTCAAAAATGTATAGGTTTGCTAGGTTTCCCTAGGTGCCGGCAGGGCTAGGGTTCAAAAACTACAGCTAGACACTTTGCCAAAAAGGGGTCATTTTTCACTGCAAAATTGAGGTGTGACCACGTTGCGTTTTGCGCCGTTTCCTGTCGCGGGCACTAGGCCGACCCGCACAAGTGAGGTACCATTTTTCTCGTAGGACTTTGGGGAACGCGGGGTGGGTGGAAATGTGTGGATCCACGCAGATTCCAGAACTTTCCATCCCAGAAATGTGAGGAAAATGTGTTTTTTTTGTCATTTTGTAACGTTTGCAAGGGATTCTGGGTAACAGACCATGGTGGGAGGCAGTCAAGTCACCCCATCCTGGATTCCCCTGAGTGTCTAGTTTTCAAAAATGTATAGGTTTGCTAGGTTTCCCTAGGGGCCGGCAGGGCTAGGGTTCAAAAACTACAGCTAGTCACTTTGCCAAAAAAGGGTCATTTTTCACTGCAAAATTGAGGTGTGACCACGTTGCGTTTTGCGCCGTTTCCTGTCGCGGGCACTAGGCCGACCCGCACAAGTGAGGTACCATTTTTCTCGTAGGACTTTGGGGAACGCGGGGTGGGTGGAAATTTGTGGATCCACACAGATTCCAGAACTTTCCATCCCAGAAATGTGGGGAAAATGTGTTTTTTTTGTCATTTTTTTACGTTTGCAAGGGATTCTGGGTAACAGACCATGGTGGGAGGCAGTCAAGTCACCCCATCCTAGATTCCCCTGGGTGTCTAGTTTTCAAAAATGTATAGGTTTGCTAGGTTTCCCTAGGTGCCGGCAGGGCTAGGGTTCAAAAACTACAGCTAGTCACTTTGCCAAAAAAGGATAATTTTTCACTGCAAAATTGAGGTGTCACCACGTTGCGTTTTGCGCCGTTTCCTGTCGCGGGCACTAGGCCGACCCGCACAAGTGAGGTACCATTTTTCTCGTAGGAGTTTGGGGAACGCGGGGTGGGTGGAAATTTGTGGATCCACGCAGATTTCAGAACTTTCCATCTCAGAAATGTGGGGAATATGTGTTTTTTTTGTCATTTTTTTACGTTTGCAAGGGATTCTGGGTAACAGACCATGGTGGGAGGCAGTCAAGTCACCCCATCCTGGATTCCCCTGGGTGTCTAGTTTTCAAAAATGTATAGGTTTGCTAGGTTTCCCTAGGTGCCGGCAAGGCTAGGGTTCAAAAACTACAGCTAGTCACTTTGCCAAAAAGGGGTCATTTTTCACTGCAAAATTGCGGTGTAACCACGTTGCGTTTTGCGCCGTTTCCTGTCGCGGGCACTAGGCCGACCCGCACAAGTGAGGTACCATTTTTCTCGTAGGACTTTGGGGAACGCGGGGTGGGTGGATATTTGTGGATCCACGCAGATTCCAGAACTTTCCATCCCAGAAATGTGGGGAAAATGTGTTTTTTTTGTCATTTTTTTACGTTTGCAAGGGATTCTGGGTAACAGACCATGGTGGGAGGCAGTCAAGTCACCCCATCCTGGATTCCCCTGGGTGTCTAGTTTTCAAAAATGTATAGCTTTGCTAGGTTTCCCTAGGTGCCGGCAGGGCTAGGGTTCAAAAACTACAGCTAGTCACTTTGCCAAAAAGGGGTCATTTTTCACTGCAAAATTGAGGTGTGACCACGTTGCGTTTTGCGCCGTTTCCTGTCGCGGGCACTAGGCCGACCCGCACATGTGAGGTACCATTTTTCTCGTAGGACTTTGAGGAACGCGGGGTGGGTGGAAATTTGTGGATCCACGCAGATTCCAGAACTTTCCATCCCAGAAATGTGGGGAAAATGTGTTTTTTTTGTCATTTTGTTACATTTGCAAGGGATTCTGGGTAACAGACCATGGTGGGAGGCAGTCAAGTCACCCCATCCTGGATTCCCCTGGGTGTCTAGTTTTCAAAAATGTATAGGTTTGCTAGGTTTCCCTAGGTGCCGGCAGGGCTAGGGTTAAAAAACTACAGCTAGTCACTTTGCCAAAAAGGGGTCATTTTTCACTGCAAAATTGAGGTGTGACCATGTTGCGTTTTGCGCCGTTTCCTGTCGCGGGCACTAGGCCGACCCGCACAAGTGAGGTACCATTTTTCTCGTAGGACTTTGGGGAATGCGGGGTGGGTGGAAATTTGTGGATCCACGCAGATTCCAGAACTTTCCATCTCAGAAATGTGGGGAAAATGTGTTTTTTTTGTTATTTTTTTTAAGTTTGCAAGGGATTCTGGGTAACAGACCATGGTGGGAGGCAGTCAAGTCACCCCATCCTGGATTCCCCTGGGTGTCTAGTTTTCAAAAATTTATAGGTTTGCTAGGTTTCCCTCGGTGCCGGCAGGGCTAGGGTTCAAAAACTACAGCTAGTCACTTTGCCAAAAAGGGGTCATTTTTCACTGCAAAATTGAGGTGTAACCACGTTGCGCTTTGTGCCGTTTCCTGTCGCGGGCACTAGGCCGACCCGCACAAGTGAGGTACCATTTTTCTCGTAGGACTTTGGGGAACGCGGGGTGAGTTGAAATTTGTGGATCCACGCAGATTCCAGAACTTTCCATCTCAGAAATGTGGGGAAAATGTGTTTTTTTTGTCATTTTTTTACGTTTGCAAGGGATTCTGGGTAACAGACCATGGTGGGAGGCAGTCAAGTCACCCCATCCTGGATTCCCCTGGGTGTCTAGTTTTCAAAAATGTATAGGTTTGCTAGGTTTCCCTAGGTGCCGGCAGGGCTAGGGTTAAAAAACTACAGCTAGTCACTTTGCCAAAAAGGGGTCATTTTTTACTGCAAAATTGAGGTGTAACCACGTTGCGTTTTGCGCCGTTTCCTGTCGCGGGCACTAGGCCGACCCGCACAAGTGAGGTACCATTTTTCTCGTAGGACTTTGGGGAACGCGGGGTGGGTGGAAATTTGTGGATCCACGCAGATTCAAGAAGTTTCCATCCCAGAAATGTGGGGAAAATGTGTTTTTTTGTCATTTTTTTACGTTTGCAAGGGATTCTGGGTAACAGACCATGGTGGGAGGCAGTCAAGTCACCCCATCCTGGATTCCCCTGGGTGTCTAGTTTTCAAAAATGTATAGGTTTGCTAGGTTTCCCTAGGTGCCGGCAGGGCTAGGGTTCAAAAACTACAGCTAGTCACTTTGCCAAAAAAGGGTCATTTTTCACTGCAAAATTGAGGTGTCACCACGTTGCGTTTTGCGCCGTTTCCTGTTGCGGGCACTAGGCCGACCCGCACAAGTGAGGTACCATTTTTCTCGTAGGACTTTGGGGAACGCGGCGTGGGTGGAAATTTGTGGATCCACGCAGATTCCAGAACTTTCCATCTCAGAAATGTGGGGAATATGTGTTTTTTTTGTCATTTTTTTACGTTTGCAAGGGATTCTGGGTAACAGACCATGGTGGGAGGCAGTCAAGTCACCCCATCCTGGATTCCCCTGGGTGTCTAGTTTTCAAAAATGTATAGGTTTGCTAGGTTTCCCTAGGTGCCGGCAGGGCTAGGGTTCAAAAACTACAGCTAGTCACTTTGCCAAAAAGGGGTCATTTTTCACTGCAAAATTGAGGTGTAACCACGTTGCGTTTTGCGCCGTTTCCTGTCGCGGGCACTAGGCCGACCCGCACAAGTGAGGTACCATTTTTCTCGTAGGACTTTGGGGAACGCGGGGTGGGTGGAAATTTGTGGATCCACGCAGATTCCAGAACTTTCCATCCCAGAAATGTGGGGAAAATGTGTTTTTTTTGTCATTTTGTTACGTTTGCAAGGGATTCTGGGTAACAGACCATGGTGGGAGGCAGTCAAGTCACCCCATCCTGGATTCCCCTGGGTGTCTAGTTTTCAAAAATGTATAGGTTTGCTAGGTTTCCCTAGGTGCCGGCAGGGCTAGGGTTCAAAAACTACAGCTAGTCACTTTGCCAAAAAAGGGTCATTTTTTTCACTGCAAAATTGAGGTGTGACCATGTTGCGTTTTGTGCCGTTTCCTGTTGCGGGCACTAGGCCGACCCGCACAAGTGAGGTACCATTTTTCTCGTAGGACTTCGGGGAACGTGGGGTGGGTGGAAATTTGTGGATCCACGCAGATTCCAGAACTTTCCATCCCAGAAATGTGGGGAAAATGTGTTTTTTTTGTCATTTTGTTACGTTTGCAAGGGATTCTGGGTAACAGACCATGGTGGGAGGCAGTCAAGTCACCCCATCCTGGATTCCCCTGGGTGTCTAGTTTTCAAAAATGTATAGGTTTGCTAGGTTTCCCTAGGTGCCGGCAGGGCTAGGGTTCACAAACGACAGCTAGTCACTTTGCCAAAAAGGGGTCATTTTTCACTGCAAAATGGAGGTGTGACCACGTTGCGTTTTGCGCCGTTTCCTGTCGCGGGCACTAGGCCGACCCACAAAAGTGAGGTACCATTTTTCTTGTAGGACTTCGGGGAACGCGGGGTGGGTGGAAATTTGTGGATCCACGCAGATTCCAGAACTTTCCATCCCAGAAATGTGGGGAAAATGTGTTTTTTTTGTCATTTTTTTACGTTTGCAAGGGATTCTGGGTAACAGACCATGGTGGGTGGCAGTCAAGTCACCCCATCCTGGATTCCCCTGGGTGTCTAGTTTTCAAAAATGTATAGGTTTGCTAGGTTTCCCTAGGTGCCGGCAGGGCTAGGGTTCAAAAACTACAGCTAGACACTTTGCCAAAAAGGGGTCATTTTTCACTGCAAAATTGAGGTGTGACCACGTTGCGTTTTGCGCCGTTTCCTGTCGCGGGCACTAGGCCGACCCGCACAAGTGAGGTACCATTTTTCTCGTAGGACTTTGGGGAACGCGGGGTGGGTGGAAATGTGTGGATCCACGCAGATTCCAGAACTTTCCATCCCAGAAATGTGAGGAAAATGTGTTTTTTTTGTCATTTTGTAACGTTTGCAAGGGATTCTGGGTAACAGACCATGGTGGGAGGCAGTCAAGTCACCCCATCCTGGATTCCCCTGAGTGTCTAGTTTTCAAAAATGTATAGGTTTGCTAGGTTTCCCTAGGTGCCGGCAGGGCTAGGGTTCAAAAACTACAGCTAGTCACTTTGCCAAAAAAGGGTCATTTTTCACTGCAAAATTGAGGTGTGACCACGTTGCGTTTTGCGCCGTTTCCTGTCGCGGGCACTAGGCCGACCCGCACAAGTGAGGTACCATTTTTCTCGTAGGACTTTGGGGAACGTGGGGTGGGTGGAAATTTGTGGATCCACACAGATTCCAGAACTTTCCATCCCAGAAATGTGGGGAAAATGTGTTTTTTTTGTCATTTTTTTACGTTTGCAAGGGATTCTGGGTAACAGACCATGGTGGGAGGCAGTCAAGTCACCCCATCCTGGATTCCCCTGGGTGTCTAGTTTTCAAAAATGTATAGGTTTGCTAGGTTTCCCTAGGTGCCGGCAGGGCTAGGGTTCAAAAACTACAGCTAGTCACTTTGCCAAAAAAGGATAATTTTTCACTACAAAATTGAGGTGTCACCACGTTGCGTTTTGCGCCGTTTCCTGTCGCGGGCACTAGGCCGACCCGCACAAGTGAGGTACCATTTTTCTCGTAGGAGTTTGGGGAACGCGGGGTGGGTGGAAATTTGTGGATCCACGCAGATTTCAGAACTTTCCATCTCAGAAATGTGGGGAATATGTGTTTTTTTTGTCATTTTTTTACGTTTGCAAGGGATTCTGGGTAACAGACCATGGTGGGAGGCAGTCAAGTCACCCCATCCTGGATTCCCCTGGGTGTCTAGTTTTCAAAAATGTATAGGTTTGCTAGGTTTCCCTAGGTGCCGGCAAGGCTAGGGTTCAAAAACTACAGCTAGTCACTTTGCCAAAAAGGGGTCATTTTTCACTGCAAAATTGCGGTGTAACCACGTTGCGTTTTGCGCCGTTTCCTGTCGCGGGCACTAGGCCGACCCGCACAAGTGAGGTACCATTTTTCTCGTAGGACTTTGGGGAACGCGGGGTGGGTGGATATTTGTGGATCCACGCAGATTCCAGAACTTTCCATCCCAGAAATGTGGGGAAAATGTGTTTTTTTTGTCATTTTTTTACGTTTGCAAGGGATTCTGGGTAACAGACCATGGTGGGAGGCAGTCAAGTCACCCCATCCTGGATTCCCCTGGGTGTCTAGTTTTCAAAAATGTATAGCTTTGCTAGGTTTCCCTAGGTGCCGGCAGGGCTAGGGTTCAAAAACTACAGCTAGTCACTTTGCCAAAAAGGGGTCATTTTTCACTGCAAAATTGAGGTGTGACCACGTTGCGTTTTGCGCCGTTTCCTGTCGCGGGCACTAGGCCGACCCGCACATGTGAGGTACCATTTTTCTCGTAGGACTTTGAGGAACGCGGGGTGGGTGGAAATTTGTGGATCCACGCAGATTCCAGAACTTTCCATCCCAGAAATGTGGGGAAAATGTGTTTTTTTTGTCATTTTGTTACATTTGCAAGGGATTCTGGGTAACAGACCATGGTGGGAGGCAGTCAAGTCACCCCATCCTGGATTCCCCTGGGTGTCTAGTTTTCAAAAATGTATAGGTTTGCTAGGTTTCCCTAGGTGCCGGCAGGGCTAGGGTTAAAAAACTACAGCTAGTCACTTTGCCAAAAAGGGGTCATTTTTCACTGCAAAATTGAGGTGTGACCATGTTGCGTTTTGCGCCGTTTCCTGTCGCGGGCACTAGGCCGACCCGCACAAGTGAGGTACCATTTTTCTCGTAGGACTTTGGGGAATGCGGGGTGGGTGGAAATTTGTGGATCCACGCAGATTCCAGAACTTTCCATCTCAGAAATGTGGGGAAAATGTGTTTTTTTTGTTATTTTTTTTAAGTTTGCAAGGGATTCTGGGTAACAGACCATGGTGGGAGGCAGTCAAGTCACCCCATCCTGGATTCCCCTGGGTGTCTAGTTTTCAAAAATTTATAGGTTTGCTAGGTTTCCCTCGGTGCCGGCAGGGCTAGGGTTCAAAAACTACAGCTAGTCACTTTGCCAAAAAGGGGTCATTTTTCACTGCAAAATTGAGGTGTAACCACGTTGCGCTTTGTGCCGTTTCCTGTCGCGGGCACTAGGCCGACCCGCACAAGTGAGGTACCATTTTTCTCGTAGGACTTTGGGGAACGCGGGGTGGGTTGAAATTTGTGGATCCACGCAGATTCCAGAACTTTCCATCTCAGAAATGTGGGGAAAATGTGTTTTTTTTGTCATTTTTTTACGTTTGCAAGGGATTCTGGGTAACAGACCATGGTGGGAGGCAGTCAAGTCACCCCATCCTGGATTCCCCTGGGTGTCTAGTTTTCAAAAATGTATAGGTTTGCTAGGTTTCCCTAGGTGCCGGCAGGGCTAGGGTTAAAAAACTACAGCTAGTCACTTTGCCAAAAAGGGGTCATTTTTTACTGCAAAATTGAGGTGTAACCACGTTGCGTTTTGCGCCGTTTCCTGTCGCGGGCACTAGGCCGACCCGCACAAGTGAGGTACCATTTTTCTCGTAGGACTTTGGGGAACGCGGGGTGGGTGGAAATTTGTGGATCCACGCAGATTCCAGAACTTTCCATCCCAGAAATGTGGGGAAAATGTGTTTTTTTTGTCATTTTGTTACGTTTGCAAGGGATTCTGGGTAACAGACCATGGTGGGAGGCAGTCAAGTCACCCCATCCTGGATTCCCCTGGGTGTCTAGTTTTCAAAACTGTATAGGTTTGCTAGGTTTCCCTAGGTGCCGGCAGGGCTAGGGTTCAAAAACTACAGCTAGTCACTTTGCCAAAAAAGGGTCATTTTTCACTGCAAAATTGAGGTGTGACCACGTTGCGTTTTGCGCCGTTTCCTGTCGCGGGCACTAGGCCGACCCGCACAAGTGAGGTACCATTTTTCTTGTAGGACTTTGGGGAACACGGGGTGGGTGGAAATTTGTGGATCCACGCAGATTCCAGAACTTTCCATCCCAGAAATGTGGGGAAAATGTGTTTTTTTTGTCATTTTTTTACGTTTGCAAGGGATTCTGGGTAACAGACCATGGTGGGAGGCAGTCAAGTCACCCCATCCTGGATTCCCCTGGGTGTCTAGTTTTCAAAAATGTATAGGTTTGCTAGGTTTCCCTAGGTGCCGGCAGGGCTAGGGTTCAAAAACTACAGCTAGTCACTTTGCCAAAAAAGGGTCATTTTTCACTGCAAAATTGAGGTGTCACCACGTTGCGTTTTGTGCCGTTTCCTGTCGCGGGCACTAGGCCGACCCGCACAAGTGAGGTACCATTTTTCTCGTAGGACTTTGGGGAACGCGGGGTGGGTGGAAATTTGTGGATCCACGCAGATTCCAGAACTTTCCATCTCAGAAATGTGGGGAATATGTGTTTTTTTTGTCATTTTTTTACGTTTGCAAGGGATTCTGGGTAACAGACCATGGTGGGAGGCAGTCAAGTCACCCCATCCTGGATTCCCCTGGGTGTCTAGTTTTCAAAAATGTATAGGTTTGCTAGGTTTCCCTAGGTGCCGGCAAGGCTAGGGTTCAAAAACTACAGCTAGTCACTTTGCCAAAAAGGGGTCATTTTTCACTGCAAAATTGAGGTGTAACCACGTTGCGTTTTGCGCCGTTTCCTGTCGCGGGCACTAGGCCGACCCGCACAAGTGAGGTACCATTTTTCTCGTAGGACATTGGGGAACGCGGGGTGGGTGGAAATTTGTGGATCCACGCAGATTCCAGAACTTTCCATCCCAGAAATGTGGGGAAAATGTGTTTTTTTTGTCATTTTGTTACGTTTGCAAGGGATTCTGGGTAACAGACCATGGTGGGAGGCAGTCAAGTCACCCCATCCTGGATTCCCCTGGGTGTCTAGTTTTCAAAAATGTATAGGTTTGCTAGGTTTCCCTAGGTGCCGGCAGGGCTAGGGTTCAAAAACTACAGCTAGTCACTTTGCCAAAAAAGGGTCATTTTTCACTGCAAAATTGAGGTGTGACCATGTTGCGTTTTGTGCCGTTTCCTGTTGCGGGCACTAGGCCGACCCGCACAAGTGAGGTACCATTTTTCTCGTAGGACTTCGGGGAACGTGGGGTGGGTGGAAATTTGTGGATCCACGCAGATTCCAGAACTTTCCATCCCAGAAATGTGGGGAAAATGTGTTTTTTTTTCATTTTGTTACGTTTGCAAGGGATTCTGGGTAACAGACCATGGTGGGAGGCAGTCAAGTCACCCCATCCTGGATTCCCCTGGGTGTCTAGTTTTCAAAAATGTATAGGTTTGCTAGGTTTCCCTAGGTGCCGGCAGGGCTAGGGTTCAAAAACGACAGCTAGTCACTTTGCCAAAAAGGGGTCATTTTTCACTGCAAAATGGAGGTGTGACCACGTTGCGTTTTGCGCCGTTTCCTGTCGCGGGCACTAGGCCGACCCGCAAAAGTGAGGTACCATTTTTCTTGTAGGACTTTGGGGAACGCGGGGTGGGTGGAAATTTGTGGATCCACGCAGATTCCAGAACTTTCCATCCCAGAAATGTGGGGAAAATGTGTATTTTTTGTCATTTTTTTACGTTTGCAAGGGATTCTGGGTAACAGACCATGGTGGGTGGCAGTCAAGTCACCCCATCCTGGATTCCCCTGGGTGTCTAGTTTTCAAAAATGTATAGGTTTGCTAGGTTTCCCTAGGTGCCGGCAGGGCTAGGGTTCAAAAACTACAGCTAGTCACTTTGCCAAAAAGGGGTCATTTTTCACTGCAAAATTGAGGTGTGACCACGTTGCGTTTTGCGCCGTTTCCTGTCGCGGGCACTAGGCCGACCTGCACAAGTGAGGTACCATTTTTCTCGTAGGACTTTGGGGAACGCGGGGTGGGTGGAAATTTGTGGATCCACGCAGATTCCAGAACTTTCCATCTCAGAAATGTGGGGAAAATGTGTTTTTTTTGTCATTTTGTTACGTTTGCAAGGGATTCTGGGTAACAGACCATGGTGGGAGGCACTCAAGTCACCCCATCCTGGATTCCCCTGGGCGTCTAGTTTTCAAAAATGTATAGGTTTGCTAGGTTTCCCTAGGTGCCGGCAGGGCTAGGGTTCAAAAACTACAGCTAGTCACTTTGCCAAAAAGGGGTCATTTTTCACTGCAAAATTGAGGTGTGACCACGTTGCGTTTTGCGCCGTTTCCTGTCGCGGGCACTAGGCCGACCCGCACAAGTGAGGTACCATTTTTCTCATAGGACTTTGGGGAACGCGGGGTGGGTAGAAATTTGTGGATCCACACAGATTCCAGAACTTTCCATCCCAGAAATGTGGGGAAAATGTGTTTTTTTTGTCATTTTTTTACGTTTGCAAGGGATTCTGGGTAACAGAGCATGGTGGGAGGCAGTCAAGTCACCCCATCCTGGATTCCCCTGGGTGTCTAGTTTTCAAAAATGTATAGGTTTGCTAGGTTTCCCTAGGTGCCGGCAGGGCTAGGGTTCAAAAACTACAGCTAGTCACTTTGCCAAAAAAGGGTCATTTTTCACTGCAAAATTGAGGTGTCACCACGTTGCGTTTTGCGCTGTTTCCTGTCGCGGGCACTAGGCCGACCCGCACAAGTGAGGTACCATTTTTCTCGTAGGACTTTGGGGAACGCGGGGTGGGTGGAAATTTGTGGATCCACGCAGATTCCAGAACTTTCCATCCCAGAAATGTGGGGAAAATGTGTTTTTTTTGTCATTTTTTTACGTTTGCAAGGGATTCTGGGTAACAGACCATGGTGGGAGGCAGTCAAGTCACCCCATCCTGGATTCCCCTGGGTGTCTAGTTTTCAAAAATGTATAGGTTTGCTAGGTTTGCCTAGGTGCCGGCAGGGCTAGGGTTCAAAAACTACAGCTAGTCACTTTGCCAAAAAGGGGTCATTTTTCACTGCAAAATTGAGGTGTGACCACGTTGCGTTTTGTGCCGTTTCCTGTCGCGGGCACTAGGCCGACCCGCACATGTGAGGTACCATTTTTCTCGTAGGACTTTGAGGAACACGGGGTGGGTGGAAATTTGTGGATCCACGCAGATTCCAGAACTTTCCATCCCAGAAATGTGGGGAAAATGTGTTTTTTTTGTCATTTTGAACGTTTGCAAGGGATTCTGGGTAACAGACCATGGTGGGAGGCAGTCAAGTCACCCCATCCTGGATTCCCCTGGGTGTCTAGTTTTCAAAAATGTATAGGTTTGCTAGGTTTCCCTAGGTGCCGGCAGGGCTAGGGTTCAAAAACTACAGCTAGTTACTTTGCCAAAAAGGGGTCATTTTTCACTGCAAAATTGAGGTGTAACCACGTTGCGTTTTGCGCCGTTTCCTGTCGCGGGCACTAGGCCGACCCGCACAAGTGAGGTACCATTTTTCTCGTAGGACTTTGGGGAACGCGGGGTGGGTGGAAATTTGTGGATCCACGCAGATTCCAGAACTTTCCATCCCAGAAATGTGGGGAAAATGTGTTTTTTTTGTCATTTTGTTACGTTTGCAAGGGATTCTGGGTAACAGACCATGGTGGGAGGCAGTCAAGTCACCCCATCCTGGATTCCCCTGGGTGTCTAGTTTTCAAAAATGTATAGGTTTGCTAGGTTTCCCTAGGTGCCGGCAGGGCTAGGGTTCAAAAACTACAGCTAGTCACTTTGCCAAAAAAGGGTCATTTTTCACTGCAAAATTGAGGTGTGACCATGTTGCGTTTTGTGCCGTTTCCTGTTGCGGGCACTAGGCCGACCCGCACAAGTGAGGTACCATTTTTCTCGTAGGACTTCGGGGAACGTGGGGTGGGTGGAAATTTGTGGATCCACGCAGATTCCAGAACTTTCCATTCCAGAAATGTGGGGAAAATGTGTTATTTTGTCATTTTGTTACGTTTGCAAGGGATTCTGGGTAACAGACCATGGTGGGAGGCAGTCAAGTCACCCCATCCTGGATTCCCCTGGGTGTCTAGTTTTCAAAAATGTATAGGTTTGCTAGGTTTCCCTAGGTGCCGGCAGGGCTAGGGTTCAAAAACGACAGCTAGTCACTTTGCCAAAAAGGGGTCATTTTTCACTGCAAAATGGAGGTGTGACCACGTTGCGTTTTGTGCCGTTTCCTGTCGCGGGCACTAGGCCGACCCGCAAAAGTGAGGTACCATTTTTCTTGTAGGACTTTGGGGAACGCGGGGTGGGTGGAAATTTGTGGATCCACGCAGATTCCAGAACTTTCCATCCCAGAAATGTGGGGAAAATGTGTTTTTTTTGTCATTTTTTTACGTTTGCAAGGGATTCTGGGTAACAGACCATGGTGGGTGGCAGTCAAGTCACCCCATCCTGGATTCCCCTGGGTGTCTAGTTTTCAAAAATGTATAGGTTTGCTAGGTTTCCCTAGGTGCCGGCAGGGCTAGGGTTCAAAAACTACAGCTAGTCACTTTGCCAAAAAGGGGTCATTTTTCACTGCAAAATTGAGGTGTGACCACGTTGCGTTTTGCGCCGTTTCCTGTCGCGGGCACTAGGCCGACCTGCACAAGTGAGGTACCATTTTTCTCGTAGGACTTTGGGGAACGCGGGGTGGGTGGAAATTTGTGGATCCACGCAGATTCCAGAACTTTCCATCTCAGAAATGTGGGGAAAATGTGTTTTTTTTGTCATTTTGTTACGTTTGCAAGGGATTATGGGTAACAGACCATGGTGGGAGGCAGTCAAGTCACCCCATCCTGGATTCCCCTGGGCGTCTAGTTTTCAAAAATGTATAGGTTTGCTAGGTTTCCCTAGGTGCCGGCAGGGCTAGGGTTAAAAAACTACAGCTAGTCACTTTGCCAAAAAGGGGTCATTTTTCACTGCAAAATTGAGGTGTAACCACGTTGCGTTTTGCGCCGTTTCCTGTCGCGGGCACTAGGCCGACCCGCACAAGTGAGGTACCATTTTTCTCGTAGGACTTTGGGGAACGCGGGGTGGGTGGAAATGTGTGGATCCACGCAGATTCCAGAACTTTCCATCCCAGAAATGTGAGGAAAATGTGTTTTTTTTGTCATTTTGTTACGTTTGCAAGGGATTCTGGGTAACAGAGCATGGTGGGAGGCAGTCAAGTCACCCCATCCTGGATTCCCCTGGGTGTCTAGTTTTCAAAAATGTATAGGTTTGCTAGGTTTCCCTAGGTGCCGGCAGGGCTAGGGTTCAAAAACTACAGCTAGTCACTTTGCCAAAAAAGGGTCATTTTTCACTGCAAAATTGAGGTGTCACCACGTTGCGTTTTGCGCTGTTTCCTGTCGCGGGCACTAGGCCGACCCGCACAAGTGAGGTACCATTTTTCTCGTAGGACTTTGGGGAACGCGGGGTGGGTGGAAATTTGTGGATCCACGCAGATTCCAGAACTTTCCATCCCAGAAATGTGGGGAAAATGTGTTTTTTTTGTCATTTTTTTACGTTTGCAAGGGATTCTGGGTAACAGACCATGGTGGGAGGCAGTCAAGTCACCCCATCCTGGATTCCCCTGGGTGTCTAGTTTTCAAAAATGTATAGGTTTGCTAGGTTTCCCTAGGTGCCGGCAGGGCTAGGGTTCAAAAACTACAGCTAGTCACTTTGCCAAAAAGGGGTCATTTTTCACTGCAAAATTGAGGTGTGACCACGTTGCGTTTTGTGCCGTTTCCTGTCGCGGGCACTAGGCCGACCCGCACATGTGAGGTACCATTTTTCTCGTAGGACTTTGAGGAACACGGGGTGGGTGGAAATTTGTGGATCCACGCAGATTCCAGAACTTTCCATCCCAGAAATGTGGGGAAAATGTGTTTTTTTTGTCATTTTGAACGTTTGCAAGGGATTCTGGGTAACAGACCATGGTGGGAGGCAGTCAAGTCACCCCATCCTGGATTCCCCTGGGTGTCTAGTTTTCAAAAATGTATAGGTTTGCTAGGTTTCCCTAGGTGCCGGCAGGGCTAGGGTTCAAAAACTACAGCTAGTTACTTTGCCAAAAAGGGGTCATTTTTCACTGCAAAATTGAGGTGTAACCACGTTGCGTTTTGCGCCGTTTCCTGTCGCGGGCACTAGGCCGACCCGCACAAGTGAGGTACCATTTTTCTCGTAGGACTTTGGGGAACGCGGGGTGGGTGGAAATTTGTGGATCCACGCAGATTCCAGAACTTTCCATCCCAGAAATGTGGGGAAAATGTGTTTTTTTTGTCATTTTGTTACGTTTGCAAGGGATTCTGGGTAACAGACCATGGTGGGAGGCAGTCAAGTCACCCCATCCTGGATTCCCCTGGGTGTCTAGTTTTCAAAAATGTATAGGTTTGCTAGGTTTCCCTAGGTGCCGGCAGGGCTAGGGTTCAAAAACTACAGCTAGTCACTTTGCCAAAAAAGGGTCATTTTTCACTGCAAAATTGAGGTGTGACCATGTTGTGTTTTGTGCCGTTTCCTGTTGCGGGCACTAGGCCGACCCGCACAAGTGAGGTACCATTTTTCTCGTAGGACTTCGGGGAACGTGGGGTGGGTGGAAATTTGTGGATCCACGCAGATTCCAGAACTTTCCATCCCAGAAATGTGGGGAAAATGTGTTATTTTGTCATTTTGTTACGTTTGCAAGGGATTCTGGGTAACAGACCATGGTGGGAGGCAGTCAAGTCACCCCATCCTGGATTCCCCTGGGTGTCTAGTTTTCAAAAATGTATAGGTTTGCTAGGTTTCCCTAGGTGCCGGCAGGGCTAGGGTTCAAAAACGACAGCTAGTCACTTTGCCAAAAAGGGGTCATTTTTCACTGCAAAATGGAGGTGTGACCACGTTGCGTTTTGCGCCGTTTCCTGTCGCGGGCACTAGGCCGACCCGCAAAAGTGAGGTACCATTTTTCTTGTAGGACTTTGGGGAACGCGGGGTGGGTGGAAATTTGTGGATCCACGCAGATTCCAGAACTTTCCATCCCAGAAATGTGGGGAAAATGTGTTTTTTTTGTCATTTTTTTACGTTTGCAAGGGATTCTGGGTAACAGACCATGGTGGGTGGCAGTCAAGTCACCCCATCCTGGATTCCCCTGGGTGTCTAGTTTTCAAAAATGTATAGGTTTGCTAGGTTTCCCTAGGTGCCGGCAGGGCTAGGGTTCAAAAACTACAGCTAGTCACTTTGCCAAAAAGGGGTCATTTTTCACTGCAAAATTGAGGTGTGACCACGTTGCGTTTTGCGTCGTTTCCTGTCTCGGGCACTAGGCCGACCTGCACAAGTGAGGTACCATTTTTCTCGTAGGACTTTGGGGAACGCGGGGTGGGTGGAAATTTGTGGATCCACGCAGATTCCAGAACTTTCCATCTCAGAAATGTGGGGAAAATGTGTTTTTTTTGTCATTTTGTTACGTTTGCAAGGGATTCTGGGTAACAGACCATGGTGGGAGGCAGTCAAGTCACCCCATCCTGGATTCCCCTGGGCGTCTAGTTTTCAAAAATGTATAGGTTTGCTAGGTTTCCCTAGGTGCCGGCAGGGCTAGGGTTAAAAAACTACAGCTAGTCACTTTGCCAAAAAGGGGTCATTTTTCACTGCAAAATTGAGGTGTAACCACGTTGCGTTTTGCACCGTTTCCTGTCGCGGGCACTAGGCCGACCCGCACAAGTGAGGTACCATTTTTCTCGTAGGACTTTGGGGAACGCGGGGTGGGTGGAAATGTGTGGATCCACGCAGATTCCAGAACTTTCCATCCCAGAAATGTGAGGAAAATGTGTTTTTTTTGTCATTTTGTTACGTTTGCAAGGGATTCTGGGTAACAGACCATGGTGGGAGGCAGTCAAGTCACCCCATCCTGGATTCCCCTGGGTGTCTAGTTTTCAAAAATGTATAGGTTTGCTAGGTTTCCCTAGGTGCCGGCAGGGTTAGGGTTCAAAAACTACAGCTAGTCACTTTGCCAAAAAAGGGTCATTTTTCACTGCAAAATTGAGGTGTGACCACGTTGCGTTTTGCGCCGTTTCCTGTCGCGGGCACTAGGCCGACCCGCACAAGTGAGGTACCATTTTTCTCGTAGGACTTTGGGGAACGCGGGGTGGGTGGAAATTTGTGGATCCACACAGATTCCAGAACTTTCCATCCCAGAAATGTGGGGAAAATGTGTTTTTTTTGTCATTTTTTTACGTTTGCAAGGGATTCTGGGTAACAGACCATGGTGGGAGGCAGTCAAGTCACCCCATCCTGGATTCCCCTGGGTGTCTAGTTTTCAAAAATGTATAGGTTTGCTAGGTTTCCCTAGGTGCCGGCAAGGCTAGGGTTCAAAAACTACAGCTAGTCACTTTGCCAAAAAGGGGTCATTTTTCACTGCAAAATTGAGGTGTAACCACGTTGCGTTTTGCGCCGTTTCCTGTCGCGGGCACTAGGCCGACCCGCACAAGTGAGGTACCATTTTTCTCGTAGGACTTTGGGGAACGCGGGGTGGGTGGAAATTTGTGGATCCACGCAGATTCCAGAACTTTCCATCCCAGAAATGTGGGGAAAATGTGTTTTTTTTGTCATTTTTTTACGTTTGCAAGGGATTCTGGGTAACAGACCATGGTGGGAGGCAGTCAAGTCACCCCATCCTGGATTCCCCTGGGTGTCTAGTTTTCAAAAATGTATAGGTTTGCTAGGTTTCCCTAGGTGCCGGCAGGGCTAGGGTTCAAAAACTACAGCTAGTCACTTTGCCAAAAAGGGGTCATTTTTCACTGCAAAATTGAGGTGTGACCATGTTGCGTTTTGCGCCGTTTCCTGTCGCGGGCACTAGGCCGACCCGCACATGTGAGGTACCATTTTTCTCGTAGGACTTTGAGGAACGCGGGGTGGGTGGAAATTTGTGGATCCACGCAGATTCCAGAACTTTCCATCTCAGAAATGTGGGGAATATGTGTTTTTTTTGTCATTTTTTTACGTTTGCAAGGGATTCTGGGTAACAGACCATGGTGGGAGGCAGTCAAGTCACCCCATCCTGGATTCCCCTGGGTGTCTAGTTTTCAAAAATGTATAGGTTTGCTAGGTTTCCCTAGGTGCCGGCAAGGCTAGGGTTCAAAAACTACAGCTAGTCACTTTGCCAAAAAGGGGTCATTTTTCACTGCAAAATTGAGGTGTAACCACGTTGCGTTTTGCGCCGTTTCCTGTCGCGGGCACTAGGCCGACCCGCACAAGTGAGGTACCATTTTTCTCGTAGGACTTTGGGGAACGCGGGGTAGGTGGAAATTTGTGGATCCACGCAGATTCCAGAACTTTCCATCCCAGAAATGTGGGGAAAATGTGTTTTTTTTGTCATTTTTTTACGTTTGCAAGGGATTCTGGGTAACAGACCATGGTGGGAGGCAGTCAAGTCACCCCATCCTGGATTCCCCTGGGTGTCTAGTTTTCAAAAATGTATAGGTTTGCTAGGTTTCCCTAGGTGCCGGCAGGGCTAGGGTTCAAAAACTACAGCTAGTCACTTTGCCAAAAAGGGGTCATTTTTCACTGCAAAATTGAGGTGTGACCATGTTGCGTTTTGCGCCGTTTCCTGTCGCGGGCACTAGGCCGACCCGCACATGTGAGGTACCATTTTTCTCGTAGGACTTTGAGGAACGCGGGTTGGGTGGAAATTTGTGGATCCACGCAGATTCCAGAACTTTCCATCCCAGAAATGTGGGGAAAATGTGTTTTTTTTGTCATTTTGTTATGTTTGCAAGGGATTCTGGGTAACAGACCATGGTGGGAGGCAGTCAAGTCACCCCATCCTGGATTCCCCTGGGTGTCTAGTTTTCAAAAATGTATAGGTTTGCTAGGTTTCCCTAGGTGCCGGCAGGGCTAGGGTTAAAAAACTACAGCTAGTCACTTTGCCAAAAAGGGGTCATTTTTCACTGCAAAATTGAGGTGTAACCACGTTGCGTTTTGCGCCGTTTCCTGTCGCGGGCACTAGGCCGACCCGCACAAGTGAGGTACCATTTTTCTCGTAGGACTTTGGGGAACGCGGGGTGGGTGGAAATTTGTGGATCCACGCAGATTCCAGAACTTTCCATCTCAGAAATGTGGGGAAAATGTGTTTTTTTTGTCATTTTGTTACGTTTGCAAGGGATTCTGGGTAACAGACCATGGTGGGAGGCAGTCAAGTCACCCCATCCTGGATTCCCCTGGGCGTCTAGTTTTCAAAAATGTATAGGTTTGCTAGGTTTCCCTAGGTGCCGGCAGGGCTAGGGTTAAAAAACTACAGCTAGTCACTTTGCCAAAAAGGGGTCATTTTTCACTGCAAAATTGAGGTGTAACCACGTTGCGTTTTGCACCGTTTCCTGTCGCGGGCACTAGGCCGACCCGCACAAGTGAGGTACCATTTTTCTCGTAGGACTTTGGGGAACGCGGGGTGGGTGGAAATGTGTGGATCCACGCAGATTCCAGAACTTTCCATCCCAGAAATGTGAGGAAAATGTGTTTTTTTTGTCATTTTGTTACGTTTGCAAGGGATTCTGGGTAACAGACCATGGTGGGAGGCAGTCAAGTCACCCCATCCTGGATTCCCCTGGGTGTCTAGTTTTCAAAAATGTATAGGTTTGCTAGGTTTCCCTAGGTGCCGGCAGGGTTAGGGTTCAAAAACTACAGCTAGTCACTTTGCCAAAAAAGGGTCATTTTTCACTGCAAAATTGAGGTGTGACCACGTTGCGTTTTGCGCCGTTTCCTGTCGCGGGCACTAGGCCGACCCGCACAAGTGAGGTACCATTTTTCTCGTAGGACTTTGGGGAACGCGGGGTGGGTGGAAATTTGTGGATCCACACAGATTCCAGAACTTTCCATCCCAGAAATGTGGGGAAAATGTGTTTTTTTTGTCATTTTTTTACGTTTGCAAGGGATTCTGGGTAACAGACCATGGTGGGAGGCAGTCAAGTCACCCCATCCTGGATTCCCCTGGGTGTCTAGTTTTCAAAAATGTATAGGTTTGCTAGGTTTCCCTAGGTGCCGGCAAGGCTAGGGTTCAAAAACTACAGCTAGTCACTTTGCCAAAAAGGGGTCATTTTTCACTGCAAAATTGAGGTGTAACCACGTTGCGTTTTGCGCCGTTTCCTGTCGCGGGCACTAGGCCGACCCGCACAAGTGAGGTACCATTTTTCTCGTAGGACTTTGGGGAACGCGGGGTGGGTGGAAATTTGTGGATCCACGCAGATTCCAGAACTTTCCATCCCAGAAATGTGGGGAAAATGTGTTTTTTTTGTCATTTTTTTACGTTTGCAAGGGATTCTGGGTAACAGACCATGGTGGGAGGCAGTCAAGTCACCCCATCCTGGATTCCCCTGGGTGTCTAGTTTTCAAAAATGTATAGGTTTGCTAGGTTTCCCTAGGTGCCGGCAGGGCTAGGGTTCAAAAACTACAGCTAGTCACTTTGCCAAAAAGGGGTCATTTTTCACTGCAAAATTGAGGTGTGACCATGTTGCGTTTTGCGCCGTTTCCTGTCGCGGGCACTAGGCCGACCCGCACATGTGAGGTACCATTTTTCTCGTAGGACTTTGAGGAACGCGGGGTGGGTGGAAATTTGTGGATCCACGCAGATTCCAGAACTTTCCATCTCAGAAATGTGGGGAATATGTGTTTTTTTTGTCATTTTTTTACGTTTGCAAGGGATTCTGGGTAACAGACCATGGTGGGAGGCAGTCAAGTCACCCCATCCTGGATTCCCCTGGGTGTCTAGTTTTCAAAAATGTATAGGTTTGCTAGGTTTCCCTAGGTGCCGGCAAGGCTAGGGTTCAAAAACTACAGCTAGTCACTTTGCCAAAAAGGGGTCATTTTTCACTGCAAAATTGAGGTGTAACCACGTTGCGTTTTGCGCCGTTTCCTGTCGCGGGCACTAGGCCGACCCGCACAAGTGAGGTACCATTTTTCTCGTAGGACTTTGGGGAACGCGGGGTAGGTGGAAATTTGTGGATCCACGCAGATTCCAGAACTTTCCATCCCAGAAATGTGGGGAAAATGTGTTTTTTTTGTCATTTTTTTACGTTTGCAAGGGATTCTGGGTAACAGACCATGGTGGGAGGCAGTCAAGTCACCCCATCCTGGATTCCCCTGGGTGTCTAGTTTTCAAAAATGTATAGGTTTGCTAGGTTTCCCTAGGTGCCGGCAGGGCTAGGGTTCAAAAACTACAGCTAGTCACTTTGCCAAAAAGGGGTCATTTTTCACTGCAAAATTGAGGTGTGACCATGTTGCGTTTTGCGCCGTTTCCTGTCGCGGGCACTAGGCCGACCCGCACATGTGAGGTACCATTTTTCTCGTAGGACTTTGAGGAACGCGGGTTGGGTGGAAATTTGTGGATCCACGCAGATTCCAGAACTTTCCATCCCAGAAATGTGGGGAAAATGTGTTTTTTTTGTCATTTTGTTATGTTTGCAAGGGATTCTGGGTAACAGACCATGGTGGGAGGCAGTCAAGTCACCCCATCCTGGATTCCCCTGGGTGTCTAGTTTTCAAAAATGTATAGGTTTGCTAGGTTTCCCTAGGTGCCGGCAGGGCTAGGGTTAAAAAACTACAGCTAGTCACTTTGCCAAAAAGGGGTCATTTTTCACTGCAAAATTGAGGTGTAACCACGTTGCGTTTTGCGCCGTTTCCTGTCGCGGGCACTAGGCCGACCCGCACAAGTGAGGTACCATTTTTCTCGTAGGACTTTGGGGAACGCGGGGTGGGTGGAAATTTGTGGATCCACGCAGATTCCAGAACTTTCCATCCCAGAAATGTGGGGAAAATGTGTTTTTTTTGTCATTTTGTTACGTTTGCAAGGGATTCTGGGTAACAGACCATGGTGGGAGGCAGTCAAGTCACCCCATCCTGGATTCCCCTGGGTGTCTAGTTTTCAAAAATGTATAGGTTTGCTAGGTTTCCCTAGGTGCCGGCAGGGCTAGGGTTCAAAAACTACAGCTAGTCACTTTGCCAAAAAAGGGTCATTTTTCACTGCAAAATTGAGGTGTCACCACGTTGCGTTTTGCGCCGTTTCCTGTGGCGGGCACTAGGCCGACCCGCACAAGTGAGGTACCATTTTTCTCGTAGGACTTTGGGGAAAGCGGGGTGGGTGGAAATTTGTGGATCCACGCAGATTCCAGAACTTTCCATCTCAGAAATGTGGGGAATATGTGTTTTTTTTGTCATTTATTTACGTTTGCAAGGGATTCTGGGTAACAGACCATGGTGGGAGGCAGTCAAGTCACCCCATCCTGGATTCCCCTGGGTGTCTAGTTTTCAAAAATGTATAGGTTTGCTAGGTTTCCCTAGGTGCCGGCAAGGCTAGGGTTCAAAAACTACAGCTAGTCACTTTGCCAAAAAGGGGTCATTTTTCACTGCAAAATTGAGGTGTAACCACGTTGCGTTTTGCGCCGTTTCCTGTCGCGGGCACTAGGCCGACCCGCACAAGTGAGGTACCATTTTTCTCGTAGGACTTTGGGGAACGCGGGGTGGGTGGAAATTTGTGGATCCACGCAGATTCCAGAACTTTCCATCCCAGAAATGTGGGGAAAATGTGTTTTTTTTGTCATTTTTTTACGTTTGCAAGGGATTCTGGGTAACAGACCATGGTGGGAGGCAGTCAAGTCACCCCATCCTGGATTCCCCTGGGTGTCTAGTTTTCAAAAATGTATAGGTTTGCTAGGTTTCCCTAGGTGCCGGCAGGGCTAGGGTTCAAAAACTACAGCTAGTCACTTTGCCAAAAAGGGGTCATTTTTCACTGCAAAATTGAGGTGTGACCACGTTGCGTTTTGCGCCGTTTCCTGTCGCGGGCACTAGGCCGACCCGCACATGTGAGGTACCATTTTTCTCGTAGGACTTTGAGGAACGCGGGGTGGGTGGAAATTTGTGGATCCACGCAGATTCCAGAACTTTCCATCTCAGAAATGTGGGGAATATGTGTTTTTTTTGTCATTTTTTTACGTTTGCAAGGGATTCTGGGTAACAGACCAAGGTGGGAGGCAGTCAAGTCACCCCATCCTGGATTCCCCTGGGTGTCTAGTTTTCAAAAATGTATAGGTTTGCTAGGTTTCCCTAGGTGCCGGCAAGGCTAGGGTTCAAAAACTACAGCTAGTCACTTTGCCAAAAAGGGGTCATTTTTCACTGCAAAATTGAGGTGTAACCACGTTGCGTTTTGCGCCGTTTCCTGTCGCGGGCACTAGGCCGACCCGCACAAGTGAGGTACCATTTTTCTCGTAGGACTTTGGGGAACGCGGGGTAGGTGGAAATTTGTGGATCCACGCAGATTCCAGAACTTTCCATCCCAGAAATGTGGGGAAAATGTGTTTTTTTTGTCATTTTTTTACGTTTGCAAGGGATTCTGGGTAACAGACCATGGTGGGAGGCAGTCAAGTCACCCCATCCTGGATTCCCCTGGGTGTCTAGTTTTCAAAAATGTATAGGTTTGCTAGGTTTCCCTAGGTGCCGGCAGGGCTAGGGTTCAAAAACTACAGCTAGTCACTTTGCCAAAAAGGGGTCATTTTTCACTGCAAAATTGAGGTGTGACCACGTTGCGTTTTGCGCCGTTTCCTGTCGCGGGCACTAGGCCGACCCGCACATGTGAGGTACCATTTTTCTCGTAGGACTTTGAGGAACGCGGGGTGGGTGGAAATTTGTGGATCCACGCAGATTCCAGAACTTTCCATCCCAGAAATGTGGGGAAAATGTGGTTTTTTTGTCATTTTGTTACGTTTGCAAGGGATTCTGGGTAACAGACCATGGTGGGAGGCAGTCAAGTCACCCCATCCTGGATTCCCCTGGGTGTCTAGTTTTCAAAAATGTATAGGTATGCTAGGTTTCCCTAGGTGCCGGCAGGGCTAGGGTTAAAAAACTACAGCTAGTCACTTTGCCAAAAAGGGGTCATTTTTCACTGCAAAATTGAGGTGTAACCACGTTGCGTTTTGCGCCGTTTCCTGTCGCGGGCACTAGGCCGACCCGCACAAGTGAGGTACCATTTTTCTCGTAGGACTTTGGGGAACGCGGGGTGGGTGGAAATTTGTGGATCCACGCAGATTCCAGAACTTTCCATCCCAGAAATGTGGGGAAAATGTGTTTTTTTTGTCATTTTGTTACGTTTGCAAGGGATTCTGGGTAACAGACCATGGTGGGAGGCAGTCAAGTCACCCCATCCTGGATTCCCCTGGGTGTCTAGTTTTCAAAAATGTATAGGTTTGCTAGGTTTCCCTAGGTGCCGGCAGGGCTAGGGTTCAAAAACTACAGCTAGTCACTTTGCCAAAAAAGGGTCATTTTTCACTGCAAAATTGAGGTGTCACCACGTTGCGTTTTGCGCCGTTTCCTGTCGCGGGCACTAGGCCGACCCGCACAAGTGAGGTACCATTTTTCTCGTAGGACTTTGGGGAAAGCGGGGTGGGTGGAAATTTGTGGATCCACGCAGATTCCAGAACTTTCCATCTCAGAAATGTGGGGAATATGTGTTTTTTTGTCATTTATTTACGTTTGCAAGGGATTGTGGGTAACAGACCATGGTGGGAGGCAGTCAAGTCACCCCATCCTGGATTCCCCTGGGTGTCTAGTTTTCAAAAATGTATAGGTTTGCTAGGTTTCCCTAGGTGCCGGCAAGGCTAGGGTTCAAAAACTACAGCTAGTCACTTTGCCAAAAAGGGGTCATTTTTCACTGCAAAATTGAGGTGTAACCACGTTGCGTTTTGCGCCGTTTCCTGTCGCGGGCACTAGGCCGACCCGCACAAGTGAGGTACCATTTTTCTCGTAGGACTTTGGGGAACGCGGGGTGGGTGGAAATTTGTGGATCCACGCAGATTCCAAAACTTTCCATCCCAGAAATGTGGGGAAAATGTGTTTTTTTTGTCATTTTTTTACGTTTGCAAGGGATTCTGGGTAACAGACCATGGTGGGAGGCAGTCAAGTCACCCCATCCTGGATTCCCCTGGGTGTCTAGTTTTCAAAAATGTATAGGTTTGCTAGGTTTCCCTAGGTGCCGGCAGGGCTAGGGTTCAAAAACTACAGCTAGTCACTTTGCCAAAAAGGGGTCATTTTTCACTGCAAAATTGAGGTGTGACCACGTTGCGTTTTGCGCCGTTTCCTGTCGCGGGCACTAGGCCGACCCGCACATGTGAGGTACCATTTTTCTCGTAGGACTTTGAGGAACGCGGGGTGGGTGGAAATTTGTGGATCCACGCAGATTCCAGAACTTTCCATCCCAGAAATGTGGGGAAAATGTGTTTTTTTTGTCATTTTGTTACGTTTGCAAGGGATTCTGGGTAACAGACCATGGTGGGAGGCAGTCAAGTCACCCCATCCTGGATTCCCCTGGGTGTCTAGTTTTCAAAAATGTATAGGTTTGCTAGGTTTCCCTAGGTGCCGGCAGGGCTAGGGTTCAAAAACTACAGCTAGTCACTTTGCCAAAAAGGGGTCATTTTTCACTGCAAAAATGAGGTGTGACCATGTTGCGTTTTGTGCCGTTTCCTGTCGCGGGCACTAGGCCGACCCGCACAAGTGAGGTACCATTTTTCTCGTAGGACTTTGGGGAATGCGGGGTGGGTGGAAATTTGTGGATCCACGCAGATTCCAGAACTTTCCATCTCAGAAATGTGGGGAAAATGTGTTTTTTTTGTTATTTTTTTTAAGTTTGCAAGGGATTCTGGGTAACAGACCATGGTGGGAGGCAGTCAAGTCACCCCATCCTGGATTCCCCTGGGTGTCTAGTTTTCAAAAATTTATAGGTTTGCTAGGTTTCCCTAGGTGCCGGCAGGGCTATGGTTCAAAAACTACAGCTAGTCACTTTGCCAAAAAGGGGTCATTTTTCACTGCAAAATTGAGGTGTAACCACGTTGCGTTTTGTGCCGTTTCCTGTCGCGGGCACTAGGCCGACCCGCACAAGTGAGGTACCATTTTTCTCGTAGGACTTTGGGGAACGCGGGGTGGGTGGAAATTTGTAGATCCACGCAGATTCCAGAACTTTCCATCTCAGAAATGTGGGGAAAATGTGTTTTTTTTGTCATTTTTTTATGTTTGCAAGGGATTCTGGGTAACAGACCATGGTGGGAGGCAGTCAAGTCACCCCATCCTGGATTCCCCTGGGTGTCTAGTTTTCAAAAATGTATAGGTTTGCTAGGTTTCCCTAGGTGCCGGCAGGGCTAGGGTTAAAAAACTACAGCTAGTCACTTTGCCAAAAAGGGGTCATTTTTCACTGCAAAATTGAGGTGTAACCACGTTGCGTTTTGCGCCGTTTCCTGTCGCGGGCACTAGGCCGACCCGCACAAGTGAGGTACCATTTTTCTCGTAGGACTTTGGGGAACGCGGGGTGGGTGGAAATTTGTGGATCCACGCAGATTCCAGAACTTTCCATCCCAGAAATGTGGGGAAAATGTGTTTTTTTTGTCATTTTGTTACGTTTGCAAGGGATTCTGGGTAACAGACCATGGTGGGAGGCAGTCAAGTCACCCCATCCTGGATTCCCCTGGGTGTCTAGTTTTCAAAAATGTATAGGTTTGCTAGGTTTCCCTAGGTGCCGGCAGGGCTAGGGTTCCAAAACTACAGCTAGTCACTTTGCCAAAAAAGGGTCATTTTTCACTGCAAAATTGAGGTGTGACCACGTTGCGTTTTGCGCCGTTTCCTGTCGCGGGCACTAGGCCGACCCGCACAAGTGAGGTACCATTTTTCTTGTAGGACTTTGGGGAATGCGGGGTGGGTGGAAATTTGTGGATCCACGCAGATTCCAGAACTTTCCATCCCAGAAATGTGGGGAAAATGTGTTTTTTTTGTCATTTTTTTACGTTTGCAAGGGATTCTGGGTAACAGACCATGGTGGGAGGCAGTCAAGTCACCCCATCCTGGATTCCCCTGGGTGTCTAGTTTTCAAAAATGTATAGGTTTGCTAGGTTTCCCTAGGTGCCGGCAGTGCTAGGGTTCAAAAACTACAGCTAGTCACTTTGCCAAAAAAGGGTCATTTTTCACTGCAAAATTGAGGTGTCACCACGTTGCGTTCTGCGCCGTTTCCTGTCGCGGGCACTAGGCCGACCCGCACAAGTGAGGTACCATTTTTCTCGTAGGACTTTGGGGAAAGCGGGGTGGGTGGAAATTTGTGGATCCACGCAGATTCCAGAACTTTCCATCTCAGAAATGTGGGGAATATGTGTTTTTTTTGTCATTTTTTTACGTTTGCAAGGGATTCTGGGTAACAGACCATGGTGGGAGGCAGTCAAGTCACCCCATCCTGGATTCCCCTGGGTGTCTAGTTTTCAAAAATGTATAGGTTTGCTAGGTTTCCCTAGGTGCCGGCAAGGCTAGGGTTCAAAAACTACAGCTAGTCACTTTGCCAAAAAGGGGTCATTTTTCACTGCAAAATTGAGGTGTAACCACGTTGCGTTTTGCGCCGTTTCCTGTCGCGGGCACTAGGCCGACCCGCACAAGTGAGGTACCATTTTTCTCGTAGGACTTTGGGGAACGCGGGGTGGGTGGAAATTTGTGGATCCACGCAGATTCCAGAACTTTCCATCCCAGAAATGTGGGGAAAATGTGTTTTTTTTGTCATTTTGTTACGTTTGCAAGGGATTCTGGGTAACAGACCATGGTGGGAGGCAGTCAAGTCACGCCATCCTGGATTCCCCTGGGTGTCTAGTTTTCAAAAATGTATAGGTTTGCTAGGTTTCCCTAGGTGCCGGCAGGGCTAGGGTTCAAAAACTACAGCTAGTCAATTGCCAAAAAAGGGTCATTTTTCACTGCAAAATTGAGGTGTGACCATGTTGCGTTTTGTGCCGTTTCCTGTTGCGGGCACTAGGCCGACCCGCACAAGTGAGGTACCATTTTTCTCGTAGGACTTCGGGGAACGTGGGGTGGGTGGAAATCTGTGGATCCACGCAGATTCCAGAACTTTCCATCCCAGAAATGTGGGGAAAATGTGTTTTTTTTGTCATTTTGTTACGTTTGCAAGGGATTCTGGGTAACAGACCATGGTGGGAGGCAGTCAAGTCACCCCATCCTGGATTCCCCTGGGTGTCTAGTTTTCAAAAATGTATAGGTTTGCTAGGTTTCCCTAGATGCCGGCAGGGCTAGGGTTCAAAAACGACAGCTAGTCACTTTGCCAAAAAGGGGTCATTTTTCACTGCAAAATGGAGGTGTGACCACGTTGCGTTTTGCGCCGTTTCCTGTCGCGGGCACTAGGCCGACCCGCAAAAGTGAGGTACCATTTTTCTTGTAGGACTTTGGGGAACGCGGGGTGGGTGGAAATTTGTGGATCCACGCAGATTCCAGAACTTTCCATCCCAGAAATGTGGGGAAAATGTGTTTTTTTTGTCATTTTTTTACGTTTGCAAGGGATTCTGGGTAACAGACCATGGTGGGTGGCAGTCAAGTCACCCCATCCTGGATTCCCCTGGGTGTCTAGTTTTCAAAAATGTATAGGTTTGCTAGGTTTCCCTAGGTGCCGGCAGGGCTAGGGTTCAAAAACTACAGCTAGTCACTTTGCCAAAAAGGGGTCATTTTTCACTGCAAAAATGAGGTGTGACCACGTTGCGTTTTGCGCCGTTTCCTGTCGCGGGCACTAGGCCGACCTGCACAAGTGAGGTACCATTTTTCTCGTAGGACTTTGGGGAACGTGGGGTGGGTGGAAATTTGTGGATCCACGCAGATTCCAGAACTTTCCATCTCAGAAATGTGGGGAAAATGTGTTTTTTTTGTCATTTTGTTACGTTTGCAAGGGATTCTGGGTAACAGACCATGGTGGGAGGCAGTCAACTCACCCCATCCTGGATTCCCCTGGGCGTCTAGTTTTTAAAAATGTATAGGTTTGCTAGGTTTCCCTAGGTGCCGGCAGGGCTAGGGTTCAAAAACTACAGCTAGTCACTTTGCCAAAAAGGGGTCATTTTTCACTGCAAAATTGAGGTGTAACCACGTTGCGTTTTGCGCCGTTTCCTGTCGCGGGCACTAGGCCGACCCGCACAAGTGAGGTACCATTTTTCTCGTAGGACTTTGGGGAACGCGGGGTGGGTGGAAATGTGTGGATCCACGCAGATTCCAGAACTTTCCATCCCAGAAATGTGAGGAAAATGTGTTTTTTTTGTCATTTTGTTACGTTTGCAAGGGATTCTGGGTAACAGACCATGGTGGGAGGCAGTCAAGTCACCCCATCCTGGATTCCCCTGGGTGTCTAGTTTTCAAAAATGTATAGGTTTGCTAGGTTTCCCTAGGTGCCGGCAGGGCTAGGGTTCAAAAACTACAGCTAGTCACTTTGCCAAAAAAGGGTCATTTTTCACTGCAAAATTGAGGTGTGACCACGTTGCGTTTTGCGCCGTTTCCTGTCGCGGGCACTAGGCCGACCCGCACAAGTGAGGTACCATTTTTCTCGTAGGACTTTGGGGAACACGGGGTGGGTGGAAATTTGTGGATCCACACAGATTCCAGAACTTTCCATCCCAGAAATGTGGGGAAAATGTGTTTTTTTTGTCATTTTTTTACGTTTGCAAGGGATTCTGGGTAACAGACCATGGTGGGAGGCAGTCAAGTCACCCCATCCTGGATTCCCCTGGGTGTCTAGTTTTCAAAAATGTATAGGTTTGCTAGGTTTCCCTAGGTGCCGGCAGGGCTAGGGTTCAAAAACTACAGCTAGTCACTTTGCCAAAAAAGGGTCATTTTTCACTGCAAAATTGAGGTGTCACCACGTTGCGTTTTGCGCCGTTTCCTGTCGCGGGCACTAGGCCGACCCGCACAAGTGAGGTACCATTTTTCTCGTAGGACTTTGGGGAACGCGGGGTGGGTGGAAATTTGTGGATCCAGGCAGATTCCAGAACTTTCCATCCCAGAAATGTGGGGAAAATGTGTTTTTTTTGTCATTTTTTTACGTTTGCAAGGGATTCTGGGTAACAGACCATGGTGGGAGGCAGTCAAGTCACCCCATCCTGGATTCCCCTGGGTGTCTAGTTTTCAAAAATGTATAGGTTTGCTAGGTTTCCCTAGGTGCCGGCAGGGCTAGGGTTCAAAAACTACAGCTAGTCACTTTGCCAAAAAGGGGTCATTTTTCACTGCAAAATTGAGGTGTGACCACGTTGCGTTTTGCGCCGTTTCCTGTCGCGGGCACTAGGCCGACCCGCACATGTGAGGTACCATTTTTCTCGTAGGACTTTGAGGAACGCGGGGTGGGTGGAAATTTGTGGATCCACGCAGATTCCAGAACTTTCCATCCCAGAAATGTGGGGAAAATGTGTTTTTTTTGTCATTTTGTTACGTTTGCAAGGGATTCTGGGTAACAGACCATGGTGGGAGGCAGTCAAGTCACCCCATCCTGGATTCCCCTGGGTGTCTAGTTTTCAAAAATGTATAGGTTTGCTAGGTTTCCCTAGGTGCCGGCAGGGCTAGGGTTCAAAAACTACAGCTAGTCACTTTGCCAAAAAGGGGTCATTTTTCACTGCAAAATTGAGGTGTGACCACGTTGCGTTTTGCGCCGTTTCCTGTCACGGGCACTAGGCCGACCCGCACATGTGAGGTACCATTTTTCTCGTAGGACTTTGAGGAACGCGGGGTGGGTGGAAATTTGTGGATCCACGCAGATTCCAGAACTTTCCATCCCAGAAATGTGGGGAAAATGTGTTTTTTTTGTCATTTTGTTACGTTTGCAAGGGATTCTGGGTAACAGACCATGGTGGGAGGCAGTCAAGTCACCCCATCCTGGATTCCCCTGGGTGTCTAGTTTTCAAAAATGTATAGGTTTGCTAGGTTTCCCTAGGTGCCGGCAGGGCTAGGGTTCAAAAACTACAGCTAGTCACTTTGCCAAAAAGGGGTCATTTTTCACTGCAAAATTGAGGTGTGACCATGTTGCGTTTTGTGCCGTTTCCTGTCGCGGGCACTAGGCCGACCCGCACAAGTGAGGTACCATTTTTCTCGTAGGACTTTGGGGAACGCGGGGTGGGTGGAAATTTGTGGATCCACGCAGATTCCAGAACTTTCCATCTCAGAAATGTGGGGAAAATGTGTTTTTTTTGTTATTTTTTTTAAGTTTGCAAGGGATTCTGGGTAACAGACCATGGTGGGAGGCAGTCAAGTCACCCCATCCTGGATTCCCCTGGGTGTCTAGTTTTCAAAAATTTATAGGTTTGCTAGGTTTCCCTAGGTGCCGGCAGGGCTATGGTTCAAAAACTACAGCTAGTCACTTTGCCAAAAAGGGGTCATTTTTCACTGCAAAATTGAGGTGTAACCACGTTGCGTTTTGTGCCGTTTCCTGTCGCGGGCACTAGGCCGACCCGCACAAGTGAGGTACCATTTTTCTCGTAGGACTTTGGGGAACGCGGGGTGGGTGGAAATTTGTAGATCCACGCAGATTCCAGAACTTTCCATCTCAGAAATGTGGGGAAAATGTGTTTTTTTTGTCATTTTTTTACGTTTGCAAGGGATTCTGGGTAACAGACCATGGTGGGAGGCAGTCAAGTCACCCCATCCTGGATTCCCCTGGGTGTCTAGTTTTCAAAAATGTATAGGTTTGCTAGGTTTCCCTAGGTGCCGGCAGGGCTAGGGTTAAAAAACTACAGCTAGTCACTTTGCCAAAAAGGGGTCATTTTTCACTGCAAAATTGAGGTGTAACCACGTTGCGTTTTGCGCCGTTTCCTGTCGCGGGCACTAGGCCGACCCGCACAAGTGAGGTACCATTTTTCTCGTAGGACTTTGGGGAACGCGGGGTGGGTGGAAATTTGTGGATCCACGCAGATTCCAGAACTTTCCATCCCAGAAATGTGGGGAAAATGTGTTTTTTTTGTCATTTTGTTACGTTTGCAAGGGATTCTGGGTAACAGACCATGGTGGGAGGCAGTCAAGTCACCCCATCCTGGATTCCCCTGGGTGTCTAGTTTTCAAAAATGTATAGGTTTGCTAGGTTTCCCTAGGTGCCGGCAGGGCTAGGGTTCAAAAACTACAGCTAGTCACTTTGCCAAAAAAGGGTCATTTTTCACTGCAAAATTGAGGTGTGACCACGTTGCGTTTTGCGCCGTTTCCTGTCGCGGGCACTAGGCCGACCCGCACAAGTGAGGTACCATTTTTCTTGTAGGACTTTGGGGAATGCGGGGTGGGTGGAAATTTGTGGATCCACGCAGATTCCAGAACTTTCCATCCCAGAAATGTGGGGAAAATGTGTTTTTTTTGTCATTTTTTTACGTTTGCAAGGGATTCTGGGTAACAGACCATGGTGGGAGGCAGTCAAGTCACCCCATCCTGGATTCCCCTGGGTGTCTAGTTTTCAAAAATTTATAGGTTTGCTAGGTTTCCCTAGGTGCCGGCAGGGCTAGGGTTCAAAAACTACAGCTAGTCACTTTGCCAAAAAAGGGTCATTTTTCACTGCAAAATTGAGGTGTCACCACGTTGCGTTCTGCGCCGTTTCCTGTCGCGGGCACTAGGCCGACCCGCACAAGTGAGGTACCATTTTTCTCGTAGGACTTTGGGGAAAGCGGGGTGGGTGGAAATTTGTGGATCCACGCAGATTCCAGAACTTTCCATCTCAGAAATGTGGGGAATATGTGTTTTTTTTGTCATTTTTTTACGTTTGCAAGGGATTCTGGGTAACAGACCATGGTGGGAGGCAGTCAAGTCACCCCATCCTGGATTCCCCTGGGTGTCTAGTTTTCAAAAATGTATAGGTTTGCTAGGTTTCCCTAGGTGCCGGCAAGGCTAGGGTTCAAAAACTACAGCTAGTCACTTTGCCAAAAAGGGGTCATTTTTCACTGCAAAATTGAGGTGTAACCACGTTGCGTTTTGCGCCGTTTCCTGTCGCGGGCACTAGGCCGACCCGCACAAGTGAGGTACCATTTTTCTCGTAGGACTTTGGGGAACACGGGGTGGGTGGAAATTTGTGGATCCACACAGATTCCAGAACTTTCCATCCCAGAAATGTGGGGAAAATGTGTTTTTTTTGTCATTTTTTTACGTTTGCAAGGGATTCTGGGTAACAGACCATGGTGGGAGGCAGTCAAGTCACCCCATCCTGGATTCCCCTGGGTGTCTAGTTTTCAAAAATGTATAGGTTTGCTAGGTTTCCCTAGGTGCCGGCAGGGCTAGGGTTCAAAAACTACAGCTAGTCACTTTGCCAAAAAAGGGTCATTTTTCACTGCAAAATTGAGGTGTCACCACGTTGCGTTTTGCGCCGTTTCCTGTCGCGGGCACTAGGCCGACCCGCACAAGTGAGGTACCATTTTTCTCGTAGGACTTTGGGGAACGCGGGGTGGGTGGAAATTTGTGGATCCAGGCAGATTCCAGAACTTTCCATCCCAGAAATGTGGGGAAAATGTGTTTTTTTTGTCATTTTTTTACGTTTGCAAGGGATTCTGGGTAACAGACCATGGTGGGAGGCAGTCAAGTCACCCCATCCTGGATTCCCCTGGGTGTCTAGTTTTCAAAAATGTATAGGTTTGCTAGGTTTCCCTAGGTGCCGGCAGGGCTAGGGTTCAAAAACTACAGCTAGTCACTTTGCCAAAAAGGGGTCATTTTTCACTGCAAAATTGAGGTGTGACCACGTTGCGTTTTGCGCCGTTTCCTGTCGCGGGCACTAGGCCGACCCGCACATGTGAGGTACCATTTTTCTCGTAGGACTTTGAGGAACGCGGGGTGGGTGGAAATTTGTGGATCCACGCAGATTCCAGAACTTTCCATCCCAGAAATGTGGGGAAAATGTGTTTTTTTTGTCATTTTGTTACGTTTGCAAGGGATTCTGGGTAACAGACCATGGTGGGAGGCAGTCAAGTCACCCCATCCTGGATTCCCCTGGGTGTCTAGTTTTCAAAAATGTATAGGTTTGCTAGGTTTCCCTAGGTGCCGGCAGGGCTAGGGTTCAAAAACTACAGCTAGTCACTTTGCCAAAAAGGGGTCATTTTTCACTGCAAAATTGAGGTGTGACCACGTTGCGTTTTGCGCCGTTTCCTGTCACGGGCACTAGGCCGACCCGCACATGTGAGGTACCATTTTTCTCGTAGGACTTTGAGGAACGCGGGGTGGGTGGAAATTTGTGGATCCACGCAGATTCCAGAACTTTCCATCCCAGAAATGTGGGGAAAATGTGTTTTTTTTGTCATTTTGTTACGTTTGCAAGGGATTCTGGGTAACAGACCATGGTGGGAGGCAGTCAAGTCACCCCATCCTGGATTCCCCTGGGTGTCTAGTTTTCAAAAATGTATAGGTTTGCTAGGTTTCCCTAGGTGCCGGCAGGGCTAGGGTTCAAAAACTACAGCTAGTCACTTTGCCAAAAAGGGGTCATTTTTCACTGCAAAATTGAGGTGTGACCATGTTGCGTTTTGTGCCGTTTCCTGTCGCGGGCACTAGGCCGACCCGCACAAGTGAGGTACCATTTTTCTCGTAGGACTTTGGGGAACGCGGGGTGGGTGGAAATTTGTGGATCCACGCAGATTCCAGAACTTTCCATCTCAGAAATGTGGGGAAAATGTGTTTTTTTTGTTATTTTTTTTAAGTTTGCAAGGGATTCTGGGTAACAGACCATGGTGGGAGGCAGTCAAGTCACCCCATCCTGGATTCCCCTGGGTGTCTAGTTTTCAAAAATGTATAGGTTTGCTAGGTTTCCCTAGGTGCCGGCAGGGCTATGGTTCAAAAACTACAGCTAGTCACTTTGCCAAAAAGGGGTCATTTTTCACTGCAAAATTGAGGTGTAACCACGTTGCGTTTTGTGCCGTTTCCTGTCGCGGGCACTAGGCCGACCCGCACAAGTGAGGTACCATTTTTCTCGTAGGACTTTGGGGAACGCGGGGTGGGTGGAAATTTGTAGATCCACGCAGATTCCAGAACTTTCCATCTCAGAAATGTGGGGAAAATGTGTTTTTTTTGTCATTTTTTTACGTTTGCAAGGGATTCTGGGTAACAGACCATGGTGGGAGGCAGTCAAGTCACCCCATCCTGGATTCCCCTGGGTGTCTAGTTTTCAAAAATGTATAGGTTTGCTAGGTTTCCCTAGGTGCCGGCAGGGCTAGGGTTAAAAAACTACAGCTAGTCACTTTGCCAAAAAGGGGTCATTTTTCACTGCAAAATTGAGGTGTAACCACGTTGCGTTTTGCGCCGTTTCCTGTCGCGGGCACTAGGCCGACCCGCACAAGTGAGGTACCATTTTTCTCGTAGGACTTTGGGGAACGCGGGGTGGGTGGAAATTTGTGGATCCACGCAGATTCCAGAACTTTCCATCCCAGAAATGTGGGGAAAATGTGTTTTTTTTGTCATTTTGTTACGTTTGCAAGGGATTCTGGGTAACAGACCATGGTGGGAGGCAGTCAAGTCACCCCATCCTGGATTCCCCTGGGTGTCTAGTTTTCAAAAATGTATAGGTTTGCTAGGTTTCCCTAGGTGCCGGCAGGGCTAGGGTTCAAAAACTACAGCTAGTCACTTTGCCAAAAAAGGGTCATTTTTCACTGCAAAATTGAGGTGTGACCACGTTGCGTTTTGCGCCGTTTCCTGTCGCGGGCACTAGGCCGACCCGCACAAGTGAGGTACCATTTTTCTTGTAGGACTTTGGGGAATGCGGGGTGGGTGGAAATTTGTGGATCCACGCAGATTCCAGAACTTTCCATCCCAGAAATGTGGGGAAAATGTGTTTTTTTTGTCATTTTTTTACGTTTGCAAGGGATTCTGGGTAACAGACCATGGTGGGAGGCAGTCAAGTCACCCCATCCTGGATTCCCCTGGGTGTCTAGTTTTCAAAAATTTATAGGTTTGCTAGGTTTCCCTAGGTGCCGGCAGGGCTAGGGTTCAAAAACTACAGCTAGTCACTTTGCCAAAAAAGGGTCATTTTTCACTGCAAAATTGAGGTGTCACCACGTTGCGTTCTGCGCCGTTTCCTGTCGCGGGCACTAGGCCGACCCGCACAAGTGAGGTACCATTTTTCTCGTAGGACTTTGGGGAAAGCGGGGTGGGTGGAAATTTGTGGATCCACGCAGATTCCAGAACTTTCCATCTCAGAAATGTGGGGAATATGTGTTTTTTTTGTCATTTTTTTACGTTTGCAAGGGATTCTGGGTAACAGACCATGGTGGGAGGCAGTCAAGTCACCCCATCCTGGATTCCCCTGGGTGTCTAGTTTTCAAAAATGTATAGGTTTGCTAGGTTTCCCTAGGTGCCGGCAAGGCTAGGGTTCAAAAACTACAGCTAGTCACTTTGCCAAAAAGGGGTCATTTTTCACTGCAAAATTGAGGTGTAACCACGTTGCGTTTTGCGCCGTTTCCTGTCGCGGGCACTAGGCCGACCCGCACAAGTGAGGTACCATTTTTCTCGTAGGACTTTGGGGAACGCGGGGTGGGTGGAAATTTGTGGATCCACGCAGATTCCAGAACTTTCCATCCCAGAAATGTGGGGAAAATGTGTTTTTTTTGTCATTTTGTTACGTTTGCAAGGGATTCTGGGTAACAGACCATGGTGGGAGGCAGTCAAGTCACACCATCCTGGATTCCCCTGGGTGTCTAGTTTTCAAAAATGTATAGGTTTGCTAGGTTTCCCTAGGTGCCGGCAGGGCTAGGGTTCAAAAACTACAGCTAGTCACTTTGCCAAAAAAGGGTCATTTTTCACTGCAAAATTGAGGTGTGACCATGTTGCGTTTTGTGCCGTTTCCTGTTGCGGGCACTAGGCCGACCCGCACAAGTGAGGTACCATTTTTCTCGTAGGACTTCGGGGAACGTGGGGTGGGTGGAAATTTGTGGATCCACGCAGATTCCAGAACTTTCCATCCCAGAAATGTGGGGAAAATGTGTTTTTTTTGTCATTTTGTTACGTTTGCAAGGGATTCTGGGTAACAGACCATGGTGGGAGGCAGTCAAGTCACCCCATCCTGGATTCCCCTGGGTGTCTAGTTTTCAAAAATGTATAGGTTTGCTAGGTTTCCCTAGGTGCCGGCAGGGCTAGGGTTCAAAAACTACAGCTAGTCACTTTGCCAAAAAGGGGTCATTTTTCACTGCAAAATGGAGGTGTGACCACGTTGCGTTTTGCGCCGTTTCCTGTCGCGGGCACTAGGCCGACCCGCAAAAGTGAGGTACCATTTTTCTCGTAGGACTTTGGGGAAAGCGGGGTGGGTGGAAATTTGTGGATCCACGCAGATTCCAGAACTTTCCATCTCAGAAATGTGGGGAATATGTGTTTTTTTTGTCATTTTTTTACGTTTGCAAGGGATTCTGGGTAACAGACCATGGTGGGAGGCAGTCAAGTCACCCCATCCTGGATTCCCCTGGGTGTCTAGTTTTCAAAAATGTATAGGTTTGCTAGGTTTCCCTAGGTGCCGGCAAGGCTAGGGTTCAAAAACTACAGCTAGTCACTTTGCCAAAAAGGGGTCATTTTTCACTGCAAAATTGAGGTGTAACCACGTTGCGTTTTGCGCCGTTTCCTGTCGCGGGCACTAGGCCGACCCGCACAAGTGAGGTACCATTTTTCTCGTAGGACTTTGGGGAACACGGGGTGGGTGGAAATTTGTGGATCCACACAGATTCCAGAACTTTCCATCCCAGAAATGTGGGGAAAATGTGTTTTTTTTGTCATTTTTTTACGTTTGCAAGGGATTCTGGGTAACAGACCATGGTGGGAGGCAGTCAAGTCACCCCATCCTGGATTCCCCTGGGTGTCTAGTTTTCAAAAATGTATAGGTTTGCTAGGTTTCCCTAGGTGCCGGCAGGGCTAGGGTTCAAAAACTACAGCTAGTCACTTTGCCAAAAAAGGGTCATTTTTCACTGCAAAATTGAGGTGTCACCACGTTGCGTTTTGCGCCGTTTCCTGTCGCGGGCACTAGGCCGACCCGCACAAGTGAGGTACCATTTTTCTCGTAGGACTTTGGGGAACGCGGGGTGGGTGGAAATTTGTGGATCCAGGCAGATTCCAGAACTTTCCATCCCAGAAATGTGGGGAAAATGTGTTTTTTTTGTCATTTTTTTACGTTTGCAAGGGATTCTGGGTAACAGACCATGGTGGGAGGCAGTCAAGTCACCCCATCCTGGATTCCCCTGGGTGTCTAGTTTTCAAAAATGTATAGGTTTGCTAGGTTTCCCTAGGTGCCGGCAGGGCTAGGGTTCAAAAACTACAGCTAGTCACTTTGCCAAAAAGGGGTCATTTTTCACTGCAAAATTGAGGTGTGACCACGTTGCGTTTTGCGCCGTTTCCTGTCGCGGGCACTAGGCCGACCCGCACATGTGAGGTACCATTTTTCTCGTAGGACTTTGAGGAACGCGGGGTGGGTGGAAATTTGTGGATCCACGCAGATTCCAGAACTTTCCATCCCAGAAATGTGGGGAAAATGTGTTTTTTTTGTCATTTTGTTACGTTTGCAAGGGATTCTGGGTAACAGACCATGGTGGGAGGCAGTCAAGTCACCCCATCCTGGATTCCCCTGGGTGTCTAGTTTTCAAAAATGTATAGGTTTGCTAGGTTTCCCTAGGTGCCGGCAGGGCTAGGGTTCAAAAACTACAGCTAGTCACTTTGCCAAAAAGGGGTCATTTTTCACTGCAAAATTGAGGTGTGACCACGTTGCGTTTTGCGCCGTTTCCTGTCACGGGCACTAGGCCGACCCGCACATGTGAGGTACCATTTTTCTCGTAGGACTTTGAGGAACGCGGGGTGGGTGGAAATTTGTGGATCCACGCAGATTCCAGAACTTTCCATCCCAGAAATGTGGGGAAAATGTGTTTTTTTTGTCATTTTGTTACGTTTGCAAGGGATTCTGGGTAACAGACCATGGTGGGAGGCAGTCAAGTCACCCCATCCTGGATTCCCCTGGGTGTCTAGTTTTCAAAAATGTATAGGTTTGCTAGGTTTCCCTAGGTGCCGGCAGGGCTAGGGTTCAAAAACTACAGCTAGTCACTTTGCCAAAAAGGGGTCATTTTTCACTGCAAAATTGAGGTGTGACCATGTTGCGTTTTGTGCCGTTTCCTGTCGCGGGCACTAGGCCGACCCGCACAAGTGAGGTACCATTTTTCTCGTAGGACTTTGGGGAACGCGGGGTGGGTGGAAATTTGTGGATCCACGCAGATTCCAGAACTTTCCATCTCAGAAATGTGGGGAAAATGTGTTTTTTTTGTTATTTTTTTTAAGTTTGCAAGGGATTCTGGGTAACAGACCATGGTGGGAGGCAGTCAAGTCACCCCATCCTGGATTCCCCTGGGTGTCTAGTTTTCAAAAATTTATAGGTTTGCTAGGTTTCCCTAGGTGCCGGCAGGGCTATGGTTCAAAAACTACAGCTAGTCACTTTGCCAAAAAGGGGTCATTTTTCACTGCAAAATTGAGGTGTAACCACGTTGCGTTTTGTGCCGTTTCCTGTCGCGGGCACTAGGCCGACCCGCACAAGTGAGGTACCATTTTTCTCGTAGGACTTTGGGGAACGCGGGGTGGGTGGAAATTTGTAGATCCACGCAGATTCCAGAACTTTCCATCTCAGAAATGTGGGGAAAATGTGTTTTTTTTGTCATTTTTTTACGTTTGCAAGGGATTCTGGGTAACAGACCATGGTGGGAGGCAGTCAAGTCACCCCATCCTGGATTCCCCTGGGTGTCTAGTTTTCAAAAATGTATAGGTTTGCTAGGTTTCCCTAGGTGCCGGCAGGGCTAGGGTTAAAAAACTACAGCTAGTCACTTTGCCAAAAAGGGGTCATTTTTCACTGCAAAATTGAGGTGTAACCACGTTGCGTTTTGCGCCGTTTCCTGTCGCGGGCACTAGGCCGACCCGCACAAGTGAGGTACCATTTTTCTCGTAGGACTTTGGGGAACGCGGGGTGGGTGGAAATTTGTGGATCCACGCAGATTCCAGAACTTTCCATCCCAGAAATGTGGGGAAAATGTGTTTTTTTTGTCATTTTGTTACGTTTGCAAGGGATTCTGGGTAACAGACCATGGTGGGAGGCAGTCAAGTCACCCCATCCTGGATTCCCCTGGGTGTCTAGTTTTCAAAAATGTATAGGTTTGCTAGGTTTCCCTAGGTGCCGGCAGGGCTAGGGTTCAAAAACTACAGCTAGTCACTTTGCCAAAAAAGGGTCATTTTTCACTGCAAAATTGAGGTGTGACCACGTTGCGTTTTGCGCCGTTTCCTGTCGCGGGCACTAGGCCGACCCGCACAAGTGAGGTACCATTTTTCTTGTAGGACTTTGGGGAATGCGGGGTGGGTGGAAATTTGTGGATCCACGCAGATTCCAGAACTTTCCATCCCAGAAATGTGGGGAAAATGTGTTTTTTTTGTCATTTTTTTACGTTTGCAAGGGATTCTGGGTAACAGACCATGGTGGGAGGCAGTCAAGTCACCCCATCCTGGATTCCCCTGGGTGTCTAGTTTTCAAAAATTTATAGGTTTGCTAGGTTTCCCTAGGTGCCGGCAGGGCTAGGGTTCAAAAACTACAGCTAGTCACTTTGCCAAAAAAGGGTCATTTTTCACTGCAAAATTGAGGTGTCACCACGTTGCGTTCTGCGCCGTTTCCTGTCGCGGGCACTAGGCCGACCCGCACAAGTGAGGTACCATTTTTCTCGTAGGACTTTGGGGAAAGCGGGGTGGGTGGAAATTTGTGGATCCACGCAGATTCCAGAACTTTCCATCTCAGAAATGTGGGGAATATGTGTTTTTTTTGTCATTTTTTTACGTTTGCAAGGGATTCTGGGTAACAGACCATGGTGGGAGGCAGTCAAGTCACCCCATCCTGGATTCCCCTGGGTGTCTAGTTTTCAAAAATGTATAGGTTTGCTAGGTTTCCCTAGGTGCCGGCAAGGCTAGGGTTCAAAAACTACAGCTAGTCACTTTGCCAAAAAGGGGTCATTTTTCACTGCAAAATTGAGGTGTAACCACGTTGCGTTTTGCGCCGTTTCCTGTCGCGGGCACTAGGCCGACCCGCACAAGTGAGGTACCATTTTTCTCGTAGGACTTTGGGGAACGCGGGGTGGGTGGAAATTTGTGGATCCACGCAGATTCCAGAACTTTCCATCCCAGAAATGTGGGGAAAATGTGTTTTTTTTGTCATTTTGTTACGTTTGCAAGGGATTCTGGGTAACAGACCATGGTGGGAGGCAGTCAAGTCACACCATCCTGGATTCCCCTGGGTGTCTAGTTTTCAAAAATGTATAGGTTTGCTAGGTTTCCCTAGGTGCCGGCAGGGCTAGGGTTCAAAAACTACAGCTAGTCACTTTGCCAAAAAAGGGTCATTTTTCACTGCAAAATTGAGGTGTGACCATGTTGCGTTTTGTGCCGTTTCCTGTTGCGGGCACTAGGCCGACCCGCACAAGTGAGGTACCATTTTTCTCGTAGGACTTCGGGGAACGTGGGGTGGGTGGAAATTTGTGGATCCACGCAGATTCCAGAACTTTCCATCCCAGAAATGTGGGGAAAATGTGTTTTTTTTGTCATTTTGTTACGTTTGCAAGGGATTCTGGGTAACAGACCATGGTGGGAGGCAGTCAAGTCACCCCATCCTGGATTCCCCTGGGTGTCTAGTTTTCAAAAATGTATAGGTTTGCTAGGTTTCCCTAGGTGCCGGCAGGGCTAGGGTTCAAAAACTACAGCTAGTCACTTTGCCAAAAAGGGGTCATTTTTCACTGCAAAATGGAGGTGTGACCACGTTGCGTTTTGCGCCGTTTCCTGTCGCGGGCACTAGGCCGACCCGCAAAAGTGAGGTACCATTTTTCTTGTAGGACTTTGGGGAACGCGGGGTGGGTGGAAATTTGTGGATCCACGCAGATTCCAGAACTTTCCATCCCAGAAATGTGGGGAAAATGTGTTTTTTTTGTCATTTTTTTACGTTTGCAAGGGATTCTGGGTAACAGACCATGGTGGGTGGCAGTCAAGTCACCCCATCCTGGATTCCCCTGGGTGTCTAGTTTTCAAAAATGTATAGGTTTGCTAGGTTTCCCTAGGTGCCGGCAGGGCTAGGGTTCAAAAACTACAGCTAGTCACTTTGCCAAAAAGGGGTCATTTTTCACTGCAAAAATGAGGTGTGACCACGTTGCGTTTTGCGCCGTTTCCTGTCGTGGGCACTAGGCCGACCTGCACAAGTGAGGTACCATTTTTCTCGTAGGACTTTGGGGAACGCGGGGTGGGTGGAAATTTGTGGATCCACGCAGATTCCAGAACTTTCCATCTCAGAAATGTGGGGAAAATGTGTTTTTTTTGTCATTTTGTTACGTTTGCAAGGGATTCTGGGTAACAGACCATGGTGGGAGGCAGTCAAGTCACCCCATCCTGGATTCCCCTGGGCGTCTAGTTTTCAAAAATGTATAGGTTTGCTAGGTTTCCCTAGGTGCCGGCAGGGCTAGGGTTCAAAAACTACAGCTAGTCACTTTGCCAAAAAGGGGTCATTTTTCACTGCAAAATTGAGGTGTAACCACGTTGCGTTTTGCGCCGTTTCCTGTCGCGGGCACTAGGCCGACCCGCACAAATGAGGTACCATTTTTCTCGTAGGACTTTGGGGAACGCGGGGTGGGTGGAAATGTGTGGATCCACGCAGATTCCAGAACTTTCCATCCCAGAAATGTGAGGAAAATGTGTTTTTTTTGTCATTTTGTTACGTTTGCAAGGGATTCTGGGTAACAGACCATGGTGGGAGGCAGTCAAGTCACCCCATCCTGGATTCCCCTGGGTGTCTAGTTTTCAAAAATGTATAGGTTTGCTAGGTTTCCCTAGGTGCCGACAGGGCTAGGGTTCAAAAACTACAGCTAGTCACTTTGCCAAAAAAGGGTCATTTTTCACTGCAAAATTGAGGTGTGACCACGTTGCGTTTTGCGCCGTTTCCTGTCGCGGGCACTAGGCCGACCCGCACAAGTGAGGTACCATTTTTCTCGTAGGACTTTGGGGAACGCGGGGTGGGTGGAAATTTGTGGATCCACACAGATTCCAGAACTTTCCATCCCAGAAATGTGGGGAAAATGTGTTTTTTTTGTCATTTTTTTACGTTTGCAAGGGATTCTGGGTAACAGACCATGGTGGGAGGCAGTCAAGTCACCCCATCCTGGATTCCCCTGGGTGTCTAGTTTTCAAAAATGTATAGGTTTGCTAGGTTTCCCTAGGTGCCGGCAGGGCTAGGGTTCAAAAACTACAGCTAGTCACTTTGCCAAAAAAGGGTCATTTTTCACTGCAAAATTGAGGTGTCACCACGTTGCGTTTTGCGCCGTTTCCTGTCGCGGGCACTAGGCCGACCCGCACAAGTGAGGTACCATTTTTCTCGTAGGACTTTGGGGAACGCGGGGTGGGTGGAAATTTGTGGATCCAGGCAGATTCCAGAACTTTCCATCCCAGAAATGTGGGGAAAATGTGTTTTTTTTGTCATTTTTTTACGTTTGCAAGGGATTCTGGGTAACAGACCATGGTGGGAGGCAGTCAAGTCACCCCATCCTGGATTCCCCTGGGTGTCTAGTTTTCAAAAATGTATAGGTTTGCTAGGTTTCCCTAGGTGCCGGCAGGGCTAGGGTTAAAAAACTACAGCTAGTCACTTTGCCAAAAAGGGGTCATTTTTCACTGCAAAATTGAGGTGTGACCACGTTGCGTTTTGCGCCGTTTCCTGTCGCGGGCACTAGGCCGACCCGCACATGTGAGGTACCATTTTTCTCGTAGGACTTTGAGGAACGCGGGGTGGGTGGAAATTTGTGGATCCACGCAGATTCCAGAACTTTCCATCCCAGAAATGTGGGGAAAATGTGTTTTTTTTGTCATTTTGTTACGTTTGCAAGGGATTCTGGGTAACAGACCATGGTGGGAGGCAGTCAAGTCACCCCATCCTGGATTCCCCTGGGTGTCTAGTTTTCAAAAATGTATAGGTCTGCTAGGTTTCCCTAGGTGCCGGCAGGGCTAGGGTTCAAAAACGACAGCTAGTCACTTTGCCAAAAAGGGGTCATTTTTCACTGCAAAATGGAGGTGTGACCACGTTGCGTTTTGCGCCGTTTCCTGTCGCGGGCACTAGGCCGACCCGCACAAGTGAGGTACCATTTTTCTCGTAGGACTTTGGGGAACGTGGGGTGGGTGGAAATTTGTGGATCCACGCAGATTCCAGAACTTTCCATCCCAGAAATGTGGGGAAAATGTGTTTTTTTTGTCATTTTGTTACGTTTGCAAGGGATTCTGGGTAACAGACCATGGTGGGAGGCAGTCAAGTCACCCCATCCTGGATTCCCCTGGGTGTCTAGTTTTCAAAAATGTATAGGTTTGCTAGGTTTCCCTAGGTCCCGGCAGGGCTAGGGTTCAAAAACGACAGCTAGTCACTTTGCCAAAAAAGGGGTCATTTTTCACTGCAAAATGGAGGTGTGACCACGTTGCGTTTTGCGCCGTTTCCTGTCGCGGGCACTAGGCCGACCCGCAAAAGTGAGGTACCATTTTTCTTGTAGGACTTTGGGGAACGCGGGGTGGGTGGAAATTTGTGGATCCACGCAGATTCCAGAACTTTCCATCCCAGAAATGTGGGGAAAATGTGTTTTTTTTGTCATTTTTTTACGTTTGCAAGGGATTCTGGGTAACAGACCATGGCGGGTGGCAGTCAAGTCACCCCATCCTGGATTCCCCTGGGTATCTAGTTTTCAAAAATGTATAGGTTTGCTAGGTTTCCCTAGGTGCCGGCAGGGCTAGGGTTCAAAAACTACAGCTAGTCACTTTGCCAAAAAGGGGTCATTTTTCACTGCAAAATTGAGGTGTGACCACGTTGCGTTTTGCGCCGTTTCCTGTCGCGGGCACTAGGCCGACCTGCACAAGTGAGGTACCATTTTTCTCGTAGGACTTTGGGGAACGCGGGGTGGGTGGAAATTTGTGGATCCACGCAGATTCCAGAACTTTCCATCTCAGAAATGGTGGGAAAATGTGTTTTTTTTGTCATTTTGTTACGTTTGCAAGGGATTCTGGGTAACAGACCATGGTGGGAGGCAGTCAAGTCACCCCATCCTGTATTCCCCTGGGCGTCTAGTTTTAAAAAATGTATAGGTTTGCTAGGTTTCCCTAGGTGCCGGCAGGGCTAGGGTTCAAAAACTACAGCTAGTCACTTTGCCAAAAAGGGGTCATTTTTCACTGCAAAATTGAGGTGTAACCACGTTGCGTTTTGCGCCGTTTCCTGTCGCGGGCACTAGGCCGACCCGCACAAGTGAGGTACCATTTTTCTCGTAGGACTTTGGGGAACGCGGGGTGGGTGGAAATGTGTGGATCCACGCAGATTCCAGAACTTTCCATCCCAGAAATGTGAGGAAAATGTGTTTTTTTTGTCATTTTGTTACGTTTGCAAGGGATTCTGGGTAACAGACCATGGTGGGAGGCAGTCAAGTCACCCCATCCTGGATTCCCCTGGGTGTCTAGTTTTCAAAAATGTATAGGTTTGCTAGGTTTCCCTAGGTGCCGGCAGGGCTAGGGTTCAAAAACTACAGCTAGTCACTTTGCCAAAAAAGGGTCATTTTTCACTGTAAAATTGAGGTGTGACCACGTTGCGTTTTGCGCCGTTTCCTGTCGCGGGCACTAGGCCGACCCGCACAAGTGAGGTACCATTTTTCTCGTAGGACTTTGGGGAACGCGGGGTGGGTGGAAATTTGTGGATCCACACAGATTCCAGAACTTTCCATCCCAGAAATGTGGGGAAAATATGTTTTTTTTGTCATTTTTTTACGTTTGCAAGGGATTCTGGGTAACAGACCATGGTGGGAGGCAGTCAAGTCACCCCATCCTGGATTCCCCTGGGTGTCTAGTTTTCAAAAATGTATAGGTTTGCTAGGTTTCCCTAGGTGCCGGCAGGGCTAGGGTTCAAAAACTACAGCTAGTCACTTTGCCAAAAAAGGGTCATTTTTCACTGCAAAATTGAGGTGTCACCACGTTGCGTTTTGCGCCGTTTCCTGTCGCGGGCACTAGGCCGACCCGCACAAGTGAGGTACCATTTTTCTCGTAGGACTTTGGGGAACGCGGGGTGGGTGGAAATTTGTGGATCCCCGCAGATTCCAGAACTTTCCATCCCAGAAATGTGGGGAAAATGTGTTTTTTTTGTCATTTTTTTACGTTTGCAAGGGATTCTGGGTAACAGACCATGGTGGGAGGCAGTCAAGTCACCCCATCCTGGATTCCCCTGGGTGTCTAGTTTTCAAAAATGTATAGGTTTGCTAGGTTTCCCTAGGTGCCGGCAGGGCTAGGGTTCAAAAACTACAGCTAGTCACTTTGCCAAAAAGGGGTCATTTTTCACTGCAAAATTGAGGTGTGACCACGTTGCGTTTTGCGCCGTTTCCTGTCGCAGGCACTAGGCCGACCCGCACATGTGAGGTACCATTTTTCTCGTAGGACTTTGAGGAACGCGGGGTGGGTGGAAATTTGTGGATTCACGCAGATTCCAGAACTTTCCATCCCAGAAATGTGGGGAAAATGTGTTTTTTTTGTCATTTTGTTACGTTTGCAAGGGATTCTGGGTAACAGACCATGGTGGGAGGCAGTCAAGTCACCCCATCCTGGATTCCCCTGGGTGTCTAGTTTTCAAAAATGTATAGGTTTGCTAGGTTTCCCTAGGTGCCGGCAGGGCTAGGGTTCAAAAACGACAGCTAGTCACTTTGCCAAAAAGGGGTCATTTTTCACTGCAAAATGGAGGTGGGACCACGTTGCGTTTTGCGCCGTTTCCTGTCGCGGGCACTAGGCCGACCCGCACAAGTGAGGTACCATTTTTCTTGTAGGACTTTGAGGAACGTGGGGTGGGTGGAAATTTGTGGATCCACGCAAATTCCAGAACTTTCCATCCCAGAAATGTGGGGAAAATGTGTTTTTTTTGTAATTTTTTTACGTTTGCAAGGGATTCTGGGTAACAGACCATGGTGGGAGGCAGTCAAGTCACCCCATCCTGGATTCCCCTGGTTGTCTAGTTTTCAAAAATGTATAGGTTTGCTAGGTTTCCCTAGGTGCCGGCAGGGCTAGGGTTCAAAAACTACAGCTAGTCACTTTGCCAAAAAGGGGTCATTTTTCACTGCAAAATTGAGGTGTGACCACGTTGCGTTTTGCGCCATTTCCTGTCGCGGGCACTAGGCCGACCCGCACAAGTGAGGTACCATTTTTCTCGTAGGACTTTGGGGAACGCGGGGTGGGTGGAAATTTGTGGATCCACGCAGATTCCAGAACTTTCCATCCCAGAAATGTGGGGAAAATGTGTTTTTTTTGTCATTTTTTTACGTTTGCAAGGGATTCTGGGTAACAGACCATGGTGGGAGGCAGTCAAGTCACCCCATCCTGGATTCCCCTGGGTGTCTAGTTTTCAAAAATGTATAGGTTTGCTAGGTTTCCCTAGGTGCTGGCAGGGCTAGGGTTCAAAAACTACAGCTAGACTCTTCGCAAAAAAAGTGTAAATTTTCAGTGTGAAAATGTGGTGTGTTCAGCTTAGGTTTTAGCCACTTCCTGTCATGGGCACTATGCCTACCCACACAAGTGAGGTACCATTTTTATCGGGAGACTTAGGGTAGTTCAGATTTGTAAAGCAACTGTTATTACCTATTGATTTTGGATGCATTTCTCCCTTCCAAATGAAAGACATTGTGTAAAAAAAAAGTCATTTTGAAAAATGACCAATAATTGTCATGCAAGTATGAGTATTCCCAATTTCGAAAATGTGCAAATATGCACTGTTTCTAAACTCTGTAATTTGTTCCCATTTCAGAAATACATAGGTGTCTTTCATACCAATTTTTCCATGTATACATTTTCCAACAATAATTGCTATATACCCGGAACAAAAAAAAAATACATTACAAAATGCTGCTCAGTTTTTTAGTCTGGGTTCGTTGGGCTCTTGGTAAACCTACAAGTCCTATATATCCCCACAACCAGTAATGTCCAGCGGATGCAACGGTATATTGCTTTCAAAGAGCTGTCATAATTAGAAGAAGTTACAGGTGAAAACCTTGACACAAAAGGCTGTTTTTTTCAACTAAATTTCAATTTATCCTACATTTAACTGTTTGTTTCTATAAAAAAACCTTGATGGATCTACACAAATGACCCCTTGCTGAATTCAGAATGTTGTCTTATTTTCGAAAATGTATAGCTTTCCAGGATCCACTGTTGCTTTTGTACCCATTTCTGCCACTAACTGGAAGGAGGTCAAAAGCACAAAAAATAGCAAGAATAGGCTATGTCCCAGAAAAATGCCAAAACTGTGTAAAAAATGTTGGGTTTCTGACAAAAGTCAAGTATCCCCGAAAAGCTGGGAAAATGGTGATTTCAACCCCACAAACCCTTTTTTGATAACAATTGCAGGGAAAAACCCAGATGCTTTCATTTGCAGCCCGTTTTTCCAATTTTTCCAAAAACCCCCAAAATTTTGCTGTATTTTGGCTCTTTTCTGTGACCCCTCCAGGGGAATCCACAAACCCTGAGTACCTTTAGAATCCCCATGATGTTGGAAGAAAAGGACGCAAATTTGGCGTGGCTACCTAATGCGGTCAAAAAGTTACAGGGGCCTAAGCGCGCACTACCCCAAATAGCCAAAAAAAGGCCTGGCACAGGAGGGGGAAAAGGCCTGGCAGCGAAGGGGTTAATCGGCCCCGGGGACCCCAAACCCCCGGGTCATGGGCTTTTTTTTTTTATTCTTTAGGAGGGGGGCTGCGTTGCCCCCTCCTCAGGCCACTTATGGCCCCGGGGACCCCATCCCCCGGGGCCGGCCTTTGTTTTTTATTATTATTTTTTTAAATATATTTATAGAAACACCTAGGACATGCTGGACAAACCGTATGTACCTATCACCATGACAATTTGCGTGATATTCATTAAAAGGCGGTTATGCATACAATGAATCCACGTGGAATGTATTTACACTGCTAGTGAAGCTCTGACGTGTCTGACGCCCTACCGTGCCTAATCCCGGCACCCCCACCGGTGGGTACTCTCCAAGTAGACATCCTTGTTGTTTATTTATACAAACATGGGTAGCTATTGACGGTCACATTTAATACACACGCACACCAAGCCATTCAAAGGGGATTCGACAAAAATTCGACCAAACTGTGCAAGAAACCCCCCTCACGGTTAATAAAACACACATCCACCGCTGGATGTGTAATACTTTTTATTTTACTCTCTGGAAAGGAGACGAACCTCACTTGAGAGTCACAGCGTGCTCCTGGCTGAGCCCAATGCTGTGTTACACCCGCCAGTGCCCGCCGAGTGCCACACACCTCTGTGTTGTATTCCACCAGCTAGTGCGTATGCTATGACACTCTCTAGCCCATGTGCACTGTGACACCACCCCGTGAATATGTCATGCCACACTTGCCTTCGCACGGGTTATTTTGCCCTATCTAACATGCCTTCCTCGATGCCTATGTTATAACGCACAGTGCTATGCCATTCATATTACAATCTGGGATCCATATCTTTGTCACAGTGCATATGCAACGTTACACTCCCAGCACATATTTTATATTACAACTTTAGAGACTAGTTAGGTTACACAACACTGCCCTGTGCATATTACACTCCAAGGCGCATATCGCATAGCACGCGCTAGTGCCTGTGCTATCTCGCGCTCTCCAATGAATCTGTCATTGCGCACAATGTATTGCATATTATATTTCACACCCCGGTTCATCTTATATCACACTTTTTGGTGCATAGTTTATACCATATACTATATCTAGTTTTCATTTTCAATAGTGCTCTCAGGACTATGTTCTATATAACACTGCGTCGACCTACCCTTTTCACGGGCATTACATTTTGCGATGGGGGGTGGAGGGTCAGGGGGTGTTTCTGCCAAGTGAGTCCAGAGTCACAGTCACAAACGTCCTCTTCTTCCTGAATAAAAGTGAGATTATGCTGCATACTTGTTCATATTTTAAGTAGTTCGCACAGACACACATTTTAAAAACAATAAAGTTCCTAATACCCACCTTCTCTGAACAGCTTGCTGCCCCATCCACCTCCTCACTATCGTCTGTTGTCTGAATCCATGGACTAGCCTCCTCCCTCCTGCCATGCATGGTCTGATGTGCTGCTGTTTCTTCTCCAATCCTAGCGCGGCGTACATTAACGCACCAATCCGGGACGTTCCACAGTTCTGACTGACTGTCCAATCCAAGCGCGGTCGTTCTGACGTCAGCGGCCGCTGCGGCAGCTCCTGCTCCTGCTTCTGTCTACCCCTCCTTTACAAATCTGCTCAGTAAGTTTTTGTTTCAATTTTCTACACTTCTGTTAGTAACAACATAGAAACATCTCCATTGTCCGCTTCGCTAACCAAAGAACAGCAAAAAGACCTTTCTCACGAGAATGCCGTCTTTCCCGAGAGCAGTGTGTAAAGATGTGACGGAGACTGAAGCGTGAAACAACACGTCTTTATTCATCAACTCCCACGGGCACGAATGAATGACAGTTGACATAATCACCATACAACTGTAGTTCCCAACTGTCAGAATCACTACGTCATCGCTGGAAGCGCGAGACGCGGAATGTCCGCCTCGCGCTGCCAGAGCGCGAGGCAGGTAGACCACTACACAGTGCTTACCTCTGACCTACTACGGAATCATTACTTCCGTTGATAAAGTAGCACATCCTTCTACTTCACCCTTCTAACAAGCATTGGCTAATTGTTTCTCTCATATTTAAGACACATAGTTGGAGACCAAATGCTCCTGAGAAATAAACCCAGAGTTTCGCAATCAACCCAAATGCCTTTGCATTCACACTCGTTCACACCAGAAAATGTAGAACATTCACACAGAATCCCGTCTTTCCCGAGAACAGCGAACAGTCTGTCCTACTACAGAATTATGACATACGTTAACAAAGCAGCGCTTACCTCTCCTTTGTCCTTCTAACAAGCTCAGAGAGTACCTATTACCTTTCTAGTGATAAGCGTTATCGGAATGCCAGTTGAATCCCTGGTGCCTAAGACCAGAACTTCACAGGTAACCTTCGCTATCATGCACACTTCTCTCACACAGAAAAAATGTCTCTAATGGCAACACACGACGATGTCACCGAATCGAACCCAGACAATGCGCCATGCAACTTCAATTGTCACACGTTTCCCCTGTGTACCTACAGGGCAACACCAATTCCGTCTTTTCCGAGAGCAGCGCTTACCTCTGCTCTACTACGGAACCGTTACAAACTTCCGACTTCCTACATCCCAGAAGCCGTGCATACAACATATAACTCAACGTAACTCAACATAGAGTGTTAGTACATAAATCAATACCAATCAATAACCAAAATCAATAAGCAATGTACAAGCAATGATCACTAGACCAAACAATAACAAACCATCATTCTGCTACCAGAAAAGCTGTTGCAGCGCGGAGTGCAAAATCCCTCTCTACTGCCACGGACTAAATGATCTCACACATGCACACTATCCATACATTCGCTGGTGGGGCCCATGACACCAACTCACACTCACCATTAGTCCGTGCGAGAGGCGATTATCCTTCCAAGTGCTGGATAATGAGGGAGGATGATACCACTTTACCCTAATGAGCAACAAACCTACAAACCCTTCTCATACTCATTAGGCCCTAGATTCCACATTTGGTATTATCCTCCTAACCGGGATGGATCTGTTAGTTGTAGTTTAAGTGAAATTCTAATTCTCTAATTAACCTTTTCATTAGCACATTTCAATGAATAAACAACCCAACTCAATTATGTAGATGTTCAAATCCAAATTTATATTAATATTGCAGATTAAATCATTCATTTGATCAAGTTGCCATTCATATTTACCTATTCTGGCTAAAGTCGTCCTCTATGTCAAATCTGGCAGTCTCGCAAATCTATGCCCATCAATTTTAGCAGGTTAAGTTCATCAGGAATTTGGGCATTAATTCAGTCCGTCAAAGATTCAAGCTAACAGCTGTCCTTCAGTGTCACCGTCCTCTCCGTCAGCATATCATCAGGAAATCGAAAAGTGCGCTAAACACCTCTCTATTCTATCATAATTTATAGTAAAATCAATATCAGAATGTATCAAAGTTTGGGCATCCGAGTTCGCTGATTGGAAAATCAGGGATCATCCTTTTGGTTTCTCACGAAAGTGTCTTTTGGGTTATGACCCTTGTCAGTTCCGGTTCACACAACAGTCTTTGTTTGGAATACTTGGACGGCGTCCCAGACTGTCCTTGAAAGGTACATGTTCATCTGGGGTCAGGTCCAGGCCACTGTGTATCTGTTATCAGCGCAGGCGCACTTCATCCAGGCCTTGTTCAGCGTTGGCAGTCGGGTTAGGCACCAAAGTCAGCCATCTTTTGGCAGGCCAAAATGATCAACTTAAGCAAAGAAACACAAAAACGTAATTAATACATAGAAATGACTAATTAAATGTTGTTCCCTCACTAATTCCCATATGTGTGTGTATTTATCTAGCCAAAAGCAACACTCAATGCGGTTTATACTTACTAAATAAAGCACGAATCACAATTACATCACCAAAGCAACATATATCATGCAATGTTCTAATTATCTATCATTAGTATGCGTACGAAATTTAGTTCACGTCATTAATTAGGCCATACAGATGCAAATCCAACGTGTATTTCGGTCATTAATAAGGTTGGTTAGTTATTTTCACATCACTTCAAACCATTAGTACGATTATAATTAATCAATTAATCTAATTAATAAAACGACATGCAAAATGGGGTGGGTATACAAAATTTAGCATATCCCGCTCCAGCAATCCCCCCTTTGGTGATTTTATCACCACACCACCCAAAATTTTGTTCTGTCGTTACGGAATCTTTAAAATGTTTTCTTGCTCTTAATCATAATTCAGTTTCACCTACGTCTTCTCTTTTTACTGATTCATACATACTCTCCTTCCACTCCTCCAATTCTATTTCTTCAATTTCTCTTTCTTGTTTCTTATCTTTTCTTTTTGAATTTTCTCTTTTTATTCTTTTCCTATTTTTCTTGTTTCTACAGCAGATACAACATAATCTTATCATTAAAACTATGCAGATTACACATGTTAATGGAAACAATATTTTACCTATAAGAGTACTACCTATTTTTACTAAGAAATTCTTAATAGCAGCTATATTCTTTCCAATTCTATCCCAAACACTTTCAACCTCCAGTGGTGCAAGTTCATCATGCAATTCAGTAATATTCTTAATATAAGTTTTCAGATCTTTGCTTTCGTCAGGAATGTAAGTACAACAATGTTGAACTTTCAGCATTCCACAGACTCCACCCTCTTTTGCCAATAAAATATCAAGGGCAAGTCGATTTTGCATTACCATAGCACGCATGGCAACCATTTCAGTATTAACCAATAAAACTCCTCCAGCGGTGCTTGTTGACAAGCGATCCACTACTGTTGACAATTTTCTAATTTTGTTGTTTGCATTCAGAGTTATTCTCACTGCTGGTATCAATGCCTGAAAAATATCACCTACAATTTCTGCACAAGATTCTCTCTTGGTCCTAGCTAAATGATTACTTAAGCTATGTACACCATCTTCTCCTCTATCCATATGAACATTTTTTGGAAAGACCAGGCCTACGTAACATGTGCCATACCAATGGTCTGACAAACGACAATATGCCCTGTTCCCACAAATAAAATATAATCCAGGAAAAACTGGATCTCTTCCACCTTTGAATCCCCATCCACCCATGATTCGATATGTATCATGGCACTCACTATTACCTAGAAAATAATTATCATACGCCGTTTGATTCCTTCGAATGCAAAATTTATCTTTCTGAGGCCAATCTAAAGCTATAGTTGGACTAGCTTCTCCTTTCAAATGTTTTTCTTTCTCTATATCCCAGATTGTTTTCTCCACTTTCCCTTCGGCTGCTTTCTTTTGCATTTTCCTCAACCATGTCTAGGAATGTCTTTTCCTCCTTCTTCAAACTGCATGTTAAATTGTTTCTAAAAATATACTCTAATGTTGGTTCCTTAGTTTCTAAAAAGAATTCACCTAATACCTTAGCAGGTTTTACTTTATTCAATTTATTATAAGAAGGCACTCGCGCAAAAATGTTATCTACATCTGAAAAATGATATTCTAATTTCCCTGTCTCATAAAATAAACTAGCTATCACACTACATGTTATACCATACGTTGCCGGAAGGTGATGATATGTCACTCCCTCAGAAACAGATGCACATAACTGCATACATACGTAGCAGTCCCGTACGTCCATTGTCTTTACATATTCATACAATAATTTTGAAAACACATTATTAGAAAAATCTGTTATTGACCTGTCTTTATGTAAATATTTTTATCTATTCTAGTTGGAACTACCTTTGGAATTTTCCCTATATTAGTTTTATTCTCACTATGTCCTTCAAATGTATCTATAGTAGCTTTAAAAGAAATGACAAGAGCAAGGATGCTCCATAAAAGCATTAATAATCCTGTACAACAACAACACATTTTACACCATCTTTTCATGAATGTACATCTACCTTTATTACTTTCTATGTTAGCCATCTTGTTAAAATGGACCGTGTCTTTTGACTTAGCCTCTTTTACTTCACAACTTGTTTTTCGAAACCTAGTGTTATAACACCTATTTTGTTCTACCAGTCACTATTTTTACTTCAATATCTTGTTTTCTTCATCAATAATTTTCTTAACTTATTCAGTTTGGCATCTCATCGTTCTTCACTCTCCTCTCGTCTTCCAAATATGGATTTTCCTGAACTTCCGTTTCTTCTTCTCCAATGTCGGACAAGAGAACTCTCAGGATTTCCGATTCTATTTCATCCTCAACCACTTTCAGTACAGTCTCCTCTGGATTTCCTTGACTATCTGCCTCTTCTCCCTGTTCAGGCAGAGCCAGGTACGTCCATTCTGGTGACTGATACTTCTGGTTAGGTTTCCTTGTTCTTCTACTCTCTTTGTCTTCAGTTAATTCGTCTTCTTTTGATTTCTCTTGACTTGTCACTTCATTAACCTATTCAGCTCTCGGTGAATTCACACGTGTCAGTCTGTATCTCAGTTTTCTTATTTTATTGGGCCAAACATCATCTCTTGCAACTCTTTTTACTTTACTTCCTTTGTCATTCTTTTCATTCCTCCAAGCTCTCTTTCTTAGAACTCGACCTTCAGGTATTTCATTTTCACTTTCTTCAGACTCTGTCTCAACTTGCTATGACCTTTTAAGCGACTTCTTCTTCCACCACTTGTTTTGTTTTTCCTACTTCTGTCCCTTCTCGGGTCTCCAGCACGCAATCTTCCTGCTGGCTACTTGTCCCTTCACCTAACTCGATGTTGCAGTTCCCTACACCTCCTCGGAGGTCTTCTGCAGAAATCTGTCCCTCTCTCTCTGTACCTGTCCCTTGTTCACTTAGATTTGTTACTTCAGGTGGAATTTCTCTCAGTCTCTCATCTGGTACTTCCTTTTCACGAATTTCTTTTGTTGCGTCTTCAGTACTCTTTCCCCTTTTCTTCCTGTGTTCCTTCTTGGAACCCTGCGCTTCTTGCTCGTTTCCAGAATCGCTGGATTCGGAAATCTGCAATCTTCTTCTCAGAGCGATACTTCTGGGGACTACAGCTGATCTTTGTTCGGTTTCCCCCCTTTCAGAGTTTCCTTGTGTCTTTGGCCCTTCGTCATCTGATTCAGTGCTTGATTCTCATTCATCAAAGTATTCTTTTCCTGTGCTGTCCACTGGATTTGGAATTCTCAATGTATGACTGGCATGGATCCAGTTTTTAAGTCCAGCACACTTCTGTGGACTTTTATCCTTACCCAATCACCTGGGCTCAGATCATGGGCTTGCTTCTTTTCAAGTGTGGTGGCATCTGGTCCAACCTGATGAAACACAGAATGAACTGCGTCAGCCAGGCCTTTACAGTATTCCAACACCATGTCATCAGAAATTGTCATCAGCTTGTTGACTGGTATAAACACATGTCTCATTGCACGTCCCATGATTATTTCATGAGGACTCAATCCTGTAGTTCTGTCAGGAATGGCCCTGATTGTCATGAGTACTAGAGGCAAGACATCAGGCCATTTCATACCTGTGGCCAAACACATTTTCCCTATTCTATTTTTGATAGTACCATTCATTTGTTCAACCACACCAGAAGCCTCTGGTCGGTAGGCACAATGTAGTTTTTGTTGTACATTCAATGCTTCACAAATTAATCCTACAATCTCATTATGGAAATGTCCTCCTCGGTCTGACTCAAATGTCACTGGGAACCTGAACCTGGGGATGAATTTTCTCAACAGTAGCTTGGCTACTGTCAACCCATCATTTCTTCTTGTTGGGAATGCTTCCACCCACCTGGAGAATAGGCAGACCACTACCAAAACATACCTCAATCTGTTACAGGGAGGCATCTCAATGAAATCTACTTGCATTCTGGTGAAAGGCCCTCCTTCTCGACCTATTGTTCCCAGACTCACTACTGTCTTCCTGCCAGGATTGTACAGCTGACATTTTAAGCATCTCTGACAAAGACTTTCTGCCACAAGTCTGAATTTTGCATTGTACCAGGTCTGCTTAAACGACCTCATCATAGCATCTCGTCCAATATGTCCCTGTCCATGATACATCCGTGCCATGGTAGACATCATGCTATCAGGCATAACTGGTCTTCCATATCTATAGACCCACACATGATCCTTTTCCCTTGGGGCACATCCTGCTTTTACCCACTGTCTCATTTCCTCATCTCCTGCCTCATCCTGCAATTGCTTTACCTCTTCCCCAGTTCCCACAATGTAAGTGAACATCAACGAGCAAGAAGACATTTCCCTTTCCTTAGCCCGATTGACCGAATTCTGATTTTGTGCACAATACTGTGCCATGTCATTGGCACACCTGTTCCCAGTGGCAATATAATCACCACCTTGACTATGTGCAGCACATTTTACAACGGCCAATTGTTTAGGCAGCTGTATCGCCTCAAGCAACTTTCCAACCACTTCTACATTCTTAATGGGAGTTCCACTCGAGGTCAGGAAACCTCTTTGTAGCCATAGTTGGCCAAAGTCGTGGACGACTCCCAAGCCATACTGGCTGTCAGTTGTCACAGTCACTCTCACACTCTTCCCAATCTTGCATGCTCTAGTCAAAGCCACAAGTTCAGCTACTTGGGCTGATTTCACTCCTTTCAAATATGAGGCTTCAATTACTGCTGCTACTGTGCATACTGCATACGCTGCACTCAGCACTCCTTCATCTGTTCTCAAACATGACCCATCAACAAACATTACAAAATCACTTTCTGGCAAAGGTACATCTTTTATGTCTGGTCGTGGTTTGGTACAAAAATCAATTACATCCAGACAGTCATGATCAACTTCATCTCTTACCTCCACAATCTCAGCATCAGGCAACAAAGTTGTAGGATTCACATTCACACATCTTGCAAAACTCACATTATTTGCACCTAATATGACCTTCTCATACTTAGTCAGCCGACTGTGTGTCATATACTGATTACGACTCCTTGTCAACAGAATTGCTACATCATGAGGGTCAAACACTTTTAATGGATAACCTATCACAATTCCTTCACTCTGCTCCAAACTTTGACATGTTGCAGCCACTGCTTTCAGACATCCAGGTAAACCTACAGCTACTGGATCTAGCATTGACGAAAAATATGCAATTGGTCTTCTCAATTTTCCATGTTTCTGGGTCAACACCGAAAGTGCACATCCATTTCTCTCACTACAATACAACTCAAATTCTTTCTCATAGTCAGGCATTCCTAATGCAAGTGCTTCACACAAACCATCTCTCAATTGTCTAAATGCTGCCAATTCTTCTCTGCTTAATTCAAGGGGATCTTTTACATCACTTCTCGTTAATCGCACCAAAGGCTTTGCGATCAAGGAAAAGTTCCCTAGCCACTGACGGCAGTACCCAACCATTCCCAAAAACATTCTTACTTCTCTTTGAGTCATGGGAGCTCTCATTCTTTTTATTATTCTGATTCTGTCTATGGTTATTTTCCTTAGTCCTTTCTCAATGTTGTGTCCCAGATACTGCACTTCCTTCCTGCAAAACTGTAGTTTTGCAGGTGACACTTTAAGTCCTCCATCTGCCAAATGATTCAGCAAGGCTATTGTATCTACCTCACAGGCTTCACGTGTTTTTGACGCCACCAAAAGGTCGTCAATATATTGTACCAGTACAGAATTTTCTGGCATTTCTAGACTTTCCAAAGATCTCTTTAACAACTGATTGAATATTGAGGGGCTCTCTGTATACCCTTGTGGGATTCGGCACCATGCCAAAATACGCTCACCAAAACGAAATGCTAAAATTTGCTGACTGTCATGGTGCAATGGGATGGAAAAAAAAAGCATGACACAGATCAATTACTGTGTACCATTCTGCATCATGGGGAATCTGATATAAAATCACTGATGGATTTGGTAAAATGGGACAACATGATACCACAATTTTATTCACCTTTCTCAAATCTTGCACTATCCTGAATTTCCCATTAGGCTTTTTCAGTCCCATTATCGGTGAATTACATGGACTACTCATTATTTCTCTCAAAATTCCTTGTCTGATCATTTTCTCTATTATAGGAGTTACACCTTCAATTATTTCAGGTGTCAATCTGTACTGTGGAACGTTTGGATACTTTACTCGTTCTTTTACAGTTATTTTGACTGGATCTACATTTCTCATTAGTCCTACATCCTCTCCAGTGAAATCCCAAACCTCTGCTCTTACAGAGTTTCTTAGTTCTTTTGGTAATTCATCAGGGTTGAATACAGCATATGCCTCAGTAACTTCACTTTCTCTGTTAGCTAAGGTCATCTTATACAATACATCATCATCTGGTGTTTCAAAAGCTATTCCATCCGTAGTACAAAATATAGTGCAATTCATTTTGCACAACAGGTCCCTACCTAATAAATTCACAGGACTGGTTTCACACACCACAAAGCGGTGCATTTCAGAAAATTTCCCTATGCTGACTTTCACTGGTTCTGTAAGATAAGTCTTAATTTGCCTGTTGGACACACCAACTACTTGGATCGTTTCATCCGAGAGAGGAAGATTCTTAACATCAGCTGATCTAACAGTTGATCGAGTAGCACCAGTATCTACTAGGAAAGTAATATTTTCATCATTAACCCTCCCATCTACAAAAGGTCCCGTCTGGTCTACTTCGAGAGTTGCGCCAAGTACGCACTCTTCTTCCTCCCTTCGGCACAGTCAATAACTCTCTTCTGCGTCACTCTCATCGCGTTGCAGCCAATACTGCGAAACAGCGCTAGCGCGCGGCAGTTGATTTACCTGTTCTTCATTGTAGAATCCCGATTCACTACTATACTTCTGTGTGTTTCTGCTCTGTGGAAAAGGCGGCTTTGGCACCTGATTCTGTGGGGGAACAACTTGCTGCTGTTGCTGCAGTTGACCACTCACCTCATGCTGCACCTGTGGGTTCAATGATGGATTTTCATTGTTAGTACTCGGGGGAAATTTACACTCGGATTTCCAATGCCCTATCCTGCCGCAATTATGACACGGAAATTTCTTTTTAGCTTCTTCAATGTTCCCTTTGTACTTCCCATTATTACATTTTGGTTTGGTCCCTGCTTGTTCCACCAATTGTGCTTCCTGCCTCTCGGCTACCTTTACCTGTGCCCACATTGCCTTTTTCTTTAACTTTCGCTGTTTTGCTTCAATTTCATCACTGAAGTATTTAGCATGTCTCAATACTTCATCTATTTTCTTGTTTTGCCAATCTACCGTATGCTGTTTAATCATATCACCAATTTCTGGTCGTAGACCATATACAAATCTATATACAAAATGGCTCAAATCCTTTTCACTCAGATTCTCATCTCTGCTAAACTGCTTAAAAGCTTGTATTAGCCTCTCATAGTATGCATGTACTGACTCTTTACTTTCCTGGTGTGTTCGATCAATTTTTACCCAGTCTGTTTCTTTAGGGGGCACTTTATTTTTCAAAAATACCATAACCTGCTCATATTTCTTCATTACCTTAGGGTCTGGTGCTCCTGTTTTAGGATCCTAGGGTATTCCTTGGTTGGCCAGTTTATCATTAGTTTGCACTCTGACCATAGGTCTGCGGGTACTATTATGTCAAACAGACTATTCAAATCAATCCATAGTACTTTAGACAATTTTACAAATCTGTCTACCTGTCTGTACCACTCGACGGGCTTTTCGCGTAGTCGAGGGAAGTCATTCGTAAATGACAAAATATCCTCCCTTGTCCATGGAACATGTACATATCCTCCTCCTGGAATCTCTCTCATAGGGCACTCTGTCACTACCTTCTCCTTTTCTCTTACAGGAAAGGCTGAAAATGTCTTATCTGAGGCATCATCGCGTTTTCTATACCACCTGCTTCTCCATTTATCCACGTCTCCCCATTTTCTCAGCAAAATGATTATGTCCTTAATTTGACCTATTCGTCCTGTGGTGTTCATATTCTCAATGTCCTTTTCAGTGAATTCTACTCGATAAGGTTTCTGTAAGGCTTTTACCTTTTCCATATCAATACCCATTTCATTTGCTACTTCTTCTAATCTTTCATGCAAGTTTTTCGCTCTCCAGGTTGCACTTTTGCACAGAAATAATAATTCTTCATCCTGATAGGTTTTCAATTTTTCTGTCGGGATAGTCCCTACAATTAACTCTTCCAATACCATTCGTAGCTTGGCTACATCAATTGATTGGGATTCTTTGTCTTTCTTCTGCAAGCTTCTTAACCATTCACTTAACTCGTCTGTTGATGGTCCTACGGGTTTTTCTACACTTCCGTGTCCAAAATCATTTTGTGTTTCTGACACTGTCTCTATCATTGTCATACGTCTCTCTGCACAATTCTGATCTACAAATGGATTATTTGTAAAATTCGGTTCCATTACACTCATAGTTTGCCTCCATGGATTCTCATTCTGACTCACTCTTGGTTGTTCTACAGGGTTAATATTTCTGTAAGGGACTGTCAAACAATGCTCACCGTCTCTCTGTTTTTCAAAAATAGGCATTACTGGACCTATTGTTACTGGAACAGTTACTGCTTCTAGATTCTTGGTCAATTCTCTTATTTTCTCAGTTAATTTCAGGGTTGTTTTTGCTAATTCTACTGAATTTTCTCCATCTGTTCTTCCTTCTGATTTCTTTTCTACTTCCCTGGTACCACTGTTTTTACTCAAACTTAAGGATTCTGGTTCCGATTTTATAATCCGCATCGTTTCTCTCATTGGGGCACTTGGAGTTAACATTTTTGGTTCTAATTGATACGGTGGTGGATTTTTATAAAACATATCATCAAGAACATCATCCTCAGACTCATTCGCTCCATACCCTCTTGACTCCAAATTATGCCTCTTTTCTGCACACTTTCGACCTTCATTCTCTCCTACAGTTCTTACAGGGAACACACCCTCAGTCATACTCGCATCTTGCCATCTTTTCATTCGGTCACTATGCGTTTCATGTCCGTATGGCCTTCCAAACCAGTACCTATATCCTCTACCACTTCTTTGTCTTTCTCGTTCATGTATTTCGTCTTCCCATTCTGTCAAAGCCTCAAACTGTGTCGTCTAGGTCTTGGTTCCAAATTCATTATTCTTTCCCTTAAGTTTCTTAAAACAGCCAAATTAAATGAACCATGCTCTGAAAAAGCCAATACTCCGTCGTCCTTGGTGTATCTCACCCAGTTATCCAACCAAATACAAGTATGATACCCATATTTCACAATCATAAATGATGCAGGGGTTTTCGGTGGAGGAAGTAACTGTCCTTCCCTAGTCTTAACTGGTTTGTCTTTCTTAAACCACTTTTTAATTCTCCCTAACCAGGTCTTTTTCTCCTTCTCTGGTGGGTCGTAATACATTTTCTTGTCTTTCGTGCAACGCTAGTCCCTCTTTACAACTGTACCGCTAATCTGTCCAATCACAGCACGACATCACACTTACGCACCTATTCAGAGCGTCCACGTCACTGTCACAGTCCTCGAATCCTAGCGCGACTCACACTAACGCACCAATAAGGAGCGTCTACGTCACCCTGTTTCTTCTCCAATCCTAGCGCGGCGTACATTAACACACCAATCCGGGGCGTTCCACAGTTCTGACTGACTGTCCAATCCAAGCGCGGTCGTTCTGACGTCAGCAGCCGCTGCAGCAGCTCCTGCTCCTGCTTCTGTCTACCCCTCCTTTACAAATCTGCTCAGTAAGTTTTTGTTTCAATTTTCTACACTTCTGTTAGTAACAACATAGAAACATCTCCATTGTCCGCTTCGCTAACCAAAGAACAGCAAAAAGACCTTTCTCACGAGAATTCCGTCTTTCCCGAGAGCAGCGCTTACCTCTGCCCTACTACGGAATCATTACTTCCGTTGATAAAGTAGCATATCCTTCTACTTCACCCTTCTAACAAGTATTAGCTAATTGTTTCTCTCGTATTTAAGACACATAGTTTGAGACCCAATGCTCCTGAGAAATAAACCCAGAGTTTCGCAATCAACCCAAATGCCTTTGCATTCACACTCGTTCACACCAGAAAATGTAGAACATTCACACAGAATCCTGTCTTTCCCGAGAACAGCGAACAGTCTGTCCTACTACAGAATTATGACATACGTTAACAAAGCAGCGCTTACCTCTCCTTTGTCCTTCTAACAAGCTCAGAGAGTACCTATTACCTTTCCAGTGATAAGCGTTATCGGAATGCCAGTTGGATCCCTGGTGCCTAAGACCAGAACTTCACAGGTAACCTTCGCTATCATGCACACTTCTCTCACACAGAAAAAATGTCTCTAATGGCAACACACGACAATGTCACTGAATCGAACCCAGACAATGCGCCATGCAACTTCAATTGTCACACGTTTCCCCTGTGTACCTACAGGGCAACACCAATTCCGTCTTTTCCGAGAGCAGCGCTTACCTCTGCTCTACTACGGAACCGTTACAAACTTCCGACTTCCTACATCCCAGAAGCCGTGCATACAACATATAACTCAACGTAACTCAACATAGAGTGTTAGTACATAAATCAATACCAATCAATAACCAAAATCAATAAGCAATGTACAAGCAATGATCACTAGACCAAACAATAACAAACCATCATTCTGCTACCAGAAAAGCTGTTGCAGCGCGGAGTGCAAAATCCCTCTCTACTGCCACAGACTAAATGATCTCACACATGCACACTATCCATACATTCACTGGTGGGGCCCATGATACCAACACACACTCACCATTAGTCCGTGCGAGAGGCGATTATCCTTCCAAGTGCTGGATAATGAGGGAGGATGATACCACTTTACCCTAATGAGCAACAAACCTACAAACCCTTCTCATACTCATTAGGCCCTAGATTCCACATTTGGTATTATCCTCCTAACCGGGACGGATCTGTTAGTTGTAGTTTAAGTGAAATTCACAATTCTCTAATTAACCTTTTCATTGACACATTTCAATGAATAAACAACCCAACTCAATTCTGTAGATGTTCAAATCCAAATTTATATTAATATTGCAGATTAAATCATTAATTTGATCAAGTTGCCATTCATATTTACCTATTCTGGCTAAAGTCGTCCTCTATGTCAAATCTGGCAGTCTCGCAAATGTATGCCCATCAATTTTAGCAGGTTAAGTTCATCAGGTATTTGGGCATTAATTCAGTCCGTCAAAGATTCAGGCTAAGAGCTGTCCTGCAGTGTCACCGTCCTCTCCGTCAGCATATCATCAGGAAATCGAAAAGCGCGCTAAACACCTCTCTATTCTATCATAATTTATAGTAAAATCAATATCAGAATGTATCAAAGTTTTGGCATCCGAGTTCGCTGATTGGACAATCAGGGATCATCCTTTTGGTTTCTCACGTCTTTTGGGTTATGACCCTTGTCAGTTCCGGTTCACACAACAGTCTTTGTTTGGAATACTTGGACGGCGTCCCAGACTGTCTTTGAAAGGTACATGTTCATCTGGGGTCAGGTCCAGGCCACTGTGTATCTGTTATCAGCGCAGGCGCACTTCACCCAAGCCTTGTTCAGCGTTGGCAGTCCGGTTAGGCACCAAAGTCAGCCATCTTTTGGAAGGCTAAAATGGTCAACTTAAGCAAAGAAACACAAAAACGTAATTAATACATAATACATAATTTATACTTACTAAATAAAGCACGAATCACAATTACATCACCAAAGCAACATATATCATGCAATGTTCTAATTATCTATCATTAGTATGCGTACGAAATTTAGTTCACGTCATTAATTAGGCCATACAGATGCGAATCCAACGTGTATTTCGGTCATTAATAAGGTTGGTTAGTTATTTTCACATCACTCCAAACCATTAGTACGATTATAATTAATCAATTAAGCGAATTAATAAAACGACATGCAAAATGGGGTAGGTATACAAAATTTTGCATAACCCGCTCCAGCACTGCCACTGCCCTCCATTTAGCATGATGTACCAGTCCACTCCTCCTGCCCTCCATTGCCGAATTCTATGGCCCATCATTGACCTCCTGCTTAGCCTCTGTGCTTAGCTTGCTGCCCCTATTCTCCTTCCCCCTCCATCCGATGTCTTTTGCATGCCCCTGCTCCATCCTTTTTGCCCACCATGTTCCATGGACCTGCCACTCCTATCTACTCTGAGTGTTCTGTTGAGCTGCCACTCCCCTCCCACCTGCCTAGCATTGTCAGATGACTGTAACCAGTCCCTGCCACCTCCACCCTACCTGTCCACATGCCATGCCCCTATCCCCTTCCTCCTGTCCTCCATGGTCCATTTTACTGCCACACCCTTCTGCCCTCCCTGGTCTGTTGTGCTGCAACTGCTCCTCCTGCCTGCCCCGCACGCTCTGTTGTGAGGCCCCTTCCCCTGAACTCTCTTGTCTGTGCCCAGGTCCTGACCCTCCCTTCTATCCTCGATGGTCCTTTGTGCATGCCCCTGCACCCTCCTTCTTGCCCATCATAGCCATTGTGCTGCCACTAACACTCCCGCTTGCCATGCATGGTCTTCTGTGCTGCCACGGCCCCTCCCACCTTCCCTGTGTGGTCAGCTAGCTGCCCCTAACCCCTCCAACCTTCCCTCCATGGTCTGAGTGTATGCCATCATAGTATCACTGTTGCTCTCCATGGTGTGTCTTGCTTCTAGTGCCCATCCTGCCTGACCTCCATGGTCATCTTGCTGCTCCTGCCATGCCCCCTTGCCCCCAGCCCTCTGTTTCCATGTGCAGACCCCTATTCCCTCCCTCCTGGCTTGTCTGTTCCATTGTAATGCCCCTGATCCGTCCCTCCTGCCCTTTATGGTCTGTTATGCTGCAGCATTCTCTCCTGTCTGTCCATTATGGTCAGCTAGCTACCATTGCCTCTTCCCCTCTGTTCTCTGTTGTCCATGTGCATGGTCCTTTCCCCTCCCTATTGCTTTCTATGGATTGTTGTGCTGCACTCCCGTCCCGCATGCCCTGTGTGGTGTATTGTGCTGCTGCAAACCCTGATGCCTGCCCAGTAGGGTCAGTTTGGTGCATCTCTCCATGTCCCTCCTGTCCTCTGTTATCCGAGTCCATGTCCCTACCCCAATTCCTCCTGCCTTCCATGATCCAATGTACCATACTTGCGAACATTGTGAACTTGGTAAGAGGGGGATTTTGAAACAAACTGGGGTATTGATTTTTCCCTTTGAGTTACATTGAAAAAGAGGAGATTGTAGACAGGAGACAGAGCAAATAAAGCCCATTTGAGCTTAAAAACATTGGACGTTTCCTGGCTGAAACGGGTCTGTTGGCATGTATGGTTGTACTACCGCTACCTCTTTCATCTGCCCACAATGGTCTATTATATTGCCACAGCCTCTCTTGCCAGTCTTGTATTGTTGGTTTGTTGCCCCTGCCCCCCTTTCCACTGCCCTCCATAGTCTGTTGTGCTGCCACTGCCCTTCCTGCCTGCCCAGTGTGGTCAAATTGTTGCCTCTGCACTCTCCTTTCTGCCTTCAATTTTCAGAGTCCGTGCCCCTGGCCTCTGCTTCTCAGCAGTATCCCAATGAACAACTAGATTGCTAACATTCTATATTTATTACAAAAGTGTGGAACGCCTGACGTTATCTTGATGTAATCAAAACTGTAATACCTAGAGTATTTCCTTTAGAAATTACATATATGAGAGGGTCTTATTTGCATCAAAATTATGGTTAGTGCTCTAAAAAACTAAAATGAGGACATATTTTCTGAGTTTTCAAATAGCGACAAAGAACTTTTAAATCATTTGTAATCTTTATGTTTTTTTATCCAGTTGACCACTTGATTAAATGTTGCACCTAGGGGAGAGGATGTGGTGTTACTTCCAGAGCTGCAGACTTTGCAACTGGGGAACCAGGTTGGAGTTTCTGCTTCAGCTCAACATTCTGTGATTATGGTCAAATCACTTAATCTCCCCATGTCTACAATCAAAATGAATTTGATCTTGTGTGATGTAACCAATGCTCATGTAAAGCACTCCAATACCTGATAAGTCTGCACTATATAAAACTGCAAATGCACACAAAATACGTTTTTTGCACACTTCTGTCATTGGGCTACATGTGGACTACATCTGGGTGATATTTGTGCTGCATTTGGCTCTTTTGTCTCTGGTGGCCATCTTGGGAGATTTATTTGTTATGAAGTTTCCTAATTTCCTCATTTACTGCATTCTCCTCAGTAGGAAATGCTTTCAGTTTATTACTTTGATTCCATCAAGAAGGTATTCAGATATGTCACACATTTGCCATAAATTCTGAATGCTAGTACTCTAGTTGCTCATTAGATCACTGTAGTAAAGCTACTGCTCACCACGGAAGTCTGCTGCTGGTATTAAAAGTGCATGTTTCAGTCTGCATATCAGAATTGTTTTATGAAATAGAAGAGGATTTGAGAAGTCAAAATGTGCCCTAATTTTTCTTTCTGCAGCACTAATCATAATTTCTATGGCAAAATGAACCCCCTCATTTTGTTCCTTTGTAAATTAAATGTTTTAAGTGTTACCAGTTTATTCCAATCAAGATGGCTTCAGGTGTGCCATACTTTTGTCATAAGTAGCACAGTAATGGCTCTAGTTGTTCTTAAGAAGACTCTGGGACATTCTGTCACTGGGCTACATCTGGGTGATATTTGGGCTACATTTGGGCTCTTTTGTCACCGGTGGCCATCTTGGGAGATTTATTTGTTATGAAGTTTCCTAATTTCCTCATTTATTGCAGTCTCCTCAGTAGGAAATACTTTCAGTTTTTTACTTTGGTTCCATCAAGAAGGCATTCAGATGTGTCACACATTTGCCATAAATTCTGAATGTTATCACTCTAGTTGCTCATTAGATCACTGTAGGTAAGCTACTGCTCACCAGGGAAGTCTGCTGCTGGTATTCAAAGTGCATGTTTCAGTCTGCATGTCAGAATTGTTTTATGAAATAGAAGAGGATTTGAGAAGTCAAAATGTGCCCTAATTTTTCTTTCTGCAGCACTAATCATAATTTCTATAGCAAAATGAACCCCCTCATTTTGTTCCTTTTTAAATTAAATGTTTTAAGTGTTACCAGTTTATTCCAATCAAGATGGCTTCAGGTGTGCCATACTTTTGTCATAAGTAAGACAGTAAGCGCTCTAGTTGTTCATTAGAACACTCTGGGACATTCTGTCATTGGGCTATACTTGGGCTACATCTGGGTGATATTTGTGCTACATTTGGGCTCTTTCGTCTCTGGTGGCCATTTTGGGAGACTTATTTGTTATGAAGTTTCCTAATTTCCTCATTTACTACAGTCTCCTTAGTAGGAAATACTTTCAGTTTTTTACTTTGATTCCATCAAGAAGGCATTCAGATGTGTCACACATTCATAAATTCTGAATGTTAGCACTCTAGTTGCTTATTAGATCACTGTAATAAAGCTACTGCTCACCAGGGAAGTCTGCTTCTGGTATTGAAAGTGCATGTTTCAGTCTGCATGTCAGAATTTTTTAATGAAATAGAAGAGGATTTGAGAAGTCACTCAAAATGTGCCCTACTTTTTCTTTCTGCAGCACTAATCATACTTTCTATGGCAAAATGAACCCCCTCATTTTGTTCCTTTTTAAATTAAATGTTTTAAGAGTTACCACTTTATTCCAATCAAGATGGCTTCAGGTGTGCAATACGTTTGTCATAAGTAGGACTGTTAGCGCTCTAGTTGTTATTTAAAACACTCTGGGAAGCTGCAGTAGAATACAAAGGAATCAACTGACAGTCTCTGCCCTTGTTGGATGTACATGTTTTACTGAGAATGTCAGACTTCATTCTCACATGACTGAGAAAGATAATGTGAATTTACAGAAAATATGCTCTCAGTTTAGCTTATGGATGACCTTCCAAACCTCTGTGGGAAAAGCATGAGAAAATAGTTTTCTCTCAAACATGATTCATGATATCACAGTAGAAGGCTTTTTCACATGGTAAAATCACCTTAGAACACACCACAATTCCTAAAATGAGTATGGTACCATCAACAAATGATTTATAATGTAACTAAAGCCTTAAAACCTTCTATTAACTGCAATGCTTTTTATTGAGGTGCTATCATGTATATTGGTCCCAAGATGGCTGCCAACACTTCTTGGATGAAGTACTGACGGCCAATCAGATATCACGATGAGATGTGTGGTTAGGCTCCGCCCAGATATATCTATCTTTTTAACTCTAATTTTCTCAGGAACTACTGAACGGATTTACACCATTTAAGCAAAAGGCACGAGTCTGAACTGAGGACTACCTCTTTGCCAAATTTCGGTGTAATTCCGTTCAGCAGTTCAGGCTGTAGCTGCGTCAACAGGTCCTATGGGAAAATGCATGGGGAAAACACGTTTTGGGACCCCCATTTTCTCTCGGCTCCCGCTTGACGAATCACCGTGAAATTTTCAGGATAGGAGGAGACCGGAGCTGGTCAAATGTTTGGAAAATTTCACGAAGATTCGTCAATCTGCGCCAATGTTATTACAAATAGAATGTTGCGGATTTCCTATGGAAAATAGGTCCTAACTATATCCACCTACTGGCGACTGCCAGTAGGTAAGATATATTATCTACTGGCGGTCGCCAGTAGATAGTTATAGTTAGGACCATGTTTGCATAGGAAATCTGAAAATTCTATTTTGAATAACTTTGGCGCCGGTTGACGAATCCTTGTGAAATTTTCAAAATAGGTGGGGCGCTCTGCTCCGCTCCTACCCTGAAAGTCTCGGGGGGATTCATCAAGCGGGGGCTGAGAAAAAAGGGGGTCCCAAAACACGTTTTCCCCATGCATTTTTCCATAGGGACCTTTAGTCCAAGGTACAGCCCGAACGGCTGAACAGAATTACTTGAAATTTGGCAAAGAGGTAGTCCTCAGGTCAGAGATGTGCCTTTTGCATATCTGGAGACAATCTGTTCAGTAGATCCTGAGAAAATTGCAGTTAAAAGTACATACTTATCTATAGGCGCGCACGGTACGCGTACGGTACGCGTACCGTACGCGTACCGTACGCGCACGGCGCCGTGCGCGAGCGTAATTCTGATTGGTGCTTACATGACAGTAAACATTCCAGTTGGTCGAAATCAGGAAGTGTCGGCCGCCATTTTGTGTGTCTCACACTGAAAAACAAAGGTAAAGAACGTGAAAAGGGGGCAAGGTAGAGAGTTGCAGACCCCCTAGCCTTTGTCAGGGGGTCCAAAAAGGACCCAGAAGTGTGAAAAATATATATATATTTTTTTTTAAAAATCGCGTCGTACGCGTACTGTGCGCGTACGGTACACGTGCGGCGGAACAAATAAATAAAAAAAATAGAATTAAAAATCAAAATTAAATGTTTAAATGTTGGTTGGCTCTAAAAAGAGCCATTGTGTTTATTGAGTTTTTTTTGGTACCTACAAGTAAGTACCGATGCAGAGTCTAAAGTTCAAGAGGAAGACTCTGTTCCCTTCATCATTGAAATGTACACCGTCTCCTCTATAAATGTCTTGCATGTTGTAACGCAAGTTGTTTTGGTATATAGAACCCATACCATAGTCTCTGAGGAAAGCAGAAACAGACTTATTGACGTGCTTTCTTGCTTTGTCAATCTGCGGACAAAATTGGTTGGACCATTTCCACTTTTGCCTTTGGCATATATTAGAATATACAAAGGCAGTTTGTGGAAAAAGTGACATCAATTGCAAAAAGGTGTCCTTAACAAGTATTTCCAGACCTACCCCAGTTAAAGTGCCTAGGTCATTTCCACCACAGTGCACAATAATAAGGTTAGGCTGTGGGAGATGTAGAAAGGTTTTCACCGAAGGCATTAATTGGTGCCACTTTAACCCTCTCTGAGAAAATCCATTTAATGTCTACATTTGGCAAAGCAAGGTCTTTCACAATACCTCTTTTTTCTGCAATCTTTTCACCCCAGAAGACATAGCTGTGACCTACAATCCACACTGTGAACATCTTTCAAGGAGATCTGGATGCACTCAGAAGGTGTCTTTCAGTAGAATGGCAATATAAAAAGAAAGATAGTTGTAAAATGGAGTCTAACATACTTTTTTTTTTTTAAAGAACTGATTGGCTGATTCAAACCATTTTACAGTTAAAACTAGGCTGTATGTTTAGATTTTTACAAGCATGTTTTGTATTGGCTCAGAAAAATGTGTACCCACAGAACATTACTTTGGATTTGCTGTTAGGTTTGAAAAGTCAAGCACTCTTGCTCTTTGGATTAGAAACATTGTGTGCTGAACTTCTGACCTCTCTGCTCACACCAGTGTTCCATGTCCTGTTGCTGTGGTAGCAGGCAGAAGTCATGTTGGGGGAAGGGATCATTTGGAAAGGGTTGAAATTTGCAACCAATAGAAATGTGTGTTTCCATTTGAAAAAAATGTGGGAAGCACTGTGATTTGGAGTTAACATGTATATGTGTGGAAAAAGAGAGGGAAACATTGCCATTAACTGGTTCTGGTGAGAGGAGAGAGGTGTACAGCTCAGAGATTCTGGCTCTGATAATCTGCTGTTTGAGTGCCACATTTCTTTCTGAACTAACTACTTTTAAAGGTGAGTCATGAATTTGAGAGGGAATGTATGTGGTGCATTTTGATATAAATAATAGAAATGTGATTCTTCTTTTAAAGTTGTTTTTCACATTTTGTGTTTTGGGAGATATTTAACTGTCTTGAACTTGTAAGATATTATTGAGAATGTCTTCACCATAAGTTAAGGTGTACTGGTATCACCCAGGAATAATGTTTTCTGCCTAGAATCACACCATGAGTCTGTGTGCACACAGGAATTGTTATCAGAGATTTAATTCGTGTTGCTCTTGCTCTGTTAGCCTTGCACTCGCAGGAAAGGGGCAGTTTGTTTTCTTGAACTGTGATGGTTAGCATTCAGCAGAAATCACTTTCTCACAAATGAGAGGCAAATGCAAACACATTTGAAAATAGCATGGTACATTTTCCTAGCACTTCAAAAGTTGTGTTTTACATTTTATGTTAAGGAAGATATTTAAGTGCCTCGAACATGTCAGATATTATGGAGTATGTCTTCACCATAAGTTAAGGTGTACTGGTATCACCCAGGAATACTGTTTTCTGCCTACAATCACACTATGAGTCTGTGTGCACAAAGGAATTGTTGTCAGAGAATTAATTTATGTTTGTCTGGTTCTGTAAGAATGGCATTCGTAGGAAAGGCGCAGCTTGTTTTTTAGAACTGTAATGGTTTGTATTCAGTATAAAAAAGCTGTTTGGGCATGTGCTATTTTCTGTTTCTGAAAAATATAATGAAAATGTGTCAGACTGTTAGAGTAATTATCACTTGCTCTACCACAGTAGTAAGTGTGCTTTCAAATTGCAAATTAAATTTCGTTTTATGTCTAGAATCACACCATGAGTGCGCACAGACTCATGGTGTGATTCTAGACATAAAACTAAATTTAATTTGCAATTTGTACATGTTCAAAAGTCCAATTAACCCTTGCCACACATGTAGTGTTACATATATGTCGCCAATGTTTATGCAGTTGCGCAAGTGTCCATGCAGATCTCTTTTGCACCTGACAGTAGACAGTCTCCAGAAGCACAGTCTTAGCAGAGAGCAAACTGTTTCTCATGTACAGTCAGGGTTACTATTCAGCGCTGTGTGGTGTTTCAGATAGCAGTGTGTAACGCTAATACATTGAACATCACCAAGGCTCATTTCCTTTGCTAGAGTGTAGTACGTCATTCAGGTTGCACATGTTCATGGTCTCAAAAAGCAGTTTGGGCATGTGCTGTTTTCTGTTTCTGAAAAATATAATGAAAATGTGTCAGACTGTTAGAGTAATTATCACTTTCTCTACCACAGTAGTAAGTGTGATTTCAAATTGCAAATCAAATTTCGTTTTCTTCCTAGACTCACACCATGAGTCTGTGCGCACACAGGAATTGTTCTCAGAGATTCAATTTGTGTTACTCTGGTTCTTTCAGAATTGCATTTGTAGGAAAGGGGAAGCTTGTTTTCTTGAACTGTGATGGCTACCATTGAGCCCAAATTAATATGTCACAAATGAGAGGGCAATGCAAACACATTTGACATCAACATGGTAGATTTTCCTTCTACTCCTGCAATGGGTCATGTAGTTTGTACATGTTCAAAAGTCCAATGAACCCTTACCACACATGTAGTGTTACATATATGTCTCCAATGTTTATGCAGTTGCGAAAGTGTCCATGCAGATCTCTTTTGCACCTGATAGTAGACAGTCTCCAGAAGCACAGTCTTAGCAGAGAGCAAACTGTTTCTCATGTACAGTCAGGGTTACTATTCAGCGCTGTGTGGTGTTTCAGATAGCAGTGAGTAACGCTAATACATTGAACATCACCAAGGCTCATTTCCTTTGCTAGAGTGTAGTACGTTATTCAGGTTGCACATGTTCATGGTCTCAAAAAGCAGTTTGGGCATGTGCTCTTTTTTGTTTCTGAAAAAAATAATGAAAATGTGTCAGACTGTTACAGTAATTATCACTTGCTCTACCACAGTAGTAAGTGTGCTTTCAAATTGCAAATCAAATTTTGTTTTCTGCCTAGAATCACACCATGAGTCTGTGCGCACACAGGAATTGTTGTTAGAGATTTAATTCGTGGTACTCTGGTTCTTTTAGAATTACATTCGTAGGAAAGGGGAAGCTTTAATTCCTGTTGGTTTTATTGTGTTTTTCACTTGTAGGAAAGGGGTAGATAGTATTATAAGATTTGAAAAGCACAAAAAAAATATAGTAATAAATTTAAATTACATAAAGGTATTTTTTTTTTAGTTTCTTTCTGCTATTGCTGACCAACAGTGAAATAAATTAAAGATGCCTATAAAATCAAGGAAGAGAAAAGAACAGAAAAAACATTTATATTTGAAGACAACTGGAGGACTCAAATTAGTTGAAGATGCTCATGTTGGAAAAAAGAAAAAGTCTTCTGGTAAGCAAACTAAGGATTTTTTAAAAAATATCTTCAAAAAAAGAACAAATTTGAAAAATGTCCCCACTGCAAATAGAGTTTCAAGTAGACAACAACAGGACAAAAGTGAGAAATTACAAAATGCTAATGTACAATTAGAAGCAATAAAGATTGACTTAAAAAGAAAAACAGCATTTAAAGACATTCGTAGAAAAATGTTTCAGAGAAGAGTGATGTCCAATTTGCTAAAGGATGTGAAAAAATATAAGAAGAAAGCGAAATTTTATAAGCGAAAAAAAGATATTGAATCAATTGTAGCTAAGGCTTTAGATTTAAAAAGAAAACTATTCATTTTAATTTTGAACAGGATCCGTACATTAGATAAAATGGTCAATGTAATGAAGTCACAAAGCAAAACGAAAAGAGTAGTGAAAAGAAATAACTTTTGTAAAGTGTTTTTAGGAGAATGGATGCATAGTTCAAGTACTGAACCATTTTTTAATGAAGAGAGTTATCTTCAAAGTAATAGTTTGCTGCATGCAGTTGACACCAGAGGTCGTGCTTATGAAGTGAAAGATGGTTGTATAATGGAGAAGGAGAAAATGGTTCCAAGAAATGAGGAAGAACTGATAGCTGATGAGGTTATGGGGAGACGACAGGAATCTATTGATAAATTACGTGAGTTTCTAAGAGAATATAGTAAAACAAGTGTTAAACAGAAATTAAGGTGCTTCAAAGACTAGATCCATGTAGAGTGAGAGAGAATACTGGTTTGCAAGGACATTCTCTGGCTTGTCTTTCTAGGAAAGTTTGCCAAAGTGTTTTTCACCATTTTAGGATGCTGGCAGTTCATCATACTGAAATGAGAAAGTTTGTGAGAAGATTGTATTTTGCTAAAAGTCCAGCACTAAAGTTAAATGAGTTGAATAGGGCTCTGTTCCGTGGATCTGTATCGGATGTAGAGAAGGTTACTGATGAAATTCAGTTTTGTTACTTTGGTCCGGAACAAGAAAGTGCAGGTAATGACACAGTTATTGAAGAAAATGTGGAAGAGAATGTAGAACTCACTGTTAGTAAAACATTTGAAGATCAAATGACAAAATGTACTATCATCTCTAATGAAAGACCAAATATTACTTGTATTTGTTGCCGGAGGAGCCATTATAAAACTCAAACAAGGTATGTTGATCTCTATAAAAAAAGTGAAAAAGAAAATAATACTAAGTGGTTGGATTTTGCTACATATTTATTTCTGGAAAATTGTTTTGATTTGGGTGAATATCACCGTGTTTGTAAATACTGTTATAACAAGTTAGAAGAAAATAAAATGCCAGCAAGAGCTGTACATAATAATTTAGAATTGGTTGAAATTCCTGCAGAACTTAGTGATTTAAATACGTATGAGTCTATACTCATTCAATGTGTCCATCCTTTTCAGACTATAGTTCGTATGGAGCCCAAAACAAGCAAATTACCTCCTTCGGATTTACAAAGAGGTTTAAAAGGAAGAGTTGTCTATTTGCCATTGGATTTGAAAAAAATATGGAAACTATTGATGCAGATAGATTGGAAACTGAACCATTAGTTATTCTGGTTAATGGAGTACCAACAAAGAATAATAAAATTTGGCAGGAGCTGGTAGATGTACGAAAAGTACAAAGAGCAAATTTATATTTGAAAGAAATAATAAATGGTATGAAACAATTTATATGGATGAAGATGAAGAAGTTTTACTACCAGACTCAGGAATACCAGCTGGGCAAATTGAAAAAGTGGATAAGTCAAAAGAAGAAGAAATTTATGAACATTTCAGCATACATCCTCTTCATTCAAAAGCAGTTATGGCAAACACTATTGATCTGTTTCAGATGAAAAAAGCACAAGGAACTCCCGTGAGTGTATGGGAGGAGAGCTTGGAAGCTCGTTGTTTTCCCCAGCTGTTTCCTACAGGAAAAGGTGGACGATATGATGAACGTCCAGTACAGATTCCTGCTTCTGAGTATCGGACTACAAGATTATATGCAGAAGATCCCAGATTTCGTCAAAGTATTTCTTATTTGTTCCATCTTTTATTTGAAAGTGACTTGTCAGCACTATCTTATGCAGTAAATCACATTTTGAATACTGGAGTACATCTACGTAATGTGACTGCAAAGGATTTTATGAACAAAGTGCAACAGCGAGATGATCATTTGGAATCTCAATTGATTAATCTAATGGCTTGTCAGCGTGGGACAAATGAATATTCGTACCGACGCCATGGAGAATTGAAGTGTATGTTACGGAATTTAGGAACTCCTACATGGTTTCTCACCCTAAGCTGTGCTGAGTATGCTTGGGATGATCTTCTGGATTTTCTTCGAGAGGCAAATTCAAATATTGAAAACATCCAATACAAGACAGCAGGAGAATTGTGCTCATTGGATCCGGTTAATGTTTGCAGATATTTCAATCATAGATTTGAGGCTATGATGTCCTTCATCTGCAATAAAAAAAAATCCACCTCTTGGAGAAGTTGTGGATTTCTTTTGGAGAAAAGAGTACCAAGCAAGAGGTGCTCCTCATATTCATATGCTGTTGTGGATCAAGGATGCCCCAAAATTTGGAACAGATTCTGATGATGCAGTTTTAAGTTTCATCGAAGAATATGCAACATGTGCTATACCGAAAAGCACAGAAGAGAAAAACTTAAAAGAGCAAGTTTTACGTTTCCAAAGTCATCGGTGTGGAAAATACTGTCGACGAAAGTACAAGAGTAAAGACAAATTCTACACAAAATGTCGATTTGGATTTCCACGACCTGTTCTTTCAAAAGGAAGAGTCAACAGTTTTATGTCAGCTGTGCGACATACTATTACAAGAAAATCGCCTAAAAATATCTACAACCTAAGAAGAAAAGAAGAGTCAAAATATATAAATGACTACAACCCAGTCATTGTATCCATGTGGAATGCTAACATGGATATTCAGTATGTAGCTGACAATTCTATTGCTGTTGCTCGGTATGTCATATCTTACATCACTAAATCTGAGAAAACGGAATTGAAGGAAATGTGGGAAGGGATTTCTCACGAGAAGACTGTCAGTATAAAGCTATACAGTTTCAGTTTAAAGATGTTATCGCATCGAGAAATTGGATCCTACGAATGCTCAGATAGGTTATCATCTGCAAGTCTGTACTCCAAATCCAGAAAAATAATTTGGGTAAGTTTAGGCCTTGCAGGAATGCGAAATCGGGTACTGAAATTTGTTGGAGAAATTGAATATTTGGCAGAGATTGACCCGGAAAGTACAGCTATTTTGAAATCAAACATGTTGGACACATATTACCCAAAAAGAAGTCGTCATCTTGAGAACATGTGTCTCTATGAAGTGCTGCAGAACTATATTTTTACACGGAAAGCCACAGAAGACATCAACAATGGAAAATATAAAGTCATTGGTGAGGAAGGATGTTTGGTGAAGCAAACAAAAGGAAGTTTGATTAATCACAGGAAGCTGAGTTGCGACACTCCCGACAAAAAGGAATTTTACTACTTAGCACTTTTACAGCTGTTTAAACCATGGCGTTCAGAGGATGAATTACTTGGAGATTTTCACAGCTATGAAGATTCCTTTAATGCATGTAAAGATACGATTGAATGCAGTACTTTCACAAATTATGTGCAAATGTTAAATGAAGAAATTGAACAGGAAGCTACAATTGCAGCTGAAGTAGCTAGAGACAGTTCTCAAGACAGCCAAAGTTCTGGAACACTCAGTCAAGATCCCTTAGGACAACCAATCTTAGAAAATGAAGCTGCAATAGCAATGACTGAAGTGGAAACAGCTATGAATCAAGCTCAGGAAGATTTAATAGACTTACCAAATTTGGAACAGCAACTGAATGAAGAACAAAAACAAATTTATGAAGAAGTCACAAAAAAAATTGATCATGGATTACTACATGAAAAGAAAGAGTGCTCATGTGCATCATTTGAACCAATCAGGATGTATGTGAGTGGACAAGCTGGAACTGGGAAAAGTTTCTTAATTAAAGTCATCCGAAGCTACCTACAGCAAAAAACAGATTCAACTTTGTCATGTGTTGTTACTGCTCCAACTGGGTTAGCAGCATATAACATAAAAGGAATTACCTTACATCGCTTGCTAATGTTACGAGTGGAGCATGAGAACAAAATAGAATATCACAAGCTAACAGGAGAAGCATGCTTCGAAGTTTCAAGAGTGTTGAAGAAGATGCAAGTTCTCATTATTGATGAGGTAAGCATGGTATCAAACTTAATGCTTGCCTTTGTGCATTTAAGAATGCAGCAAATTCTAAAGAGAGACTATGACGTGTTATTTGGAGGAAAACATGTTATAGTTTTTGGGGATCTTCTGCAGCTCACTCCAGTTAAAGGGCAACCAGTGTTTAATACTGTGACACATGAAGACACAAAGAAGTCATTAGGAAGTATTGGTAATGCGAATATTTGGTCATTCTTTGAGTACAAAGAACTCACTACCAATATGAGGCAAGCAAACGATGAAGATTATGCAAGTATTCTGAAAGATATCAGAATTAGACTACTCACAGAAGTTGGCAGAGAAGCATTACAGAGTCGGTTGCTACATAATTTATTTCCAAACGAAGAAATAGTTGCAGAGAAAATATACCAGAACATTGCAGAAAAAAATACTGTAATCTGCTTAATGCCAACACTACGTGAATGCTCGATATTCAATGAGGAACTTTTGAAATTGGAAAAGGAAGAGATTAAGAAAATGGAAGCAGTGGACAAAATTCAGCATGAAGGAATTACTATTACATTAACAGGAAAATTGAAAAATAAATTGGATTCTCTAGAGAAGAACTTTTCGAAAACAGCTGGATTAGAAAAAAATCTTTATGTTTGTATGAACTGTCGAGTATTTTTAAGAAGAAATTTGGATGTAGAAAAAGGTTTAGTGAATGGAGCTATGGGTAAAGTTGTGGGTTTTGTGAAATACCAGAAAAAAGATGGAATTGAATTTTTAAAAATAAAATTTGATCAGATTGAAGAGGTTAAAGACATTTGTCGTTGTTCAGTTCGTTTCTTGCTTGTGAAAGACTTATATGTACGTAGGAAGCAGTTTCCGTTTTCTCTAGCATATGCTGTAACTATTCACTAATCTCAAGGATTAACTGTAGATTGTGCTTTTGTAAACATTGGTTCTACTGTGTTCAAAGAAGGTATGGCATATGTTGCTTTGTCACGAGTGAAAACATTATCTGGTCTATTCATGATAGACTTTGGTGACTCAAAAGTTAGTGCTGATGCAAATTGTGTAAAGGAACATAATAGATTAAGAAGAACCTATGCTCCTCATTTAGGTCAGTATCCTGTGTTTGAAAAACGTGTTGTTCTTGGAAAAGGAGAATTGAGAATATCTGTAATGAGGATGTACGGAAGAGAAAACAAAAGGAGAGTGATGTGATTGCAAACAAAAAGAAAAAGGACAGTGTTCAAGAGGTTGTTGGTTGTCATTTTGAAAATATCTCTGGTGTCAACTGCTACGCTAATGTAGTGCTGAATGTTGTATTTTATCTTGAAAGTTTGCAAGAGCAGATAATACTAAATCATGAAAAAAGATTTTGTTCTCTGCTGAGTTTCCTTTTTGAGAAGCTGAGTAATGATAAAACTAAAATAGAAAGTGCTTCTGATGTTAGAAAACTTTTAGATGTATGTTCAGGAAGTACACAGTTTACTCAAAATGTCCAGCAAGATGCACAGGAATTCTTGATGTATATCCTTATGGTACTGGAAGAAGAAGGGGTAGAAAAAGAAAATATGTTTGGTCTCTCTTATAAATGGGAACATAGTTGTGAAAACTGTTTCAAGACATGCAGCTCTAATGTTGATTCAGAAAGGTTCATATATTTAACATTACCAGAGAGTCAATCAGTCACTTTTCGTAAATTAGTAAAAGATGCCAATCACAGCATGGAATGTTCTAAATGTAAATCAGACATGTTTTCAACGTTATTTTTAAAGAAATATGGACAGTACATAATTTTAATGATGCAACGTTGTAGAGCTGATGGTTCAAAATTGGACACTTTAATAAAGAAGTTTACAGGACATCAATTAAATCAGGAAAAACTTTTGTTGCAGTTGCAATAATTTTCCATGATGGACCTTCGATAACTTCTGGTCATTACACAGTTTATCTTAAATGTGAAAAAGGCTGGACACTGTGTAATGATTCTCAATTGATTTTCAAGCAACATTTGCCTGCAGAATTACCAAATTCCTATTTAATTTTTCTAAAACCAAAATTTTAGATACAAATTGCAACATCTGAACAAATCATTTTTGCGATTTTATTGGATTACCATTGGATATTTCATCAAAAAAGAATTAAAAAATTACCATTTGGCCTCATGGAAAGGTAAAAATTTCTCTTGTGGACTTCTTTGACAGATATTATTTTGGTGTATGTGCTTAAGTAACAAGATTTACAGACGATATTTATTGAAAATAGTTATTGTTTTTAGATGATGTTTTTATTAAATATGTTACTTTTCTATAAAGGTATGTTTTACTGAGAAGAGATTCAGGGCTTTTTTTAAACAATCTTTCAGATTGTTAATTTTTTTGCCCGCTGTTAAGTGATGAATGCAATTGGTTTCACGATTTACAAAAAAATATGTGTACTGTATTGTAAAATGTATTGTTAAATATTAATACTTTTTTTCCTTTTTTACAGATTGAGAAAGAAAATTTAGAAAAATTAATAGTTTTTTCTAGCAATTAAAAAAAAACAAGTTATTGATAATTAAGTTATTTTGTTGGTCAGGTAAATATGAAATATCTGTATTTCTCACACATTTACTTTCGTACTCCCTTGTTTTCACTTCTTTTCACTCTGCTTTTCTCATTTCCATTGTGGTCCCTCAAGTACATTGAAGGGTGAAATAAATATGTTATTAAAAAAAAAAAAAAAAAAGGTGCGCGCACGGTAATTTTTTTTTTTTTAAAAAGTGATAAAATAAATTTAAAAAAATTGTGAGGTAGGGTGGCTCTTAAAAGAGCCCTTGTGTTAATACAGGGACAGAGGAAAGAAAGAATGGGAATATTAAAAAGTACCGCACTTGTGCTGCTCAATCTTATTGTCTATTAGAGGAATACTAGACTCCCCCATAGCAATAAGAGAGTAACAAGTGTTGCACCTTATATGTACTCTCTGAAACCGAGGGTAGATGTCCAGAGGAGCAGAAGAGGGTGATGCTCTCACCGCAGAGGAAGTGCTTGGCTGAGCTGCCGAAGATGTACTCAGCTGAGCTTCTGCGGATGTGCTCGGGTGACTTACTGGAGGGGTTGCTTCAGTATGTCGAGCAAAAGTCCTGGGATGTACATCCCTAACGTGTCTAAACATAGACAAAATTCCGAAAGAATACTGCTTCCTTGGATTACCTCTAGATAAGAGACGCCCACAAAGTCTGCAGGTGACTAATGGAGCATTGACTTTTTTCTGCCCCTCTGGAAATGTGAAATATTCCCAGACAAAAGAATTCTTCTGTTTCCTCCTTCTCTGTCTAATAATGCTGTCCTGCTCACTCCCAGAAGAGGACTGCTGCTCTGCCATTGTATCCCAAAGACAATTCAGCTCCTTCTCCTAGGGAATCACAAGCAGTAATGAGGGGAATGGGTGTGGTGTTGGAAGTTTCTGGAAATGAAACAAGTTTAAACCAATGAAAAGTGTTGTTTCTGGATCACATGACCTACCGTGCGCGCTCCGTACGCTTACCGTACGCGCACGGTAAAAGTACGCATACGTGTACGTAAGACGCACGCACACGCGCATGCGCATTAGAGGCACGCGCGCACGCGCATTAGAGGCACACGCGCACGCATGTACGGCGGTTTCGCGTAACGTGCGCACGCGCGCGTAGGGAGCTAGCGCTTACGCGTCGCAGAGGAAGTACGGATGCGTACGTAAATTGCGTACGCATGCGCACACGGAGCATAAATATTACGTACGTGCACCGTACATAAAGCGTACCGTGCGCGTACCGTAAGCTTACCGTACGCGCACGGTAAAAAATCTTTCAAAAAAATAAAAATAAAATAAAGGTTTGTAGAAGATATTAACTATGTTATTCAACTATATCTAACCATTTATTTAAAAAAGGTGAACCTTTCTATATTGCAGGATACAGTAAATCAATGATTATATACATGGGTAGCAAATTGTTTAAAAAAAAAATCAAAAGAAAAAAGAAAAAGAAAAAAAAGGATTTAAAAAACCTTACAAATTCACTTAAAAAACCATAGGTTTCACACACGTTATAGTTAGGAATTAGCATTTAAAAAACCTTGCAAATTCACTGAAAAAACCATAGATTTCACACACGTTATAGTTAGGAATTAGCATTTAAAAAACCTTGCAAATTCACTGAAAAAACCAGAGGTTTCACACATGTTATAGTTAGCTGGACATTTCACTCGTACAAAACCATTGAAATTTCCCCGTTATAGTTAGTTCAGCTAACTATAACTCCCGCGCCCGCAATCCACTGCTGATGACGTCACATATTACATCACTCATGACATGGTCAGTGACATCACTCATGACATCACTGATGACATCTCAAATGACATCACTGATGACATCACTGATGTCGTCATCCATGTGATAAATTACCACATCTTCTCACACCCTAATATAACCTTTGATATACCGACTCAAAATTTATGAGTTCCATTCTCAAAACCATACATACTGCAATACCAATAACTGCATACCCACTTATTAACTTTTAGGTCTTCATACACCTCCACACACTCACCTGTACAGTCACTCATACTTACAGTCACTCCATACAAAACTATCATATGAATTTATACACCTATATAGACACTCACACACTACCAATCATCCATAGAGGTACTCTCACACCTACTCAGTCATGCAAATAATCACACTCCCATTTACTCACCTATGCGGTTATACACACTCAAGTTCACGTACTCATAAAAATAGTATCACATTCTTACGCTCTATTAGAATCATTGATACAAGCACACACTCATCCATACAGTCACTCTCACAATCACACACTCTCACATCTACCCACTTATATACTCTTACACGCATATATGCTGCCTTTCACATATGTAGTTAGTCACAAATGTACCACTGAGATATACATTCAATCCATAACACACCCATACATACACTCACTCAACCATACAGTCCATCACAGATGCACTTTTAAAACCCATAGAATCACCCACTCACACATCTATGCATAGAGTCACACACACCCTACCCACACAAACACTCAGGAACCCATACAGATACTAAGACAAGCAATCAATAACTCATATAGACACTTATATAGGTATTCACAAAACCATGCCGCCACTTATACACCAACACACAGACACATACAAACATTTACACAGTTTAGTCACTAGTCTGCAGTAAGATACAGTTAAACGACTCACTTATAGAGTCAGTTACGCACCACAGAAAATCATCCATTTACACACTTGTACACCCACTCATTCTTCAACAGGCCTTTCCCTATATATATTAAACATATTAAAACTGTTCAGAAACACATACTCAATGAATGACGTCATCAGTGATGTCATTTGAGATGTCATCAGTGATGTCATGAGTGATGTCATGAGTGATGTCACTGACCATGTCATGAGTGATGTAATATGTGACGTCATCAGCAGTGGATTGCGGGCGCACGAGTTATAGTTAGCTGAACTAACTATAACGGGGAAATTTCAATGGTTTTGTACGAGTGAAATGTCCAGCTAACTATAACATGTGTGAAACCTCTGTTTTTTTCAGTGAATTTGCAAGGTTTTTTAAATGCTAATTCCTAACTATAACCTGTGTGAAACCTATGGTTTTTTCAGTGAATATATATATATATATATGTATATATATATATATACATATATTACCTACTGGCAGTCGCCAGTAGGTAGATATAGTTAGGACCTATTTTCCATAGGAAATCCGCAACATTCTTTTTGAAATAACGTTTGCACCGATTGACGAATCTTCGCGAAATTTTCCAAACTTTTGGCCAGCTCCAGTCCCCTCCTATCCTGAAAATTTCACATTGATTTGTCAAGCGGGGGCCGAGAAAAAAAGGGGGTCCCAATACGCGTTTTCCCATAGGACCTGTTGACGCAGCTACAGCCCGAACTGCTTAACGGAATTACACCCAATTTGGCAAAGAGGTATTCCTCAGTTCAGACTCGTGCCTTTTGCTTAAATGGTGTAAATCCGTTCAGTAGTTCCTGAGAAAATTAGGGTAAAAAAGTTAGTGATATCTATGGCCTCGGAGGATCCGCGCACCCTCCCCGCACCCAGCGCGCACCCTGCCGTGCACAAGCTGAATGGTAGAACCGAGGCACAAGAAAACTGGAAAAAAAGGTGCAAAACATGACATGGGGGCAGGGTAGAAACACCCTGACCCCCTAGGCCTTCTCAGGGGGTCCTACAAGGAACCCCAAGGCCCAAATATTTTTTTATTGTTTTTTTAAAAATCGCGGGATGCGCGTAGGGTTTGCGCATCCCGCTGATTAAAAAAAAACTGAAGTGCGGGCTCCCGCGCTTCGTTTACAATTAGCCCCCGGGGGACCAAGTCCCGGGGGCACAGCCCCCCTTCCTAAAAATAAAGATCGGGGAGTAGGCCACGCCCCCTCCTTTCATCACTCTGCAAACGCGCCCCCCAGGTGCATTTGCAGAGGGGGAAAGAATTCCCCTTCAATACTGGGGGTCCCTGGGGAACAACTAGCCCACCCGGAACCTCCAGTATGCGCCAGGGGGCTGCGTTGCAGAGAGGTGTAATGAGGCCACGCCCCTTTTTACACCTTTCTGCAACGCAGCTCCGTGGCGCTTACTGGAGGTACCTGGTGGGCTAGTTGGCCACCAGGGGACCTCAGGATTCAAGGGGACTTAATCTCCCAACTTAAAACGCGCCACGGGGCGCGCTTGCACAGTGGTGAAGGTGGGGGCGGGGCCTGAGGTGATATGTGCAAAGACGCCTTGTGGCCCGTTTTAAGTTGGGGAATTCATTCCTCTTCATTCCAGAGGTCCCCTAGGGGACAACTAGCCCACCAGGTACCTCCACTAAGCACCACGGAGCTGCGTTGCAGAGTGTTGTAAAAAGGGGTGTGGCCTCTGAACACCTCTCTGCAACGCAGCTCCCTGGCGCATACTGGAGGTACCTGGTGGGCTAGTTGGCCACCAGGGGACCTCAGGATTCAAGGCGACTTAATCCCCCAACTTAAAACACCCCACGGGGTGCGTTTGCACAGTGGTGAAGGTAGGGGGCAGGGCCTGAGGTGATATGTGTGCAAACACGCCCTGTGGAGCGTTTTAAGTTGGGGAATTAATTCCTCTTCAATCCTGAGGGTCCCTGGGGACCAACTAGCCAACCAGGTACCTCCAGTAAGCGCCACGGAGCTGTGTTGCAGAGTGTTGTAAAAAGGGGCATGGCCTCTGAATACCTTTCTGCAATGCAGCTCCCTGGCGCATACTGGAGGTACCTGGTGGGCTAGTTGGCCCCCAGGGGACCTCAGGATTGAAGAGGAATTAATTCCCCAACTTAAAACGCACCACAGGGCGTGTTTGCACACGTCACCTCAGGCCCCTCCCCCTTCCTTCACCATTGTACAATTATTCCTCTAAAATCAGCCGAACCACGAATTCCGATTTACTCACCTGTAATCAGGAGAGAACCCAGGGTGGTATCTTATAGCCCAGCACTGACCCTGAAAATTAATTCTAAGAGTACTTACCAGTAACTTGTATTTCCTTCCATAGGAATCCATTGTGTGGTTTTCAGCAGAAAATTTTCTAAGTGTCCATTTTTGAAACGTACAAGTATTCCTCTAAACTCAGCCGAACTACGAATTACGATTTACTCACCTGTTATCAGGAGAGAACCCAGTGCTGCATCTTTTAGCCCAGCACTGACCCTGAAAAGTAATTCTAAGCGTACTTACCAGTAACTTGTATTTCCTTCCATAGGAATCCATTGTGTGGTTTTCAGCAGAAAAGTTTCGAAGTGTCTATTTTCACAAACTAAAAATATTCCTAAAAAATCGTCTGTATGACTTAAACACATTCTTTCAACTGTTTACAGGAGGTTGGCCAGTGCTGGATCCAGGATCCACCGCTGAGTAAGAAAAAGTAACGATAACACTACTTACCTGCTAAGTGAATTTTCTGCCAAAGGATAACATTGGTGATTCTATGTGAACATTTTTCTAAGTGTCAACTTTTAAAATACAATAATATTCCTTAAAAATAACTACTGTAACCAAAACACTTTTACTCAACTGTTTACAGGAGATGTCCGAGGACTGAATCTAGGAACCAGTACAGTGGTTAGAAAAGTAATCCATAAAGTAACTAATTGCATTTAACTAGACATTCACATTGAGTTCAATGTTGCTTTGTGTTTGAAATTGTGTTGCCCATTGCAACAACTGTAACTACTGTATTTAAAAGTCTGTTGCCTCTTTGCCAAGTATTTAAACTAAAGTAATTCATTCTGAGAAAGTATATTTTGTATTGTAATGTATAATGTAATTATAATGTAATTAAAAAAAAAAAAATAGTTTAAAACATGTAGTAAATCAGTATCCAAAAAATCAGTATAACAATTAATACATTAAAAATTGTCATTTACAAAACCTTTGAAATTCACTGAAAAAAACATAGGTTTCAGGCCTGATATAGTTAGGAATTAGCATTCAAAAAACCTTTCAAATTCATTGAAAAAACCATAGGTTTCAGGCCTGATATAGTTAGGAATTAGCATTTAAAAAAACCTTAGAAATTCACTGAAAAAACCATAGGTTTTAGGGGTGTTATAGTTTCACTCGAACAAAACCATTGAAATTCCTCCGATATAGTTAGTTGTACTAACTACATCTCGCGCGCCCGCAATCCACTGCTGATGATGTCACATATTACATCATTCATGACATGGTCAGTGACATCACTGATGACATCTCAAATGACATCACTGATGACATCACTGATGGCATCATCCACGTGACAATCAGATACACCTCATCATACACTAGTATAACCTTTCATCACTTCCTGTAAAATACAGAGTGCCAGATTTAAAACCATTGACACACCAATACAAGTTTCTAAACACCCACTCAGTGATTCCTAGATCTATACACACATCTAATCACTTACTTATTACCTAGATTCACTCATACATGCTGTCAATGATCAATAGAACACTATCACTTATACACCTATATTGACATTACACACCAGCACACATCCTAATCACTTATGAAGTCATCCTACTCACTTATGCTAACAATCGATCATACTTACTTTTCCTTACCTATACACTTATAAAAACACCACTTCATCTATCCATATAGATAATAAATCATACTTAGTGTTTTATAAAATCACTATTACAAGAATACAGTTCTCCATACAGTCACTCATACAATCACTGAGTCTTATATATACTTATTTATATACAACAACTGACACATACACTGGCTTTTATTTTCCTAGTTTGTTGGACATGTACCATTGAGACATGTATTGGCTCATCACCACACCCATAAAGATATTCACTCACCCAAACAACTGTTATAACATGTAGTTTTAACTTCATATACCTACTGAAACAACTATTCACATATCTTTGGGCAGTCACACACCCCCCACCGAACCACACACACATTCACTCTCCCATACAAATACTCAGTTAACTAATCAATAAATAATATAGACTTTCACGTAGCTAATAACCAACTGGTGCAGCAGTATACACAAAAACTGACAAAGTGACACAGATATTCACACAGTTTAGTCACTATCCAATATATTTAGTGAGACACTATAAATTAGTCAAGTAAACAGTCAATCACACTGCTACTAAATCCTCCATCCAGATATTTATATTTATATATCCACTCATTCTTCAATGCAAATTGCTATATATATATAATACATATTTAAATAACGAACCAAACCACATTCACTGGATGATTTCATCAGTGATGTCATCAGTGATGTAATTTGAGATGTCATCAGTGATGTCACTGACCATGTCATGAATGATGTAATATGGGACATCATCAGCAGTGGATTGCGGGTGCGCGAGATGTAGTTAGTACAACTAACTATATCGGAGGAATTTCAATGGTTTTGTTTGAGTAAAATGTCAAGCTAACTATAACACCCCTAAAACCTATGGTTTTTTCAGTGAATTTCTAAGGTTTTTTAAATGCTAATTCCTAACTATATCAGGCCTGAAACCTATGGTTTTTTCAGTGAATATATATATATATATATGGATTCAAATTGACAAACGGTATATCCAATAGTGCTAAAATGCATTGGTGTTTCTCTATATAGAATGTATGCAAAGTGTATTTCATTTAACTATTGTATATATAATTTTTGATACATTGTTTAGACATACCTGATACTTCTTTTATGTCTATGATGAGAGTTGCTGTGACAACCATGGTGGTTTGTGCCCTGCATTTGTAAATATAAGTAAACACTATAGAGGGACCAGATGCAGTGAACAAGGCGGTTTTACCCATCGAAATGCGTCTGGGCGTCCTTTCGAAATAAACGTTTCTTTGATGCATCGTCCCACGGTGTCAGCGCCTGTCTTTATATGCCAGAAATTCAGGATTGGTATAATATATATATATATATATATATACATATATATTTTCACTGAAAAAGCCATAGGTTTCAGGCCTGATATAGTTAGGAATTAGCATTTAAAAAACCTTAGAAATTCACTGAAAAAACCATAGGTTTTAGGGGTGTTATAGTTAGCTTGACATTTTACTCAAACAAAACCATTGAAATTCCTCCGATATAGTTAGTTGTACTAACTACATCTCGCGCACCCGCAATCCACTGCTGATGATGTCCCATATTACATCATTCATGACATGGTCAGTGACATCACTGATGACATCACTGATGACATCTCAAATGACATCACTGATGACATCACTGATGACATCATCCACTGAATGTGGTATAGTTTGAAATTTAAATAGGTATTATATATATACCAATCTGTATTGAAGATTGAGTGGATATATAATGTCTGGATGGAGGATTTAGTTGCTGTCTGACTGTCTTTTTAAGTGAGTAATTAAAAGTGTCTCACTTAATACATGGATTAGTAACTAAACTATGTGAATGTGTGCAGCACTGTCTCTGTTGTTGTATAACATGCTGCATCAGTTGGTCACTAACTACATGAGTGTGTATATTAGTTATTGATTAGTTGGGTGAGTATTTGTATGGGACACTGAGTTTGTGTGTGGTTGGAAGGGGTGTGTGTAACTCTATGCATAGATGTGTGAATGGTTGATTGACTAGGTGTAGTGGGTTTAAGAGTGCATGTGGAAACAGTTGTTTGGGTGACTGAGTGTATTTATATGTGTGTTGGTGAGCGAATATATGTTTTAGTTGTACATCTTCAACAAAGTAAAAAAATAAAAGGCATTGTATGTGAGAGTTGGTGTATATAGATAAGTATATATAAGAGTCATTGATTGTGAGAGTAACTATATGAATGAGTGTATAATTGTAATGGTGATTTTTTAACATATTAACGATGAGTTACTATGTGTTTGAATAAATGAGGTGTTGTTGGATAATTGTGTAAGTGAGTAAATTTAAGTGCGATACATTTTTTTCATGAGTGAGTAGGATGACTGCATAACCGACTAAGATGACTGCTGATGTGTCAATGTCTATATATGTGTATAAGTACATTTGATAGTGTTCTATTAATTAATGACTGCATGTATAGATGATTCTGTTGTTGAATGGGTAGTTGTGTGTGTAGACTTAGGAATCAGTGAGTGAGAATGTAGTAACTGGTATTGGTGTGTCAATGGTTTCAAATATGGTACTCTGTATTTTACAGTGAGTGATGAAAGGTTATACTAGTGTATGATGAGGTGTATCAGATTGTCAAGTGGATGATGTCATCAGTGATGTCATTTGAGATGTCATCAGTGATGTCATCAGTGATGTCACTGACCATGTCATGAATGATGCAATATGCGACATCATCAGCAGTGTATTGCGGGCGCGTGAGTTATAGTTAGCAGAACTAACTATAATGGAGGAATTTCTATGGTTTTGTATGAGTGAAACGGGCAGCTAACTATAACACCCCTGAAACCTATGGTTTTATCTGTGAATTGCTAAGGTTTTTTAAATGCTAATTTCTAACTATAACGTCTCTGAAACCTATGATTTTTTTCAGTGAATTTCAAAGGTTTTTTAAATGCCAACTTTTAAGTGTGATAGTAGTTATATCTATGTTTTTTTGTACTGATTTTCTACATTTTTTTAACTGTTTATTTATAAATATTTTATTCATTAAATAACATTATATATTTTTCAGAAAATTGCACAAAAAAAATGTTTTTAATTAAAACTGAAATATTGATTCATTTTCTTGTTTTAATTTTTTATTTTAATATATTTATATTATTTTCTTTAAAAAAAGTCGCGCACTCAAAGTGTACACATCACGGTGGGTGCGCGCATTCTAGCCGCCATTTTAGAAAAGTCATGAAGGATCCACGTATGGTGTGCGACGGCTGCGTGTTTTCCAGTTACATCATATACATTTAATATCACGTGATATGCGTGATTGGTATGCGACCAGTCTGCGACTCCTGCTCCTGCGCATTTGCGTCACATGCGCATTACGGTACGAGATGTTTGCGCGGTTGCGGGTCCCACGTGACATCATATACGTGCTGGGGCGTTCTGGGTGCGCGACTCCCGCAAAAAAAAATTATGTTCCAAAATTATATGTATGTGTCATTAATGTACATATTAAGGCAAGAGATTATGTAAGATATTCATCAAAATAATATATTTGTACTTATAATAAACTTATGATATTTTTAAATATATTTTCGCGAAGTCGGGTGCGTGCATCGTGAGTGCAGAAAACCAGGTCAGCAGAGCTGCTGTAGAGCCAGAGAACCAGGTCAGCAGAGCTGCTCTAGAGCCTAAGAACTAGGTCAGCAGAGCTGCTCTAGAGCCAGAGAACCAGGTCAGCAGAGCTGCTGTAGAGCCAGAGAAACCAGGTCAGCAGAGCTGCTTTAGAGGGAGAGAACCAGGTCAGCAGAGCTGCTTTAGAGCCGGAGAACCAGGCCAGCAGAGCTGCTTTAGAGCCAGAGAACCAGGTCAGCAGAGCTACTCTAGAGCCAGAGAACCAAATCAGCAGAGCTGCTTTAGAGCCATAGAACCAGGTCAGCAGAGCTGCTTTAGAGCCAGACAACCAGGTCTGCAGAGCTGCTGCAGAGCCAGAGAAACCAGGTCAGTAGAGCTGCTTTAGAGGGAGAGAACCAGGTCAGCAGAGCTGCTCTAGAGCCAGAGAACCATGTCAGCAGAACTGCTTCAGAGCCATAGAACTCGGTCAGCGGAGCTGCTTTAGAGCCAGAGAACCAGGTCAGCAGAGCTGTTGGAGAGCCAGAGAACTAGATCAGCAGAGCTACTCTGTAGCATAAGAACTAGGTCAGCAGAGCTGCTCTAGAGCCAGAGACCCAGGTCAGCAGACCTGCTGTAGAGCCAGAGAAACCAGGTCAGCAGAGCTGCTTTAGAGAGAGAGAACCAGGTCAGCAGAGCTGCTTTAGAGCCAGAGAACCAGGTCAGCAGAGCTGCTCTAGCTGACACTGACTGACTGACACTGACTGACTGACACTGACTGATTAACACTGACTGACACAGATTGACTGACACTGACACTGACTGACACTGATTGACTGATACTGACTGACTGACACTGACTGACTGACTGACACTGACTGACACTGATTGACACTGACTGACACTGATTGACTGACACTGACTGACTGACACTGATTGACTGACACTGACTGACTGACTGACACCTACTGACACTGACTGACACTGACTGACTACTCTCTACTACTCTACTACTGACTCTCTACTACTCTCTACTACTCTCTCTCTACTACTCACTCTCTACTACTCACTCTCTACTACTCTCTACTACTCACTCTCTACTACTCTACTACTACTTACTACTCACTCTCTACTACTCACTCTCAACTACTCACTCTCTACTACTCACTCTCTACTACTCACTCGCTACTACTCTCTACTACTCACTCTCTACTACTCACTCTCTACTACTCACGCTCTACTACTCTCTACTACTCACTGTCTACTACTACTCTCTCTAGTACTCACTCTCTACTATTCACTCTCTACTACTCACTCTCTACTACTCACTCTACTACTTTCTACTGCTCTCTACCACTCACTCTCTACTACTCTACTACTCACTCTCTACTACTTTCTACTACTCACTCGCTACTACTCTCTACTACTCACTCTCTACTACACTCTCTACTACTCTACTACTCTCTACTACTACTCTCTACTACTCTCTACTACTCACTCTACTACTCTCTGCTGCTCTCTACCACTTACTCTCTACTACTCTACTACTCTCTCTACTACTCACTCTCTACTACTCTCTCTCTACTACTCTCTACTACTCACTCTCTACTACTCACTCTACTACTCTCTACTACTCACTCTCTACTACTCTTTCTCTACTACTCACTCTCTACTATTCACTCTCTACTACCCACTCTCTACTACTCGCGCTCTACTACTCACTCTCCACTACTCACTCTCTACTTCTCGCTCTCTACTTCTCTCTACTACTCACTCTCTACTACTCACACTCTACTACTCTCTACTACTCTCTCTGCTACTCACTCTCTACTACTCACTCTCTACTACTCCACTACTCTCTACTACACGCTCTACTACTCACTCTCTACTATTCTCTACTACTCACTCTACTACTCTCTCCTACCCTCTACCACTCACTCTCTACTATTCTACTACTCACTCTCTACTACTCTCTCTCTTCTACTCACTCTCTACTACTCACTCTACTACTCTCTACTACTCACTTTCTACTTCTCACTCTGTACTACTCACTCTGTACTATTCACTCTCTACTACTCTCTACTGCTCACTCTCCACTACTCATTCTCTACTACTCGCTCTCAACTACTCTCTACTACTCACTCTACTACTCACTCTCTACTACTCTACTACTCTCTATACTTCTCACTCTCTACTACTCTCTCTCTACTACTCACTCTCTACTACTCTCTACTACTCACTCTCTACTACACACTCTCTACTACTTGCTCTCTGCTATTCGCTCTCTACTACTCTCTAGTACTCACTCTACTACTCACTCTCTACTACTCTCTACTACTCATGCTCTACTACTCCACTACTCTCTACTACTCACTCTCTACTACTCACTCTCTACTACTCTACTACTCTCTACTACTCTCTCTCTACTACTCACTCTCTACTACTCACTCTCTACTACTCTCTACTACTCACTCTCTACTACTCACTCTTTACTACTCTCTCTCTACTACTCTCTACTACTCACTCTGCTACTCACTCTCTACTACTCTCTAATAGTCTCTCTCTGCTACTCACTCTCTACTACTCACTCTCTACTACTCACTCTCTACTACTCACTCTACTACTCACTCTCTACTACTCTCTACTACTCACTCTACTACTCACTCTCTACTACTCTCTACTACTCACTCTATAATACTCACTCTCTACTACTCACTCTCTACTACTCACTCTACTACTCTCTACTACTCACTCTCTGATACTATCTCTACTACTCTCTACTACTCACTCTCTACTCTCTATTACTCGCTCTCTACTCTCTACCTCTCTACCTCTCTCTACCTCTCTCTCTACTACTCTCTACCTCTCTACCTCTACCTCTCTACCTCTACACCTCTACCTATACACCTCTACCGCTCTACCTCTCTGTACATGCACACATATGCACATATATATATGCATATATATGCATATGCATTTATATATATGTATGTGTATATATATATATATATACATATACAAACATATAAATATAATCTGCATATCTATATAAATATAAATGCATGCAAACATATACATATACATATACATATACATATATGCATACATATGCATGGTATGTACATGAAAGTTTGAAAAACTCTAATACAAGCAAAGCTAAAAAGCCACCTAATTACAAACAGAATTGCTTTAACTTAAACGAGGGCGAGACCTATTGCATTTTCAATGCTTGTTTACTTTGATTCCATCAAGAAGGCATTCAGATGTGTCACACATTTTCCATAAATTCTGAATGGTAGCACTCTAGTTGCTCATTAGATCACTGTAGTAAAGCTACTGCTCACCAGGGAAGTCTGCTGCTGGTATTCAAAGTGCATGTTTCAGTCTGCATGTCAGAATTTTTTTATGAAATAGAAGAGGGTTTGAGAAGTCAAAATGCGCCCTAATCTTTCTTTCTGCAGCACTAATCATAATTTCTATGGCAAAATGAACCCCCTCATGTTGTTCCTTTGCAAATTAAATGTTTTAAGTGTTACCACTTTATTCCAATCAAGATGGCATCAGGTGTGCCATACTTTTGTCATTAGTAAGACTGTTAGCGCTCTAGTTGTTCTTTAAAACACTCTGGGACATTCTGTCATTGGGCTATACTTGGGCTACATCTCGGTGAGATTTGTGCTACATTTGGGCTCTTTTGTCTCTGGTGGCCATCTTGGGAGACTTATTTGTTTTGAAGTTTCCTAATTTCCTCATTTACAACAGTCTCCTCAGTAGGAAATACTTTCAGGTTTTTTACTTTCATTCCATCAAGAAGGCATTCAGATGTGTCCCACATTTGCAATAAATTCGGAATGTTAGCACTCTAGTTGCTTATTAGATCACTGTAGTAAACCTACTGCTCACCAGGGAAGTCTGCTGCTGGTATTGAAAGTGCATGTTTCAGTCTGCATGTCAGAATTCTTTAATGAAATAGAAGAGGATTTGAGAAGTCACTCAAAATGTGCCCTAATTTTTCTTTCTGCAGCACTAATCATACATTCTATGGCAAAATGAACCCCCTCATTTTGTTCCTTTTTAAATTAAATGTTTTAAGAGTTACCACTTTATTCCAATCAAGGTGGCTTCAGGTGTGCCATACGTTTATCATAAGTAGGAGTGTTAGCGATTTAGTTGTTCTTTGGAACACTCTGGGAAGCTGCAGTAGAACACAAAGGAATCAACTGACAGTCTCTGCCCATGTTGGGTGTACATGTTTTACTGGGAATGTCAGACTTCATTCTCACCTGACTAAGAAAGATAATGTGAATTTACAGAAAATATGCTCTCAGTTTAGCTTATAGATCACCTTCCAAACCTCTGTGGGAAAAGCATGTGAAAATAGTTTTCTCTCAAACATGATTCATGATATCCCAGCAGAAGGCTTTTTCACATGGTAAAATCACCTTAGAACATACCACAATTCCTAAAATGAGTATGGTACCATCAACAAATGATTTATAATGTAACTAAAGTCTTAAAACCTTCTATTAACTGCAATGCTTTTTAATGAGGTGCTGTCATGTATATTGGTCCAAAGATGGCTGCCAACACTTCTTGGATGAAGTGCTGACAGCCAATCAGATCTCACGATGAGATGTGTGGTTAGGCTCCGCCCAGATATATATGTGATTTTACTTTTGATTTTCTCAGGAACTACTGAACGGATTTACACCATTTAATCAAAAGGCAAGACTCTGAACCAAGGTCTACCTTTCTGCCAAATTTGGTGTAATTCCGTTCAGCAATTCGGGCTGTAGCTGCGTCAACAGGTCCCATGGGAAATTGCATGGGGAAAACGCGTTTTGGGACCCCCCTTTTTTCTCAGCCCCTGCTTGACGAATCACCACGAAACTTTCAGGATAGGAGCGGACCGGAGCTGGCCAAAAGTTTGGAAAATTTCGCGAAGATTCGACAAGTGGCGCCAGACTTATTGGGAATAGAATGTAGCAGATTTCCTATTGATAATAGGTCCTAACTATAACTACCTACTGGCGACCGCCAGTAGGTAAAATATATATATATATATATATATATATATATATATGCAAATTCACTGAAAAAACCATAGGTTTCACACATGTTATAGTTAGCGGAAATTTTACTGATAAAAAACCAGTGAAATTGCCCCGTTATAGTTAGTGCTGGCAACTATAACTCACGCGACCGCAATCCTCTGCTGATGCTAATACTGTATTTAGACACTTATTTGCCCATGTCTTCTTCCATACATTTTTAGCTATACATATATTACAAATATTTTTTTTTCATAAAGACACATATGTCATCAGCAGAAGATTGCGGTCGCGTGAGTTATAGTTGCCAGCACTAACTATAACGGGGCAATTTCACTGGTTTTTTATCAGTAAAATTTCCGCTAACTATAACATGTGTGAAACCTATGGTTTTTTCAGTGAATTTGCAAGGTTTTTTAAATGCTAATTCCTAACTATAACGTGTGTGAAACCTATGGTTTTTTCAGTGAATTTGTACGGTTTTTTAAATGCTAAGTTACTTTACGCCATTCGAGGCGTGCGCGCCCACTTAACGCAGTTCATTCCGTGCACGGTTTTTATCAACTTTAATAAGCCCTGTACATTTGGTGGCCTTCGGCCACCAAAAGCACAGGGGGTGGGGTCAATGTGGATAGTGTTTTTTTTATTTTGATTTTATAATTTCATGTTGCCAAAATTTAGTTTTTTTAACCTATTAATAAGCCCTGTACATTTGGTGGCCTACGGCCACCAAAAGCACAGGGGGTGGGGTAAGTGTGGATAGTGTTTTTTTTTTTTTTTTTTTTTTTACCGTACGCTTACGGTAAGCGTACGGTAAGCGTACTCGGCGAAATTGCCGAAAAAAAAATAAAACCGTTTTTGCTCTTGGGGGATGTTTGGGGACTCCCTCAACATGACTATGTGGGAGGGAGTTGTCAAAACAGCCCCGTAACATGTTTTTGGCCATCTTGTTTGATAAACAACACTCAGTGCGAGAGACAAAATGGCGGCCGCCACTTCCTGGTTTCGGCCGATTCGAATGTTTACTAAGATCTAAGAGCCAATCAGAATCGCGCTCGCGCACGCCACCGTACGCTTACGGTAAGCGTACGGTAAGCGTACCGTAAGCGGGCTCAGATATATATATTGATTTAAAGGCTATTTTCTCAGAATCTACTGAACAGATTTACACCAAACCTACAAAAGGCACTTCCTTGACCTAGGGACTACCTCTCTGCCAAATTTCTAGTAATTCTGTTCAGCCGTTCGGGCTGTAGCTCGTTCTAAAGGTCCTATGGAAAAATGCATGGGAAAAATGCGTTTTGGGACCCCCCTTTTATCTCAGCCCCCGCTTGACGAATCCCCCCGAGACTTTCAGGGTAGGAGCGGAGCGTAGCGCCCCACCTATTTTGAGAAATTCGCGAGGATTCATCGACCGGCGCCAAAGTTATTCAAAATAGAATGTTGAGGTTTTCCTATGGAAAAGGGGTCCTAACTATAACTACCTACTGGCGACCGCCAGTAGGTAATATATATATATATATATTACCTACTGGTGGTCGCCAGTAGGTAGTTATAGTTAGGACCACGTTTCCATAGGAAATCCGCAACATTCTATTTTGAATAACTTTGGCGCCGGTCGACGAATCCTCGCGAATTTTTCAAAATAGGTGGGGCGCTACGCTCCGCTCCTACCCTGAAAGTCTCGGGTGGATTCGTCAAGCGGGGGCTGAGATAAAAGGGGGGTCCCAAAACGCGTTTTTCTCATGCATTTTTCCATAGGACCTTTAGACAGGGCTACAGCCCGAACGGCTGAACAGAATTACTTGAAATTTGGCAGAGAGGTAGTCCCTAGGTCAAGGAAGTGCCTTTTGTAGGTTTGGTGTAAATCTGTTCAGTAGAATCTGAGAAAATAGCCTTTTAATCAATATATATATCTGTGGCAGCTTACGGTGCGCTTACGGTGCGCTTACCGTACGCGTACGGTGGCGTGCGCGAGCGCGATTCTGATTGGCTGTTAGATCTTAGTAAACATTCGAATCGGTCGAAACCAGGAAGCGGCGGCCGCCGTTTTGTGTGTTTCACTCAAAAAAAAAAGAGTGATATCTTGAAAAGGGGGCAAGGTGGAGAGTTACAGACCCCCTAACATTTGTAAGGGGGTCAAAGAAGGACAGAAAAGTTCAAAGAAAACATTTATTGATTTTAAAAAAAATCGCGGGGTACGCGTACGGTAAGCTTACCGTAAGCTTACCGTACGCGTACGGTAGAAAAAAAAAATAAAAAAAGAAATGAAAATCAGATTTAAGTGTTTAGATATTAGGGGGCTCTAAAAAGAGCCGTTGTGTTTATGAAGTGATTTTTTAGTGGTACCTACAAGTAAGTACCGATGCAGAGTCTAAGGTTCAAGAGGAAGACTCTGTTCCCTTCATCATTGAAGTGTACACCATCTCCTCTATAAATGTCTTGCATGTCGTAACGCAAGTTGTTGTGGTAAATGGAACCCATACCATAGTCACGGAGGAAAGCAGAAACAGATTTGTTGACGTGCTTTCTTGCTTTGTCAATCTGCGGACAGAAATGATTGGACCAGTTCCATTTTTGCCTTTGGCATATGTTAGAAAACACAAAGGCAGTTTTAGGGAAAAGTGAAAACAGTTGTGCAAAGGTGTCCTTCATAAGCATTTCCAGACCTACCCCAGTCAAAGTGCCTAGGTCATTGCCACCACAGTGCACTATTATGAGGTCAGGGTGTTGGTTTTGCATGAAGGATTTCACCAATGGCATCAATTGGTGCCACTTTAACCCTCTCTGACCAATCCATTTAATGTCTACATTTGGCAAAGCAAGGTCTCTCACCATACCTGTTTTCTCTGCAAACTTTTCACTCCAGAAAACATAGCTGTGCCCTACAATCCACACTGTGAACATCTTCCAAGGAGATCTGGATGCACTCAGGAGGTGTAATTCAGTAGAATGGGAAAATGAAATGAAAGACAGTTTGGAAATGGAGGAATACATATTTTTTTCATAAAAAAAAGAACTGATTGGCTGTTTCATACCATTCTAGAATAAAAACTAGGCTGCATGTGTAAATTAATAGAAGCATGTTTTGTATTGGTACAGAAAAATGTGTTACCAAAGAACAGTACTTTGGATTTGCTGTTAGGTTTGAAAAGTCAAGCACTCTTGCTCTGTGGAATTGAAACATTGTTTGGTGAACTTCTGACCTAACTCCACACAGCAGTGTTCCATGAGCTGTTGCTATGGTAGCAGGCAGAAGTCAAGTTGGGGGAAGGGTACTAGGCAGAAGTCAAGTTGGGGGAAGGGTACTTTTGGAAAAGGGTTGGTTTTCAACCAATAGAAATGTGTGATTACATTTGAAAAAAAGGGGGAAGCACTGAGATTTGAAATTAACATGTATATGTGTGGAAAAAAAGAGGGAAAGTTTGCCATTATCTGGTTCTGCTTAGAGGAGAGAGGTGTACAGAAGAGAGATCCTGGCTCTGATAATCTGCTGTTTGAGTGCCACATTTCTTTCACAACTAACTAATTTTAAAGGTGAGTTTACAGTTTGAGAGGGGATATATATGGTAAATTAAGAAATGAATAATAGAAATGGAATTTCTTTTGTTGAAGTTGTGTTTATCATTTTCTGTTTTGGGAGAAATTTAAATGTGAGGAACATGTAAAATAATATGGACTATGTTTTCACGATAAATTAAGGTGTACTGGTATAAAAAAAGAATAGTTTAAGGGTTTGAGGTTGGACTCAGTAATGCAAATACATTCAGCATCACTAAGGCTGGTTGCCCTTGCTGGAATGTAGGCAGTCACCCAGGTTACACATGGTGGTGGTCTGAAAAAGCAGTTTGGACATGTGCTTTTAAAAAAATCAGAAAAGTGGATTCATAATGTGTCAGTCTGTAAAAGTGATTATCACTTGTCAAAAAAAAGAGCAGTAAGTGTGCTTTCAAATTGGCAAAGAAATTTCGTTTTGTGACTAATGTGAAAACATGACTCTGTGTGCAAAGAGGAATTATAGGCAGAGATTTATTGCGTGTTGCTCTGGTGATTTCACAGTTGCATTAGATGGAAAGGGGGAGCCATTTTTTGGTGCAGAAGCAGACTCTTAGCACACACCCAGCTGCTTACCATGTGGAATCATGCACAGTATTTACAAGCGAGTGGGGTTTGAGGTTTCAGTCAGTAATGCAAATACATTCAGCATCACTAAGGCTGGTTGCCCTTGCTGGAATGTAGGCAGTCACCCAGGTTACACATGGTGGTGGTCTGAAAAAGCAGTTTGGACATGTGCTTTTAAAAAAATCTGAAAAGTGGATTCATAATGTGTCAGTCTGTAAAAGTGATACAATTACATTTTAATTATAAATTAAATTGTTGGGTGGGACAGGTAAGTGAGAAATTAGAAGGTCTCTTTCTTCCACTTTATCTCAAAAAGATTTTTAAAAATTAGTTATTAATTTCTCAAGGATCTTGAGATGTGGTAATTGATTTTTAGTGTTTTTAAAAAAAAAAAAAAAATACGCTTACCGTGCGCGTACGGTAAAAAAAAAAAAAAAAGTTTCAAAGAAAAAATAAAAAAAAGTTGAGAGGTAAGGTTGGCTCTTATAAGAGCCGTTGGGTTCATACAGGGATGGTGGAAAGAAAGAATGGGAGTATTATGAGCGTCTACAAACATGCTGGTCTATCTTATTGTTAATAAGGGGAAGACTGATCTCCCCAAAAACAATAAGACCACCACATCTTGTACACCTCATTTCAACCCTCCCAAATCGAGGGTTGGTGTCCACAGGAAAAGAAGAAGGTGATGCTCCAACAACAGAGGAAGGGCTCAGCTGAGCTGCCGATGATGTACTCGGCTGAGCATCTGAGGCTGGGCTCTGGTGACTTACTGAAGAGTTTTCTCCAGTATGTCGAGCAAAGGTCCTTGGGTGTCTGTCCTGGAGGTGTCTCTTCATAGAGTGATTTCCAAAGGAATATTTCTTCCTTGGATTTCCTCTTGAAAAAACACGACCACAAAGTATGCAAGTGACCAGTTGAGCATTCACCTTTTTCTCCCCCTCTGGAAAAGTGAAATACTCCCATACAAAAGAAGTCTTTTGTTTCCTCCTTCTCTGGATCATGGTGGTGCTGCTAGCCTCACTCTCAGAAGAGGTCTGCTGTTCTGCCATTGTATCCCAATGTCAATCCAGCTCCTGCTCCTAGAGAATCACAAGCAGAAATGAGGGGAATGGGTGTGGTGTGGGAAGAATCTGGAACTGAAAGTAGTTTCAACCAATGAAAAGTGTTCTTTCAAGCAGTAATGAGGGGAATGGGTGTGGTGTGGGAAGTTTCTGGAAGTGAAAGTAATTTCAACCAATAAAAAGTGTTCTTTGTAAGTCACATGACCTGCCGTGCGCGCACGTGACGCTTACGGTGCGCTTACGAAGCGTGTACGTCACACTCGCGCATGCGCATTATACGCCCCTGCGTAACCACGACGTTGCTTCCGGGTGTATGCGTACGTCACGCACGTATTGCGTATCGCGCATTACACGCCCCTGCGTACCCGCGACGTTGCTTCCGGGTGTACGCATACGTCACGTACGCGCACCGTACTTATGACGTACGAAGCGCGTACCGTCAGCTTACCGTACGCGCACGGAAAAAAATGCTTAAAAAATAAAAAAAAACCTTTCCATAATGCAGGATATAGTACATATATTATTTTATACAAAGTCTTACAAAAAATGACAAGAAAAAATTTGCATTTAAAAATCCGTAAAAATTCACTGAAAAAACCATGGGTTTCACACACGTTATTGTTAGAAATTAGCATTTTAAAAACCTTGCAAATTCACTGAAAAAACAATAGGTTTCAAACATGTTATAGTTAGGGATTAGCATTTAAAAAACCTTACAAATTCACTGAAAAAACCATAGGTTTCACACACGTTATAGTTAGGAATTAGCATTTAAAAAACCTTAGAAATTCAATGAAAAAACCAAAGGTTTCACACATGTTATAGTTAGATGGACATTTCACTCGTAAAAAACCAATGAAATTTCCCCGTTATAGTTAGTTCAGCTAACTATAACTCGCGCGCCCGCAATGCACTACTGATGACGTCACATATTACATCACTCATGACATGGTCACTGACATCACTCATGACATCACTGATGACATCTCAAATGACATCACTGATGACATCACTGATGACATCATCCTTGTGAAAGAGTAGCAGACCTCTTCTTCCCCTAATATAACCTTTAATACACACATTCAAAAATAGAAACTAAAATGTACAAAATAATGAACATATCAATATCAGTTACAACAACCTATTCAGTAATTCGAAGAACCACATACACATCCACTCATTCACCAACAGTCCTCTACAGTCACTCATACATGTACTCACTCATCATATGTACTCATACACCTATACATCCTGTAACACAACGCCACTCATCCATAAAGTTACACACACACATAGTTACTCATGCTAATAAAGAATCAAACATCCATTTACTTGCATATACAGTTATACACACACCACCACACCTACTTCTACAGAAACTTACACATACTTAGTCTTTTAAACAATCACTTATAGAAACACATACTTATTCATACAGGAACTCTTTCAATCTGTCACTCTCACATATACTCACTTATATACACCAATAGTCACATATACTAGTTAAAAACATATGTAGTTACTCATGGAGACACTATTGAGACAGTCATTCACTCACTAACACACCCATGCACACACTCATCCACCCATACAGTCCTGCACACATGCTGTCTTCAACACATACAAACAGTGAGTCACTCATTCATGCACCTATGCACTACGTAATACCCCCCACCGAACCATACAGACACTCAGACACTCATACTGACAAAAACCAACTAATAACCTATATAGACACTCATGTAGCTACTCACCAACCCATGCAGCCACTTATACACAAGTAAGAAACTGATACAGATATTTTCATATTTAAAGATTACTCAGTAAGCCATTTATTCACTATGATACACTTAATCAGTCAGTTACACTAAAAATACCAATTTATTCTTCCAATGACCTTGAGATATACATAAATATAAAACATATTTAATTTTCAGAAAAACACACAATCACAAGGATGATGTCATCAGTGATGTCATCAGTGATGTCATTTGAGATGTCATCAGTGATGTCAGTGACCATGTCATGAGTGATGTAATATGTGACGTCATCAGTAGTGCATTGCGGGCGCGCGAGTTATAGTTAGCTGAACTAACTATAACGGGGAAATTTCATTGGTTTTTTACGAGTGAAATGTCCATCTAACTATAACATGTGTGAAACCTTTGGTTTTTTCATTGAATTTCTAAGGTTTTTTAAATGCTAATTCCTAACTATAACGTGTGTGAAACCTATGGTTTTTTCAGTGAATATATATATATATATATATATATATATATTCACTGAAAAAACCATGGGTTTCACACACGTTATAGTTAGGAGTTAGCATTTAAAAAACCTTAGAAATTCAATGAAAAAACCAAAGGTTTCACACATGTTATAGTTAGCTGGACATTTCACTCGTAAAAAACCAATGAAATTCCCCCGTTATAGTTAGTTCAGCTAACTATAACTCGCGCGCCCGCAATGCACTACTGATGACGTCACATATTACATCACTCATGACATGGTCACTGACATCACTCATGACATCACTGATGACATCTCAAATGACATCACTGATGACATCACTGATGACATCATCCTTGTGACAGAGTGGCAGACCTCCTCTTCCCCTAATATAACCTTTGATACACACATTCAAAAATAGAGACTAAAATTTTCAAAACAATGGACATACCAATACCAGTTACAACAACCTCTTCAGTAATTCTAAGATCCACATACACATCCACTCATTCACCAACAGTCCTATACAGTCACTCATACATGTACTCACTCATCATATGTACTCATATACCTATACATCCTGTTACACAAAGCCACTCATCCATAGAGTTACTCACACACATAGTCACTCATGCTAATAAAGAATCAAACATACATTTACTTGCATATACAGTTATACACACACCACCACACTTACTTCTACAGAAACTTACACATACTTAGTCTTTAAAACAATCACTTATAGAAACACATACTTATTCATACAGGAACTCTTTCAATCTCTCATTCTCACATATACTCACTTATATACACCAATAGTCACATATACTAGTTTAATAGATATGTAGTTACTCATAAAGACACTATTGAGACAGTCATTCACTCACTAACACACCCATACACACACTCATCCACCCATACAGTCCTGCACACATGCTGTCTTCAACACATACAAAGAGTGAATCACTCATTCATGCACCTATGCACTACGTAATACCCCCCACCGAACCATACAGACACTCAGACTGATACTCAAAAAAACAACTAATAACCTATATAGACACCCATGAAGCTAATCACCAACCCATGCAGCCACTTATACACAAAGTGAGAGACTGATACAGGTATTTTCATATTTAAACATTACTCAATAAGCCATGTATTCACTATGATACACTTAATCAGTCAGTTACACAATAAATTTTTCAAAAACAAAGCATCCATTTAGACACTTATATACCCATTTATTCTTCCATTGACCTTGAGATATACATATATAAAACATATTTAATTTTCAGAAAAACACACATTCACTGGATGATGTCATCAGTGATGTCATTTGAGATGTCATCAGTGATGTCATGAGTGATGTCAGTGACCATGTCATGAGTGATGTAATATGTGACGTCATCAGTAGTGCATTGCGGGCGCGCGAGTTATAGTTAGCTGAACTAACTATAACGGGGGAATTTCATTGGTTTTTTACGAGTGAAATGTCCAGCTAACTATAACATGTGTGAAACCTTTGGTTTTTTCATTGAATTTCTAAGGTTTTTTAAATGCTAATTCCTAACTATAACGTGTGTGAAACCCATGGTTTTTTCAGTGAATTTGCAAGGTTTTTTAAATGCTAATTCTTTTTTTTTGTTTTTTTTTTTCAATTTTTTTAACATATTTTAATTTTAATTTTCTATCCTTTTTTAAAGACTATGGTTAAATTTAAAACATTCTACAATATATTTTTTATTTTTTCCATTTTTTTAAACTAAACAGGTAAGATTTATTAGTATAACATAGTGTTTTTTTTAAAATTTTTTTATTATTTTTTTAACGTGCGCGTACGGTAAGTGCACGTCTTGCTTTTATAACGTTAGATTTCTACGCTGTTTGCGTTCATTTACGCAATTTGCGTAGACGTACGTCACGCGCGCGCAGCGCGTAACGCGTACGCTGCACGCGCATGTTACGCGGAAGTGAAGGGGCGTGCCTGTTTTGCGCATGCGCGCGTGTCTTTTTTACGCGCATGCGTACTTTTGCCGTAAGCGCTCTGTAAGCGCACCGTAAGCGTAACGTATGCGCACGGTGGGTCATGTGATCAAGAAACACACCTTTTGATTGGTTGAAACTACTTTCAGTTCTAGAACTCTCCTACACCACACCCATTCCCCTCATTTCTGCTTGTGACCCCTTAGGAGAAGGAGCTGAGTTGTCTTTGTGATACGATGGCAGAACAGCAGAACTCTTCTGAGAGTGAGGCTAGCAGCACTACCTTGAGGCAGAGAAGGAGGAAACAAAAGAGCTCTTTCATATGGGAGTATTTTTCTTTTCCAGAGGGCAAGAAAAAGGTAAATGCACCCTTCGTGACTTGTAAGCTTTGTGGCCGTGTACTTTCAAGAGGGAATCCCAACAAGAAGTATTCCTTCGGGAATCACACCATGTTGAGACACCTTCAAGATGTACACGGTAGGACACATGCTCGACATACTGAAGGTAACCCTTCAGTAAGTCAACCAAGCACATCCACAGCAGCTCAGCCTGGTCCATCATCTGCAGGGCTGAGTCCATCTTCGGTAGGTCAGCTGAGCCCTTCATCTGTGGGGGGAGCATCTCCTTTTTCTCGTGCTCTGGAAACCAACCATCGGTTTGCGAGGGTTTTAATTCGGTGCGCCACTTGTCATGATCTAATTTGTCATAGGGAGACCAGTTTTGCCCTAGTGAACAATTTAATAGATCAGCACATTTGTCGTACCGACTAATATTCCCATTCTTTCTTTCCTCTGTCCCTGCATGAACACAACGGCTCTTTTAAGAGCCAACCTTACCTTTTAACTTTTTTTTATATATTTTTTAAAACTTTTTTTTATTTTTTTTTTACCGTACGCGTACGGTACGCGTAATTTTTTTTTTTTTTTTTTAAAAACACTAAAAATCAATTATCACATTACAAGGTCCTTGAGAGACTACAATGATAAACTGAAAATGTGATTGTGGAGAAGTAGAAAAAAGGGACCATGACATTTTTGACTTACCATACCCACTCAAAAAATTATTTATTAATTAAAATTTAATTTTTATTGCTTTAAAAATGGTTCAAGTTTTCGAAAATTTTCTATCTCAATCTGAAAAAAAAGAAAAAAGTATTAATATTTAATAAAACATTTTATAATACAGTACACATATTTACATATTTTCCCCCAAAAAATGTTTGCCTTTTTTTTGCTGTTTTCAGAATATATTGCATTTCACTATAAATTGTGAAAGCAATTGCATTCATCATTTAACAGCGGGCAAAAAAAAAATAACAGTCTCAAAGATTGTTTTAAAAAAGCCCAGAATCTCTTCTCACTTAAACATAACATTATAGAAATCCATAATATTCTAAAAAAATATCATCTAATATCAATACTTATTTCTTTAAAATACCATCTGACATTTTTGTTTCAGAAGTATAATCACAAAAATATATCTCAAATAACTCCACAATACATCTGGTTCCATTTCCTTTAGGCCAAATAGTAATTTTAAAATTCTTTTTTGATTACATTTCCAATGTTATTCCAATAAAATTCCAAAATTTAAATTGTACAGATCTCACCGATTCTCTGTAACATTTTGGTTTCCGAAAGATTAATTAATAATTAAATAAGTCCACAATACAATTGTTTACCTTTCCTCATGGCCAAATAGTAATTTAAAAAATCTTTTTTGAATAAATTTCCAATGGTAATCCAATAACATTCCAAAATTTAAATTGTGCAGATGTTACCGATTTTCTCTAAATTTTTGGTTTTCGAAAGTTTCATTAAAAATTAAAAAACTCCACATTACAATTGGTTACCTTTCCCTTAGGCCAAATGATAATTTGAAAAATCTTTTTTTTTGAAAATTCCAATGCTAATCCAAAAAAATGGTAAAATTGTTTTGTACAGATCTTGCCAAGTCTCTCTAAAATTTTGGTTTCAGGAAGATTAGATAGGAATTTGCTAAATCAAAAGGCAAACGTTGCTTGAAAATCAATTTTGAATCATTACACAGTGTCCAGCCTTTTTCACATTTAAGATAAACTGTGTAATGTCCAGAAGTAACAGTAGGTGCTTCATGGAAAATTATTGCAACTGTTACAAAAGTTTTTCCTGAAATTGATAATTGCTGTCCTGTAAACTTCTTTATTAAAGTATCCAATTTTGAACCATCAGCTTTACATCGTTGCATCATTAAAATTACATACTGTCCGTATTCCTTTAAAATTAACGTTGAAAACATTTCAGATTGACACTCACCGCATTCCATGCTATGATTAGCATCTTTAACTAATTTAGCAAAAGTGACTGTTTTACTTTCTGGCAATGTTAAATAAATAAACCTTTCAGAATCAACATTAGAGCCACATGTATTGTAACAGTTTTCACAACTATGTTCCCATTTATAAGAGACACCAAACATATTTTCAATGGGAACCCCTTCTTCTTCCAGTACCTGAAGAAAAAACATCAAGAATTCCTGTGCGTCTTGCTGTACATTTTGAGAAAACTGTGTTCGTCCTGAACATACATCTAAAAGTTTTCTAATTTCAGTAGCACTTTCTATTTGAGTTTTATCATTACTCAGCTTTTGAAAAAGGAGACTCAACTCAGAACAGAATCTTTTTCTCTGATTTACTATTATCTGCTCTTGCACACTTTCCAGATAAAATGCAACATTCAGCACTACATTAGCGTAGCAGTTGACACCAGAGCTATTTTCAAAATGACAACCTACAACCTCTTCAACATTTTCCTTTTTCTTTTTGCTTGCAATTACATCACTCCTCTTTTTTTCCCTCCTCTCTACATCTTCATTACAGATATTCTCATTTCTCCTTTTACGAGAAACTACACGTTTTTCAAACACAGGATATTGACCTAAATGAGGAGCATAGGTTCTTCTTAATCTATTATACTCCTTTACACAATTTGTATCAGCACTAACTTTTGAGTCATCAAAGTCTATCATGAATAAACCAGATAATGTTTTCACTCGTGACAAAGCTACATAAGCCATACCTTCTTTGAACACAGTTGAACCAATGTTCACAAAAGCACAATCGACAGTCAATCCTTGAGACTTGTGAATAGTTACAGCATATGCTATAGAAAACGGAAACTGCTTCCTACGTACATATAAGTCTTTCACAAGCATGAAACGAACTGAACAACGACAAATGTCTTTAACTTCTTCTATCTGATCAAATTTTATTTTTAAACATTCAATTCCATCTTTTTTCTGATAATTAATAAAACCCACAACTCTTCCCATAGCTCCATTAACTAAACCTTTTTCAACATCCAAATTTCTCCTTAAAAATACTCTACAGTTCATGCAAACATATAGATTTTTTTCTAATCCAGCTGTTTTGGAAATGTTCTTCTCTAGTGAATCCAATTTATTTTTCAGTGTGCCTGTTAATGTGATAGTAATTCTTCCATCCTCAATTTTGTCCACTGCTTCCAATTTCCTGATATCTTCCTTTTCCAATTGTAAAAGCTCCTCATTGAATATTGAGCATTCACGTAGAGTTGGCATTAAGCAGATGACACTTTTCTTTTCTGCAATGTTCTTGTATATCTTCTCTGCAACTATTTCTTCCTTTGGAAATAAATTATGTAGCAGCCGACTCTGTAATGCTTTTTTGCCAACTTCTGTGAGTAGTCCAATTCTGATATCTTTCAGAATACTTCCATATTCTTCATCGTTTGCTTGCCTCATATTAGTAGTAAGTTCCTTGTACTCAAAGAAGGACCAAATATTTGCATTACCGATGCTTCCCAATGACTTCTTTGTGTCTTCATGTGTCACAGTATTAAACACTGGTTGTCCTTTAACTGGAGTAAGTTGTAGAAGATCCCCAAAAACTATGACATGTTTTCCACCAAATAACACGTCATAGTCTGTCCTTAGAATTTGCTGCATTCTTAAATGCATAAAGGCAACCATTAAGTTTGATACCATGCTCACCTCATCAATAATGAGAACTTGCATCTTCTTCAATACTCTTGAAACTTCCAAGCATGCTTCTCCAGTTAGCTTGTTGTATTGTATTTTGTTCTCATGCTCCACTGGTAACATTAGCAAATGATGTAAGGTGATTCCTTTTATGTTATATGCTGCTAACCCAGTTGGAGCAGTAACCACACAAGACAAAGTAGAATCCGTTTTTTGCTGTAGGTAGCTTCTGATGACTTTTATTAGGAAACTTTTTCCAGTTCCAGCTTGTCCGCTTACATACATCCTGATTGGATGAAATGATGTGCATGAGCACTCTTTTTTTTCATGTAGAAATCCGTGATCAATTTTGCTTCTGATCTCTTCATAAATTTGTTGCTGCTCTTCGTTCAGTTGTCTTTCCAAATTTTGTAAGTCTATAAATTCTTCTTGAGCTTGATTCATAGCCGTTTCCACTTCATTCATGGCTATTGATGCTTCATTTTCAACGATTGGTTGTCCTAGGGGATCTTGACTGAGTGTTCCTGAACTTTGGCTGACTTGAGAACTGTCTCTAGCTACTTCAGCTGCAATTGTAGTTTCCTGTTCAATTTCTTCATTTAACATTTGCAGATAAGTTGAGAATGTACTGCATTGTATGCTGTCTTTGCAAGCATTAAAAGAATCTTCATAGCTTTGAAATTCTCCCAGTAGTTCATCCTCTGTACGCCATGGTTTAAACAGCTGTAAAAGAGCCAAGTAGTATAATTCCTTTTTGTCAGTAGTGTCGCAACTCAGCTTCCTGTGATTTATCAAACTTCCTTTTGTTTGCTTCACCAAACATCCTTCCTCACCAATGACTTTATATTTTCCATTGTTGATGTCTTCTGCGGCTTTCCGTGAATAAATGTAGTTCTGCAGCACTTCATAGAGACACATGTTCTCCAGATGATGACTTCTTTTTGGATAATATGTGTCCAACATGTTTGATTTCAAAATATCTGTACTTTCTGGGTCATTCTCGGCCAAATATTCAATTTCTCCAACAGATTTCAGTACTCGATTTCTCATTGCTGCAAGGCCTAAACTTGCCCAAATTATTCTTCTTGATTTCGAGTAGAGACTTGCAGAAGATAACCTATCTGAACATTCATAGGATCCAATTTCTCGATGTGATAACATCTTTAAACTGAAACTGTACAGCTTCTTACTGACAGTCTTCTCGTGAGAAATCTCTTCCCACATTTCTTTCAATTCAGTTTTTTCAGATTTAGTAATGTAAGACGTTACATATCGAGCAACAGCAATGGAATTATCAGCTACATACTGTATATCCATGTTAGCATTCCACATGGATAAAATGACTGGGTTGTAGTCATTTATATTTTTTGATTCTTCTTTTCTTTTAAGGTTGTAGGTATTCTTAGGTGATTTTCTTGTGATAGTATGTCTCACAGATGACATAAAACTGTTTACTCTTCCATTTGAAAGAACAGGTCTAGGAAATCCAAATCGACATTTAGTGTAGTATTTATCTTTGCTCTTGTATTTCCGTCGACAGTATTTTCCACACCGATGACTTTGGAAACGTAAAACTTGCTCCTTTAACTTTTTCTCTTCTGTGCTTTTTGGTATAGCACATGTTGCATATTCTTCAATCTAAGATAACACTGCTTCATCAGTATCTGTTCCAAACTTTGGGGCATCCTTGATCCACAACAGCATATGAATATGAGGAGCACCTCTTGCCTGGTACTCTTTTCTCCAAAAGAAATACACTACTTCTCCAAGGGGTGGATTTGTTTTATTGCAGATGAAGGACATCATAGCCTCAAATCTATGATTGAAATATCTGCAAACATTAACCGGATCCAATGAGCACAGTTCTCCTGCTGTCTTGTATTCAATGTTTTTAATGTTTGAATTTGCCTCTCGTAGAAAATCCAGTAAATCATCCCAAGCGTACTCAGCACAGCTTAGGGTAAGGAACCATGTTGGTGTTCCTAAATTCCGTAACATGCATTTTAATTCACCATGGCGTCGGTACCAATATTCATTTGTCCCACGCTGACAAGCCATCAGATTGATCAGTTGTGTTTCCAAATGATCATCTCGGTGCTGCACTTTCTCCATAAAATCCTTAGCAGACACATTTTGTAAATGTACTCCACTTTTTAAAATGTGATTTACTGCATAAGATAGTGCAGACAAGTCGCTTTCAAATAAAAGATGGAACAAATAAGGAATACTTTGTCGAAATCTGGGATCTTCTGCATATAGTCTTGTAGTCCGATACTCAGAAGCTGGAATCTGTTCTGGACGTTCATCGTATCGTCCTCCTTTTCCTTTAGGAAACAGCTGGGGAAAACATCGAGCTTCCAAGCTCTCCTCCCATACACTCACGGGAGTTCCTTTTGCTTTCTTCATCTGAAACAGATCAAGATTGTCTCCCAAAACTTCTTTTGAATGTAGAGGATGTATGCTAAAATGTTCATAAATTTCTTCTTCCTTTGACTTGTCCACTTTTTCAATTTGTCCAGTTGGTGTTTCTGTGTCTTCTTGTAAATCTTCTTCTTCTTCTTCTTCTATATAAATTGATTCATACCATTTGTTATTCCTTTTCAAATACAAATTTGCTCTTTGTACTTTCCGTACATCTACCAGCTCCTGCCAAATCTTCTTATTCTTTGTAGGTACACCATTAACCAGAATAACTAATGGTTCAGTTTCCAAAGTATCTGCATCAATAGTTTCCATATTTTTTTTCAAATCCAAGGGCAAATACACCACTCTACCTTTTAAACCTCTCAGTAAATCTGAAGGAGGTAATTTGCCAGTTTTGGGCTCCATACGTACTATGGTCTGGAACAGATGAACACATTGAATAAGTATAGACTCATATTTATTTAATTCAGAAAGTTCGGCAGGAATAGCATCCAATTCTAAATTATTATGTACAGATCTGGTTGGCACTCTATTTTCCTCTAACTTGTTGTAACAGTATTTACAAATACGCTGATCTTCACCCAATTCAAAACAATTTTCAAGAAATATATATGTGGCAAAATCCTTCCACTTATAATTATCTTCATTTTCACTCTTTCTGTAGAGATCAACATTCCTAGTTTGTTTTCTATAATGAGTTCTGCGGCAACAAATACAAGTTATATTTGGTCTTTCATTAGAGATTATTGCAAATTTTGTTATGTGATCATTAAATGTTTTACTTACAGAGGGTTCTACATTCTCTTCCACTTCTTCCTCATTTACTGTGTCCTTTTCTGCACTGTCTTGTTCAGGACCAAAGTAACAAAACTGAATTTCATCAACAACCTTCTCTACATCTGATACCGATCCACGGAACAGAGCCCTATTCAATTCATCTAACTTTATTGCTGGACTTTTAGCAAAATACAACCGTCTCACAAACTTTCTCATTTCAGTATGATGAACAGCCAGCATCCTAAAATGATGGAAAACACTATTACACACTTTTCTAGATAGACAAGCCAGAGAATGACCCTGCAAACCAGTATTCTCTCTCACTCTACATGGATCTAGACTATGAAGCACCTTAATCTTCTGTTTTACACTTTTTTTACTATATTCTCTTAGAAACTCACGAAATTTATCAATAGATTCCTGACGCACAGTGCAAATACTACTACAATTCCAAGTGTACACTGGGGCTTTAGGACGTCTCCCCATAGCCTCATCCGCCATCACTTGTACCTCATCTCTTGGAACCATTATCTCCTTCTCCATTATGCAACCATTTTTCACTTCATAAGCACGACCTCTGGTGTCAACTGCATGCAGCAAACTATTACTTTGAAAATAACTCTCTTCATTAAAAAAAGGTTCACTACTTGAACTATGCATCCATTTTCCTAAAAACACTTTACAAAAGTTTGTTCTTTTCACTACTCTTTTCCTTTTGCTTTGTGATTTCAGTACATTAACCATTTTATCTAATGTACGCATCCTATTCAAAATTAAAATGAATAGTTTCCTTTTTAATTCTAATGCCTTTGCTGCAATGGCTTCAATTTCTTTTTTTCTCTTGTAATATTTTGCCTTTTTCTTATATTTCTTCACATCCTTTATCAAATTGGACATAACTCTTCTCTGAAACATTTTTCTACGTATCTCTTTAAACGCTGTTTTTCTGTTTAAGTTAATCTTTGTTATTGCAGAAGGTATATTTGCATTAACTAAATTCTCAATTTTTTCCTGTTCTTTTCTTTTGAAAACATTCTTTCCAGTACAGACATTTTGTGCATTTTTCCTTTTTTTGAAGATGTTCTTTAAAAAATCTTTTGTCTGCTTACCAGAAGACTTTCTCTTTTTCCCAACATGAGCATCTCCAACTAACTTAGGTCCTCCAGTTGTCTTCAAATATAGTTTTTTTTTGTGGTTTTTCGTTACTCTGGATTTTGTAGGCATCTTAAATTTTGTTCACTGCTCTTCAGCAATACCTGAAAAAAACTAAAAAAAAATTCCTTTTTTATATTTAAATATATTACTACATTTTTATGATCTTTTCAAATCTTAAAATACTAAGTACCCCTTTCCTAGAAGTGAAAATCACAATAACACATTCACAAATTAAATATCTAAAAACAATTCCTGTGTGCACACAGAGTCATTCTTTGAAATTAGGCAAAAAACGAAATTTCTTTGCCAATTGGAAAGCACACATTCTACTACTTTTTTGGCAAGTAATAAGTACTTTTACAGTCTGACACATTTTGAATCCACTTTTCAGATTCTGATAAAAGCACATGTCCAAACTGCTTTTTGAGACCAGCACCATGTGTAACCTGGGTGACTGACTACACTCCAGCAAGGGCAACCAGCCTTAGTGATGCTAAATGTATTTGCATTACTAAGTGCAACCTCAAACCCTAAAAGTATTCCTCATTTATACCACTACACCTTAATTTATGGTGAAAACATAGTCCATATTATTTTACATGTTTTTATTTGCATTATTAAGTGCAACCTCAAACCCCACTCAGTTATGAATACTGTGCATAATTCCACAGGATAAGCAGCTGGGTGTGTGCTAAAAGTCTGCTTCTGCATAAAAAAATAGCTCCCCCTTTCCTACTAATGCAACTGTAAAATTACCAGACCATAATGCAATAAATCTCTGCCTGTAATTCCTCTTTGCACACAGAGTCATGTTTTCATATTAGTCTGAAAACATAATTTATTTGCCAATTTGAAACCACACTTACTACTCTTTTTTTTGGCAAGTGATAAGTACTTTTACAGTCTGACACATTTTAAATCCACTTTTCAGATTCTTAAAAAAGCACATGTCCAAACTGCTTTTTCAGACCAGCAACATGTGTAACCTGGGTAACTGACTACACTCCAGCAAGGGCAACCAGCCTTAGTGATGCTGAATGTATTTGCATTACTGACTGCAATCTCAAACCCCACTCGGTTGTGAATATTGTGCATGATTCCACAGGATAAGCAGCTGGCTGTGTGCTAAGAGTCTGCTTCTGCACAAAAAAATAGCTCCCCCTTTACATCTATTGCAAATGTAAAATCACCAGAGCAATACGCAATAAATCTCTGCCTGTAATTCCTCTTTGCACACAGAGTCATGTTTTCATATTAGTCAAAAAACAAAATTTCTTTGCCAATTTGAAAGCACACTTACTACTCTTTTTTTTGGCAAATGATAAGTACTTTTACAGTCTGACACATTATGAATCCACTTTTTAGATTTTAAAAAAAGCACATGTCCAAACAACATTTTCAGACCAGCAACATGTGTAACCTGGCAGACTGAGTACACTCCAGCAAGGGCAACCAGCCTTAGTGAAGCTGAATGTATTTGCATTACTGACTGCAACCTCAAACCCCACTCGGTTGTGAATACTGTGCATGATTCCATAGGATAAGCAGCTGGTTGTGTGCTAAGAGTCTGCTTCTGCATAAAAAAATAACACCCCCTTTCCATCTAATGCAAATGTAAAATCACCAGAGCAATACCAAACAGCTTTCTGAGACCAGCAACATGTGTAACCTGGGTGACTGAGTACACTCCAGCAAGGGCAACCAGCCTTAGTGATGCTGAATGTATTTGCATTACTGACTGCAACCTCAAACCCCACTTGGTTGTGAATACTGGCATGATTCCACAGGATAAGCAGCTGGCTGTGTGCTAAGAGTCTGCTTCTGCACAAAAAAATAGCTCCCCCTTAACATCTAATGCAAATGTTAAATCACCAGAGCATAACGCAATAAATCTCTGCCTGTAATTCCTCTTTCCACACAGAGTCATGTTTTCATATTAGTCTGAAAACGTAATTTCTTTACCAATTTGAAACCACACTTACTACTCTTTTTTTTGGCAAGTGATAAATACTTTTACAGTCTGACACATTTTAAATCCACTTTTCAGATTCTTAAAAAAGCACATGTCCAAACTGCTTTTTCAGACCAGCAACATGTGTAACCTGGGTGACTGAGTACACTCCAGCAAGGGCAACCAGCCTTAGTGATGCTGAATGTATTTGCATTACTAAGTGCAACCTCAAACCCCACTCGGTTGTGAATACTGTGCATGATTCCACAGGATAAGCAGCTGGGTGTGTGCTAAGAGTCTGCTTCTGCATAAAAAAAATGCTCCCCCTTTACATCTAATGCAAATGTAAAATCACCAGAGCAATACGCAATAAATCTCTGCCTATAATTCCTATTTGCTACAGAGTCATGTTTTCATATTAGTCTGAAAACATAATTTCTTTGCCAATTTGAAACCACACTTACTACTCTTTTTTTAGGCAAGTGATAAATACTTTTACAGTCTGACACATTTTAAATCCACTTTTCAGATTCTTAAAAAAGCACATGTCCAAACAACATTTTCAGACCAGCAACATGTGTAACCTGGGTGACTGAGTACACTCCAGCAAGAGCAACCAGCCTTAGTGATGCTGAATGTATTTGCATTACTGACTGCAACCTCAAACCCCACTCGGTTGTGAATACTGTGCATGATTCCACAGGAAAAGCAGCTGGCTGTGTGCTAAGAGTCTGCTTCTGCATAAAAAAATAGCTCCCCCTTTCCTACTAATGCAAATGTAAAATCACCAGAGCAATACGCAATAAATCTCTGCCTGTAATTCCTATTTGCACACAGAGTCATGTTTTCATATTAGTCAAAAAACGAAATTTCTTTGCCAATTTCAAAGCACACTTACTACTCTTTTTTTTGGCAAGTGATAAGTACTTTTACAGTCTGACACATTATGAATCCACTTTTCAGATTCTTAAAAAACAACATGTCCAAACAACATTTTCAGACCAGCAACATGTGTAACCTGGGTGACTGACTACACTCCAGCAAGGGCAACCAGCCTTAGTGATGCTGAATGTATTTGCATTACTGACTGAAACCTCAAACCCCACTCGGTTGTGAATACTATGCATGATTCCACAGGATATTCAGCTGGCTGTGTGCTAAGAGTCTGCTTCTGCAGAAAAAAATACCTCCCCCTTTCCATCTAATGCAAATCTAAAATCACCAGAGCAATACCAAACAGCTTTCTGAGACCAACAACATGTGTAGCCTGGGTGACTGACTACACTCCAGCAAGGGCAACCAGCCTTACTGATGCTGAATGTATTTGCATTACTGAGTGCAACCTCAAACCCTTAAAGTATTCCTTATTTATACCAGTACACCTTAATTTATCGTGAAAACATAGTCCATATTATTTTACATGTTCCTCACATTTAAATTTCTCCCAAAACAGAAAATGATAAACACAACTTCAACAAAACGAATTCCAATTCTATTATTAATTTCTTAATTTACCATATACATCCCCTCTCAAACTCTAAACTCACCTTTAAAATTAGTTAGTTGTGAAAGAAATGTGGTACTCAAACAGCAGATTATCAGAGCCAGGATCTCTGTTCTGTACACCTCTCTCCTCTCAGCAGAACCAGATAATGGCAAACTTTCCCTCTCTTTTTCCACACATATACATGTAAGTTTCAAATCTCAGAGCTTCCCCCTTTTTTTCAAATGTAATCACACATTTCTATTGGTTGAAAACCAACCCTTTTCCAAAAGTACCCTTCCCCCAACTTGACTTCTGCCTAGTACCCTTCCCCCAACTTGACTTCTGCCTGCTACCATAGCAACAGCTCTTGAAACACTGCTGTGCAGAGTTAGGTCAGAAGTTCACCAAACAATGTTTCATTTCCAAAGAGCAGGAGTGCTTGACTTTTCAAACCTAACAGCAAATCCATAGTACTGTTCTTTGGTAACACATTTTTCTGTACCACTACAAAACATGCTTCTATAAATTTACACATACAGCCTAGTTTTTATTCTAGAATGGTATGAAACAGCCAATCAGTTTAAAAAAAAAATAAAATATGTATGCCTCCATTTCCAAACTGTCTTTCATTTCTTTTTACCATTCTACTGAATTACACCTCCTGAGTGCATCCAGTTCTCCTTTGAAGATGTTCACAGTGTGGATTGTAGGGCACAGCTATGTCTTCTGGAGTGAAAAGTATGCAGAGAAAACAGGTATGGTGAGAGACCTTGCTTTGCCAAATGTAGACATTAAATGGATTGGTCAGAGAGGGTTAAAGTGGCACCAATTGATGCCATTGGTGAAATCCTTCATGCAAATCCAACACCCTGACCTCATAATAGTGCACTGTGGTGGCAATGACCTAGGCACTTTGACTGGGGTAGGTCTGGAAATGCTTATGAAGGAGACCTTTGCACAACTGTTTTCACTTTTCCCTAAAACTGCCTTTGTGTTTTCTAACATATGCCAAAGGCAAAAATGGAACTGGTCCAATCATTTCTGTCCACAGATTGACAAAGCAAGAAAGCACGTCAACAAATCTGTTTCTGCTTTCCTCCGAGACTATGGTATGGGTTCCATTTACCACAACAACTTGCGTTACGACATGCAAGACATTTATAGAGGAGATGGTGTGCACTTCAATGATGAAGGGAACAGAGTCTTCCTCTTGAACCTTAGACTCTGCATCGGTACTTACTTGTAGGTACCAATAAAAAATCACTTCATAAACACAACGGCTCTTTTTAGAGCCCCCTAATATCTAAACACTTAAATCTGCATTTCATTTTTTTTTTTATTTTTTTTTTACCGTACGCGTACGTTGAGCTTACCGTACGCGTACCCCGCAATTTTTTTTTAAATTAATAAATATTTTTTTTGTACTTTTCTGTCCTTCTTTGACCCCCTTTTAAATGTTATGGGGTCTGTAACTCTATTCCTTGCCCCCTTTTCAAGTTATCACCCTTTTTTTCCTGAGTGAAACACACAAAATGGCGGCCGCCGCTTCCTGGTTTCGACCGATTCGAATGTTTACTAAGATCTAAGAGCCAATCAGAATCGCGCTCGCGCACGTCACCGTACGCGTACGGTAAGCGCACCGTAAGCGCACCGTAAGCTGGCTCAGATATATATATTGATTTAAAGGCTATTTTCTCAGAATCTACTGAACAGATTTACACCAAACCTACAAAAGGCACTTCCTTGACCTGAGGACTACCTCTCTGCCAAATTTCATTAAATTCTGTTCAGCCGTTCGGGCTGTAGCTCTGTCTAAAGGTCCTATGGAAAAATGCATGGGAAAAACGCGTTTTGGGACCCCCCTTTTATCTCAGCCCCCGCTTGACGAATCCCCCCGAGACTTTCAGGGTATGAGCAGAGCTCAACGCCCCACCTATTTTGAAAATTTCGCGAGGATTCGTCGACCGGCGCCAAAGTTATTCAAAATAGAATGTTGCGGATTTCCTATGGTAAGAGGGTCCTAACTATAACTACCTACTGGCGACCGCCAGTAGGTAATTACCTACTGGCGGTCACCAGTAGGTAGTTATAGTTAGGACCCTGTAATAGTAATAGTTTGCTGCATGCAGTTGACACCAGAGGTCCTGCTTACGAAGTGAAAAATGGTTGCATAATGGAGAAGGAGATAATGGTTCCAAGAGATGAGGTACAAGTGATGGCGGATGAGGCTATGGGGAGACGTCCTAAAGCCCCAGTGTACACTTGGAATTGTAGTAGTATTTGCACTGTGCGTCAGGAATCTATTGATAAATTTTGTGAGTTTCTAAGAGAATATAGTAAAAAAAGTGTAAAACAGAAGATTAAGGTGCTTCAAAGTCTAGATCCATGCAGAGTGAGAGAGAATACTGGTTTGCAGGGTCATTCTCTGGCTTGTCTATCTAGAAAAGTGTGTATTAGTGTTTTCCATCATTTTAGAATGCTGGCTGTTCATCATACTGAAATGAGAAAGTTTGTGAGACGGTTGTATTTTGCTAAAAGTCCAGCAATAAAGTTAGATGAATTGAATAGGGCTCTGTTCCGTGGGTCAGTATCAGATGTAGAGAAGGTTGTTGATGAAATTCAGTTTTGTTACTTTGGTCCTGAACAAACAGTGCAGAAAAGGACACAGTAAATGAGGAAGAAGTGGAAGAGAATGTACAACCATTTGTAAGTAAGACATTTAATGATCACATAACAAAATTTGAAAAAATCTCTAATGAAAGACCAAATATTACTTGTATTTGTTGCTGCAGAACTCATTATAGAAAACAAACCAGGTATGTTGATCTCTATAGAAAAAGTGAAAATGAAGATAATTATAAGTGGAAGGATTTTGCCACATATATATTTCTTGAAAATTGTTTTGAATTGGGTGAAGTTCAGCGTATTTGTAAATACTGTTATAATAAGTTAGAAGAAAATAGAATGCCGACCAGAGCTGTACATAATAATTTAGAATTGGATGCTATTCCTGCTGAACTTTCTGAATTAAATACATATGAGTCTATACTCATTCAATGTGTTCATCCGTTCCAGACCATAGTACGTATGGAGCCCAAAACTGGTAAATTACCTCCTTCAGATTTACTGAGAGGTTTAAAAGGTAGAGTGGTGTATTTGCCCTTGGATTTGAAAAAAAATATGGAAACTATTGATGCGGATACTTTGGAAACTGAACCATTAATTATTCTGGTTAATGGTGTACCTACAAAGAATAAGAAGATTTGGCAGGAGCTGGTAGATGTACGGAAAGTACAAAGAGCAAATTTGTATTTGAAAAGGAATAACAAATGGTATGAATCAATTTATATAGAAGAAGAAGAAGAAGAAGATTTACAAGAAGACACAGAAACACCAACTGGACAAATTGAAAAAGTGGACAAGTCAAAGGAAGAAGAAATTTATGAACATTTTAGCATACATCCTCTTCATTCAAAAGAAGTTATGGGAGACAATATTGATCTGTTTCAGATGAAGAAAGCAAAAGGAACTCCCGTGAGTGTATGGGAGGAGAGCTTGGAAGCTCGATGTTTTCCCCAGCTGTTTCCTAAAGGAAAAGGAGGACGATACGATGAACGTCCGGAACAGATTCCAGCTTCTGAGTATCGGACTACAAGACTATATGCTGAAGATCCCAGATTTTGACAAAGTATTCCTTATTTGTTCCATCTTTTATTTGAAAGCAACTTGTCTGCACTGTCTTATGCAGTAAATCACATTTTAAAAAGTGGAGTACATTTACAAAATGTGTCTGCTAAGGATTTTATGGAGATAGTGCAGCACCGAGATGATCATTTGGAAACACAACTGATCAATCTGATGGCTTGTCAGCGTGGGACAAATGAATATTGGTACAGACGCCATGGTGAATTAAAATGCATGTTACGGAATTTAGGAACACCAACATGGTTCGTTACCCTAAGCTGTGCTGAGTACGCTTGGGATGATTTACTGGATTTTCTACGAGAGGCAAATTCAAACATTAAAAACATTGAATACAAGACAGCAGGAGAACTGTGCTCATTGGATCCGGTTAATGTTTGCAGATATTTCAATCATAGATTTGAGGCTATGATGTCGTTCATCTGCAATAAAAAAAATCCACCTCTAGGAGAAGTAGTGGATTTCTTTTGGAGAAAAGAGTACCAGGCAAGAGGTGCTCCTCATATTCATATGCTGTTGTGGATCAAGGATGCCCCAAAGTTTGGAACAGATGCTGATGAAGCAGTGTTATCTTACATTGAAGAATATGCAACATGTGCTATACCAAAAAACACAGAAGAGAAAAAGTTAAAGGAGCAAGTTTTACGTTTCCAAAGTCATCGGTGTGGAAAATACTGTCGACGGAAATACAAGAGCAAAGATAAATACTACACTAAATGTCGATTTGGATTTCCTAGACCTGTTCTTTCAAATGGAAGAGTAAACAGTTTTATGTCATCTGTGAGACATACTATCACAAGAAAATCACCTAAGAATACCTACAACCTTAAAAGAAAAGAAGAATCAAAAAATATAAATGACTACAACCCAGTCATTTTATCCATGTGGAATGCTAACATGGATATACAGTATGTAGCTGACAATTCCATTGCTGTTGCTCGATATGTAACGTCTTACATTACGAAATCAGAAAAAACAGAATTGAAGGAAATGTGGGAAGAGATTTCTCACGAGAAGACTGTCAGTAAGAAGCTGTACAGTTTCAGTTTGAAGATGTTATCGCATCGAGAAATTGGATCCTACGAATGTTCAGATAGGTCATCTTCTGCAAGTCTCTACTCGAAATCAAGAAGAATAATTTGGGCAAGTTTAGGCCTTGCAGCAATGAGAAATCGGGTACTGAAATCTGTTGGAGAAATTGAATATTTGGCCGAGAATGACCCAGAAAGTACAGATATTTTGAAATCAAACATGTTGGACACATATTATCCCAAGAGAAGTCATCATCTGGAGAACATGTGTCTCTATGAAGTGCTGCAGAACTACATTTATTCACGGAAAGCCACAGAAGACATCAACAATGGAAAATATAAAGTCATTGGTGAGGAAGGATGTTTGGTGAAGCAAACAAAAGGAAGTTTGATAAATCACAGGAAGCTGAGTTGCGACACTACTGACAAAAAGGAATTTTACTACTTGGCTCTTATACAGCTGTTTAAACCATGGCGTACAGAGGATGAACTACTGGGAGAATTTCAAAGCTATGAAGATTCTTTTAATGCTTGCAAAGACAGCATACAATGCAGTACATTCTCAACTTATCTGCAAATGTTAAATGAAGAAATAGAACAGGAAACTACAATTGCAGCAGAAATAGCTAGAGACAGTTCTCAGGACAGCCAAAGTTCAGGAACACTCAGTCAAGATCCCCTAGGACAACCAATCGTTGAAAATGAAGCATCAATAGCCATGAATGAAGTGGAAACGGCTATGAATCAAGCTCAAGAAGAATTTATAGACTTACAAAATTTGGAAAGACAACTGAACGAAGAGCAGCAACAAATTTAGGAAGAGATCAGAAACAAAATTGATCACGGATTTCTACATGAAAAAAAAGAGTGCTCATGCACATCATTTCATCCACTCAGGATGTATGTAAGCGGACAAGCTGGAACTGGAAAAAGTTTCCTTATAAAAGTCATCAGAAGCTACCTACAGCAAAAAACGGATTCTACTTTGTCTTGTGTGGTTACTGCTCCAACTGGGTTAGCAGCATATAACATAAAAGGAATCACTTTACATCGTTTGCTAATGTTACCAGTGGAGCATGAGAACAAAATACAATACAACAAGCTAACTGGAGAAGCATGCTTGGAAGTTTCAAGAGTATTGAAGAAGATGCAAGTTCTCATTATTGATGAGGTGAGCATGGTATCAAACTTAATGCTTGCCTTTGTGCATTTAAGAATGCAGCAAATTCTGAAGACAGACTATGACGTGTTATTTGGAGGAAAACACGTCATAGTTTTTGGGGATCTTTTGCAACTTACTCCAGTTAAAGGACAACCAGTGTTTAATACTGTGACACATGAAGACACAAAGAAGTCATTGGGAAGCATCGGTAATCCAAATATTTGGTCCTTCTTTGAGTACAAGGAACTTACTACTAATATGAGGCAAGCAAACGATGAAGAATATGGAAGTATTCTGAAAGATATCAGAATTGGACTACTCACTGAAGCTGGCACGAAAGCATTACAGAGTCGGCTGCTACATAATTTATTTCCAAAGGAAGAAATAGTTGCAGAGAACATATACAAGAACATTGCAGAAAAGAAAAGTGTCATCTGCTTAATGCCAACTCTACGTGAATGCTCAATATTCAATGAGGAGCTTTTGAAATTGGAAAAGGAAGATATCAGGAAATTGGAAGCAGTGGACAAAATTGAGAATGGAAGAATTACTGTCACATTAACAGGCACACTGAAAAATAAATTGGATTCACTAGAGAAGAACATTTCCAAAACAGCTGGATTAGAAAAAAATCTATATGTTTGCATGAACTGTAGAGTATTTTTAAGGAGAAATTTGGATGTTGAAAAAGGTTTAGTTAATGGAGCTATGGGAAGAGTTGTGGGTTTTATTAATTATCAGAAAAAAGATGGAATTGAATGTTTAAAAATAAAATTTGATCAGATAGAAGAAGTTAAAGACATTTGTCGTTGTTCAGTTCGTTTCATGCTTGTGAAAGACTTATATGTACGTAGGAAGCAGTTTCCGTTTTCTCTAGCATATGCTGTAACTATTCACAAGTCTCAAGGATTGACTGTAGATTGTGCATTTGTGAACATTGGTTCAACTGTGTTCAAAGAAGGTATGGCATATGTTGCTTTGTCACGAGTGAAAACATTATCAGGTTTATTCATGATAGACTTTGATGACTCAAAAGTTAGTGCTGATGCAAATTGTGTAAAGGAGTATAATAGATTAAGAAGAAGCTATGCTCCTCATTTAGGTCAGTATCCTGTGTTGGAGAAACGTGTAGTTTCTCGTAAAAGGAGAAATGAGAATATCTGTAATGAAGATGTAGAGAGGAGGAAAAAAAAGAGGAGTGATGTAATTGCAAGCAAAAAGAAAAAGGAAAATGAAGAACAGGTTGTAGGATGTCATTTTGAAAATAGCTCTGGTGTCAACTGCTACGCTAATGTAGTGCTGAATGTTGCATTTTATCTGGAAAGTGTGCAAGAGCAGATAATAGTAAATCAGGGAAAAAGATTCTGTTCTGAGTTGAGTCTCCTTTTTCAAAAGCTGAGTAATGATAAAACTCAAATAGAAAGTGCTACTGAAATTAGAAAACTTTTAGATGTATGTTCAGGACGAACACAGTTTTCTCAAAATGTACAGCAAGACGCACAGGAATTCTTGATGTTTTTTCTTCAGGTACTGGAAGAAGAAGGGGTTCCCATTGAAAATGTATTTGGTCTCTCTTATAAATGGGAACATAGTTGTGAAAACTGTTATAATATATGTGGCTCTAATGTTGATTCTGAAAGGTTTATTTATTTAACATTGCCAGAAAGTAAAACAGTCACTTTTGCTAAATTAGTTAAAGATGCTAATCATAGCATGGAATGCAGTGAGTGTCAATCTGACATGTTTTCAACGTTAATTTTAAAGGAATACGGACAGTATGTAATTTTAATGATGCAACGCTGTAAAGCTGATGGTTCAAAATTAGATACTTTAATAAAGAAGTTTACAGGACAGCAATTATCAATTTCAGTAAAAACTTTTGTAACAGTTGCAATAATTTTCCATGATGGACCTACTGTAACTTCTGGTCATTACACAGTTTATCTTAAATGTGAAAAAGGCTGGACACTGTGTAATGATTCCCAATTGATTTTTAAGCAACGTTTGCCTTTTGATTTAGCAAATTCCTATCTAATCTTCCTGAAACCTAAATTTTAGAGAGATTTGGCAACATCTGGACAAAACAATTTTACCATTTTATTGGATTACCATTGGAATTTTCAAAAAAAATGATTTTACAAATTACCATTTGGCCTAATGGAAAGGTAACCAATTGTAATGTGGACTTTTTCAATTTTTAATGAAACTTTGGAAAACCAAAAATTTAGAAAAAATCGGTAACATCTGCATAATTTAAATTTTGGAATGTTATTGGATTGCCATTGGAAATTTATTCAAAAAAGATTTTTAAAATTACTATTTGGCCATGCGGAAAGGTAAACAATTCTATTGTGGACTTATTTAATTATTAATAATTCTTTCGGAAACCAAAATGTTACAGAGAATCGGTGAGATCTGTACAATTTAAACTTTAGATTTTTATTGGATTACCATTGGAAATTTAATCAAAAAAGAATTTTAAAATTACTATTTGGCCTAAAGGAAATGGAACCAGATGTATTGTGGAGTTATTTGAGATATATTTTTGTGATTATACTTCTGAAACAAAAATATCAGACGGTATTTTAAAGAAATAAGTATTGATACTAGATGATATTTTTTAAGAATATTATGCATTTCTATAAAGTTATGTTTATGCAAAAAGAGATTGTGGGCTTTTTTAAAACAATCTTTGAGATTGTTAATTTTTTTTTTGCCCGCTGTTAAATGATGAATGCAATTGCTTTCACAATTCATAGTGAAATGCAATATATTCTGAAAACAGCAAAAAAAAGGCAAAACATTTTTGGGAAAAATATGTACATATGTGTACTGTATTATAAAATGTTTTATTAAATATTAATACTTTTTTCTTTTTTTTCAGATTGAGATAGAAAATTTTCGAAAACTAGAACCATTTTTAAAGCAATTAAAAAAAAATTAAATGAATAAATATTTTTTTGAGTGGGTATGGTAAGTCAAAAATATCATGGTCCCTTTTTTCCACTTCTCCACAATCACATTTTCAGTTTTTCATTGTAGTCTATCAAGGACCTTGTAATGTGATAATTGATTTTTAGTGTTTTTAAAAAAAAAAATAATAATAATTACGCGTACGGTAAAAAAAAAATCAAAAAAAAGTTTTAAAAACATATATAAAAAATAGATGAAAGGTAAGGTTGGCTCTTAAAAGAGCCGTTGTGTTCATACAGGGACAGAGGAAAGAAAGAATGGGAATATTAGACGGTACGACAAATGTGCTGATCTATTTTATTGTTCACTAGGGAAATACTGGTCTCCCTATAACAAATTAGATCATGACAAGTGGCGCACCGTATTTCAACCCTCAGAAACCGAGGGTTAATTTCCTGAGGAGAAGAAAAAGGAGATGCTCCCACCACAGATGAAGGGCTCACCTGACCTGCAGAAGAAGGACTCGGCCCTGCAGATGATGGTCCAGGCTGAGCTGCTGTGGATGTGCTTGGTTGACTTACTGAAGGGTTACCTTCAGTATGTCGAGCATGTGTCCTTCTGTGTACATCCTTAAGGTGTCTCAACATGGTGTGATTCCCGAAGGAATACTTCTTGTTGGGATTCCCTCTTGAAAGTACACGCTTACACAGCTTACAAGTCACTAAGGGTGCATTTACCTTTTGCTGGCCCTCTGGAAAAGAAAAATTCTCCCATATGAAAGAGGTCTTTTGTTTCCTCGTTCTCTGCCTCAAGGTAGTGCTGCTAGCCTCACTCTCAGAAGGGCTCTGCTGTTCTGCCATCGTATCACAAAGACAACCCAGCTCCTTCTCCTAAGGAATCACAAGCAGAAATGAGGGGAATGGGTGTGGTGTAGGAGAGTTCTAGAACTGAAAGTAGTTTCAACCAATCAAAAGTTGTGTTTCATGATCACATGACCCACCGTACGCTTACGGTGCGCTTACGGTGCGCTTACGGCAAAAGTACGCATGCGCGTAAAAAAGACACGCGCACGCGCGCATGCGCAAAACAGGCACGCCCCTTCACTTCCGCGTAACGTACGCGTGCAGCGTACGCGTTACGCGCTGTGCGCGCGTGACGTGCGTCTACGCAAATTGCGTAAATGAACGCAAACAGCGTAGAAATCTAACATAATTAAAGCAAGACATGCGCTTACCGTACGCGCACGTTAAAAAAAAAAAAGGAAGAAAAAAAAAGGAAAAAAAAAAAAATATGTAATACTAATAAATTTTACCTGTTTATTTTAATAAAATGGTAAAATAAAAACATATTGTAGAATTTTTAAAATTTAACCATAGTCTTTAAAAAAGGATAGAAAATTAAAATAAAAATATGTTAAAAAAAAAGAAAAAAAAATAAAAATTAGCTTTTAAAAAACCTTGCAAATTCACTGAAAAAACCATGGGTTTCACTCACGTTATAGTTAGGAATTAGCATTTAAAAAACCTTGCAAATTCACTGAAAAAAACATGGGTTTCACACACGTTATAGTTAGGAATTAGCATTTAAAAAACCTTAGAAATTCAATGAAAAAACCAAAGGTTTCACACATGTTATAGTTAGCTGGACATTTCACTCGTAAAAAACCATTGAAATTCCCCCGTTATATTTAGTTCAGCTAACTATAACTCGCGCGCCCGCAATGCACTACTGATGACGTCACATATTACATCACTCATGACATGGTCACTGACATCACTCATGACATCACTGATGACATCTCAAATGACATCACTGATGACATCACTGATGACATCATCCTTGTGATAGAGTGGCAGACCTCCTCTTCCCCTAATATAACCATTGAAACACACATTCAAAAATAGAAACTAAAATGTTCAAAATAATGAACATATCAATATCAGTTACAACAACCTAATCAGTAATTCTAAGAACCACATACACATACAGTCATTCACCAACAGTCCTCTACAGTCACTCATACATGTACTCACTCATCATATGTATTCATACACCTATACATCCTGTTACACAACGCCACTCATCCATAGAGTTACTCACACACATAGTCACTCATGCTAATAAAGAATCAAACATCCATTTACTTGCATATACAGTTATACACACACCACCACACTTACTTCTACAGAAACTTACATATACTTACTCTTTTAAACAATAACTTATAGAAACACATAGTTATTCATACAGGAACTCTTCCAATCTCTCACTCTCACATATACTCACTTATATACACCAATAGTCACATATACTAGTTTAAAACATATGTAGTTACTCATAAAGACACTATAGAGACAGTCATTCACTCACTAACACACCCATGCACACACTCATCCACCCATACAGTCCTGCACACATGCTGTATTCAACACATACAAACAGTGAGTCACTCATTCATGCACCTATGCACTAAGTAATACCCCCCACCGAACCATACAGAAACTCAGACACTCATACTGATAAAAAAACAACTAATAACCTATATAGACACTCATGTAGCTACTCACCAACCCATGCAGCCACTTATACACAAAGTAAGAAACTGATACAGATATTTTCATATTTAAAGATTACTCAGTAAGCCATGTATTCACTATGATACACTTAATCAGTCAGTTACACAAAAAAAAATTCAAAAAAAAAGCATCCATTTAGACACTTATATACCCATTTATTCTTCCATTGACCTTGAGATATACATAAATATAAAACATATTTAATTTTCAGAAAAACACACAATCACTGGATGATGTCATCAGTGATGTCATTTGAGATGTCATCAGTGATGTCATGAGTGATGTCAGTGACCATGTCATGAGTGATGTAATATGTGACGTCATCAGTAGTGCATTGCGGGCGCGCGAGTTATAGTTAGCTGAACTAACTATAACGGGGGAATTTCAATGGTTTTTTACGAGTGAAATGTCCAGCTAACTATAACATGTGTGAAACCTTTGGGTTTTTCATTGAATTTCTAAGGTTTTTTAAATGCTAATTCCTAACTATAACGTGTGTGAAACCCATGGTTTTTTCAGTGAATATATATATATATATATACCGCAAAAGTTACCTCTATTGAGAGAGCCCACACAAGGGTGAATAATGCTTCAAAATGTATTCATGGCTGCAGCGCAACTCCGTAGGTAGTGCTAAGTCTATCAATTAAGCCAGACGCGTTTCGGGCCCCTGCACTTAATCATTGGCTTTGGACAACTGGAAATGCAAAAGCTAATGGTGCACCTGTGGTTGTTTACAATCTCATGCCCCCGTGGGCGCGGCCGCTTGCCCAGCCTCCTGGGACTTGAAGTGCACCTTAGTGTTATTCATGTGAGCCTCGCAGCAAGCCAGTGGTAAGTTCATCAGTATTCCCCATGATGATCTTACCACTGGTTTGCTGCGAGGCTCACATTTTGCATTTCAAGGGCAGTGGCCCGAAACGCATCTGGCTTCATTGATAGACTTTGCACTACCTATGGACTTGCTCTGCAGCCATGAATAAATTTTGAAGCACTATTGACCCGTGTGTGGGCTCTCTCAATAGTGGTAACTTTTGCGGTATATGTTGAAACGGCCTTCCTAGCCGTGAGAGAGTCCCGCTGCGTTTCTAGCAGACCTGGATGACACCAACCGGCAGGACGGGAGCTGGTATTCGTGACAGAAAGGTGTTTGCGCAAATCTTCGAGGACTGCAAAGTGGCCCACTTGGGGAATACTGATGAACTTACCACTGGTTTGCTGCGAGGCTCACATGAGTAACACTAAGGTGCACTTCAAGTCCCAGGAGGCCGTTCAAGCAGCCGCGCCCACGGGGACGTGGGATTGTAAACAACCACAGGTGCACCATTAGCTTTTGCATTTCCAGTTGTCCAAAGCCAATGATTAAGGGCAGGGGCCTGAAACACGTGTGGCTTCATTGATAGACTTTGCACTACCTACGGAGTTGCACTGCAGCCATGAATACATTTTGAAGCACTATTCACCCGTGTGTGGGCTCTCTCAAATAGAGGTAACTTTTGCGGTATATGTTGAAACGGCCTTCCAGCCATGAGAGAGTCCCGCTGCGTTTCTAGCAGACTTGGATGACACCAACCAGCAGCCATCAAAGCAGGAGGGGAGCTGGTATTCGTGACAGAAAGGTGTTTGCGCAAATCTTCGAGGACTGGAAAGTGGCCCACTTGGGGAATACTGATGAACTTACCACTGGTTTGCTGTGAGGCTCACATGAGTAACACTAAGGTGCACTTCAAGTCCCAGGAGGCCGTGCAAGCGGCCGCGCCCATGGGGGCGTGGGATTGTAAACAACCATAGGTGCAACATTAGCTTTTGCATTTCCAGTTGTCCAAAGCCAATGATTAAGGGCAGGGGCCCGAAACGCGTCTGGCTTCATTGATAGACTTTGCACTACCTATGGAGTTGTGCTGCAGCCATGAATACATTTTTAAGCACTATTCACCCGTGTGTGGGTTCTCTCAATAGAGGTAACTTTTACGGTATCTATATATATATATATATATATATATTCACTGAAAAAACATAGCTTTCAGGGGCGTTATAGTTAGGAATTAGCATTTAAAAAATATTAGCTATTCACCGAAAAAACCATAGGTTTCAAGGACGTTATAGTTAGTTGGACATTTGACTCATATAAAACCAGAGAAATTTGCCTGTTATACTTAGTTGAGCTACCTCTAACTTGCGCCCCCGCAATGCACTGCTGATGACGTCACATATTACATCACTCATGACATGGTCAGTGACATCACAGATGACATCTTAAATGACATCACTGATGGTTTTTTAAATGCTAATTTCTAACTATAACGTGACTGAAAACTATGTTTTTTTCAGAGAATTTCAAAGGTTTTTTAAATGCTTATTTCTATTTATAACGTTCATTAAAACTATCTGTTTTTCTGTGTTTTTTAATTATCATCCCATTCTCAACTTGGTGAAAACTGCAAATCTCACCACTCTTCCATCAATACCTTACACCAACAAAATCGCCACAAAGAAGAGCCACATCTAACGCTAATGAAATGCACAGTAGGCGTTCCCGTGCAAGAAAAAAACGAAAACACCATTTCCCCATATTTTCAACGACCAGCCAAATCTGCAATGCGATCCAAAAAGCAGGCGATAAGCCGAGTTAGCAGTAACAAATTAACATCAACCTTTAACTGGTGTAAGGAGGTCGACTATCTACTCCGTTATTTCGACCCAACTCACAGCCACATCTAAAGACCAACACGTGATACAGCTACTGATCATGCAGCTCCAACACCCAACAACGCCACAACACCCAGCCCCACCACCACCAGAACCTCCCCCCCGGACCACCCACCCTACTACCACTGAGGCAGCACAAAACAGAACAATGGACCTTCCCAAAACGCCATGCCCCTCAGCCACACAATAGCTGAATGTTGGGAGATGAGCAACCAACTAAATATGAAGGAGGCAAGTCACCCATCACTGATAAAGCATACAATGCCAAGTGTAACACTCATGTGCTGCACAAACCTCACTATGCAAAGCACAAACCTCTCCATGTGGAGATATACTATTGATACTTACAGTGTAGTGCACAGTGGATGCAACCATGTTACCTCAGGCAGTGGGGAAGATCTCGGTCATGTAGCTGTGTTGTCCCCGACTGGAAGCGGAAGCGGAGTGGGCTGCTCCAACGTACGCCACGCCAGCATAGGAGTATGAATAAATAGACCAGGCCTTAGGCGTGGTTCACTTGTGGGAATACCGAGTCTGTCAGAATGGCAGCCCTCACCCTGGCACGTGGCAGCCGCCATAACCGTGGGCCTCCTCGACACAGGGCCCCTGCGAACCCAGCGGCACAGCTCACAATTCAGATGCAGTGGCAATTGCAGATGTCGCAGTCCAGTTCGCAATACACATTGCTCCCAGTGCGGCCCAGCCAGACCACGCATCATCGCAGGGTGTGCACACGCTGTGCGCTTCAGGTACTACTAGCTCACTGCACCATAAGTCATCGCCACTTGGCCTTATCAACGCAGAATTCTTTAGACAAAACACATTGCTCCCAGTGCGGCCCGCTGGGACCACGTCTCATCACAGGGTGCGCACACGCTGAGTACTCCAGGTGCCACTAACTGTGCAGCTCAACTCAACGCCACGTGGCTGTGCACCCATCCTGACCGCTGCCTCCGCCCTACACTGGAGTTACATGGTACACAATTCAACATTAGTAGCGACGCAAATTGTGTAAGAGACTATAATGGGTTCAGAAGAACAAATGTTTCCAACCTGTGCAGCTCAAGTCAACGTCACCTGCCTGTGGGCCTTTGCTGACCGCTGCCTCCAGCCTACACTGTGGAAGACCGGTGACACGTGGTGCCAACTAACCCTGTTCAACATAAAGACGATCCCACATGTGGAACTGTGTCCTGAGCCTGAATGGCAGTGACCCCAACTTGCCAGCGACCACAGCACCAGACTCCCTTCGATTAATGTGGCTTATTTGCATATCGAAGTCATCAATGTGGAAAGTATTGCTGACAAAAAGATAACGCAAAAGATACATTTTACACAAACTGTTGATTTCCCTTTCCACGTCCAGTGATTTCCAAAGGAAGAGTGAACAGTTTTATGTCAGTACCATCACTCGAAAATCACCTAAAAATACTTATATTTAAAAAGAACAGAAGGGTCGAAGTACAATAATGATTACAATACGGAGATTTTGAAGATCTGAAATGCAAATTTGAACATACAATATGATGCACATAACTTAATTGCTGTTTCTCACTATGTCACTTCATATATTACTATCTCTGAGAAGACAGAATTTAAAGAAATGTGGGAAGAAATTTCACAGGAGAAGACACTTAGGAAAAAAATGTACAGCTTCAGTTTGAAGATACTTTCACATCGAGAAATTGGATCCTACCAATGTTCGGATTGATAGACATCTGCAAGTTTATATTCAAAGTCAACAGGAACCATTTGGATAAGTCTAGGTTTTCCTGCGGCACGAAATCGAGTTTTAATATAAAAGTTATAAAACAAATTTGTGATGATATAGACTTACGTTTCTTTGCTAGTCAAGAGAACTGTACAGAAAATAACAGTTGGATACGTCTAGGTGTTGATCAACAAATGGAAAATAATACTACTGTGAAGTTTGAAAAAGAAATAACAAAGTTTAAAGTAGTTTGTGGTGAAAATCCCAACTATGTTTATATTTATGCCGACGTACTCATTATAAAATCCAAACTAGGAATGTAGATGTACTACCACTAACCCTGTTCAACACAAGTTGATCCCACATGTGTAACTGTGTCCTGAGTCCTGAATGTCAGTCACCCCAAGTCCCTGGCAGCGACCACAGTACTACACTCCCTTCGATCACTGAGGCATATTTCGATATGCAAGGCCAGCGACACGTAGTCCCACTAACCCTCTTTAACACAAGCCGATCCCACATGTGTAACTGTGTCCTGAATGGCAGTGACCCCAAGTCTCTGGCAGCAACCACAGCAGCATACTCTCTTTGATCAGTTAGACATATTTCCATATGCAACGGCGACAACATGTGCTGCCAATAACTCTGCTCAACACAAGCCGATCACACATGTGTAACTGTGTCCTGAGTCCTGAATGGCAGTGACCCCAACTCCGTACCACCACACTCCCTTTGATCAGTGAGGGGTATTTCCATATGCAACTACAGACTCCAGTAGGCAAGTAAGTATCACAGTCCTACACCCTACATGTTATCCTTTTAGTATCCTTGCTTCAAGAACTTTTTTTTATATCAGTTATAGCTTTACTACAATAACCAAATTAATCTTCAAATGAAAACTAAAATGGAATAGCAGTCTACACTGCAGGCAGTACAGCTCGCAATTCCATTTTTAAATGCTAATTTCTAACAGCAAGATTGTACTCAGAAAATACAACACTTCGTCAGTGTATTCTATACTTATTTCATCTTTTCATCATACGCCTACAGTGCACTCACTAGGGCTCCCAATGGAAATTATTTCTTCATTCATTAACTACAGAGTCCACTAGGCAAGTAACTATTACAGGCCTCAAATCTACATAATATACTTTTAGTATCCTTTCTTCTTGAATTTTTTTTATATCAGTTATACCTTTAGTACAATCACCAAATTCATTTTCAAGTACAAACAAACATTCAGCAGTCTACACTGCGGGCAGCAGACCTTGCAATTTGAATTTTGGACACGTGGTGCCAACTAACACTGTCCAACACAAGCCGATCCTACATCTGTAACTGTGTCCTGAGTCCTTAATGGCAGTGACCCCAAGTCCATGGCAGCCACCACAGCAGCAAACTTCTTTGATCAGTTAGACATATTTCCATATGCAGTGACCCAAAACTTCATGGCAGCGACCACACCACCACACCCCCTTCGATTAGTGAGGAGTATTTTCATATTGAAGGCTGGCGACAAGTGGTGCCACTGAACCTCCACTACGCAGGCTGGTGAGGCCACCAATGTGTGCACGTGGCTGTGGACCCTTGCTCACCGCTACCTCTGGCCTACACTACGATCAGCAGGCCTCACAATTCAGATACAGTCGTAATTCCACATGACACAGTCCTATAGCCAAGACACATTGCTCCCAGTGCGGCCCGTCCACACCAAGCATCATCACAGGCTCATACACTCTCAATACTTCTGGTGACACTAACCCTCTTTAACTGAAGCCGATCCCACATGTGTAACTGTGTCCTGAGTCCTGAATGGCAGTGACCTCAAGTCCGAGGCGGCAACCACACAACATACTCCCTTCGATTTGTGAGGCATATTTCGATATACAAGGCCGGGGACACTAACCCTATTTAACACAAACCGATCCCACATGTGTAACTGTGTCCTGAATCCTGAATGGCAGTCACCCCAACTTCGTGGCAGCGCCCACAGCATTTTTTTATATGTAAATCTATACATGTCTAAGACTCTTCTTTGTCCAACCGCACAGGGACACTTCCGGGCCCAAAAAGGTTGTTGGGGGTATGATGGTAATGTGGGAAGAGGGTGCGTTACCTGCTGATGTGGGGAGAGGCAGCGTCAAAGGGGTATCATTCACAGAAAGAACTCCGATATGTTTTCACAAATGCCTCGGACAAATGCCAGCTGACGGACTGCATCACAAAATGATTTTTCAATACTTATGTAGTGTGAGTTATGAACAGTTAGCACCCAGGCTCGCAGAGGGACAGCTGCGGCCCGTCCTATCCCTGCCCTGTTCCGTTGTATGCTACACCACACCACGCCACTCAGATTACGTTCCGACGATGGCCCCACATACCTACCTGTCGCAGGCATACTTGCTGTTGGTGTGCAGGTCAGTGGTCTAGTTCTCAACATCTCATGGCCACTCCCTGAGGGCAGGTTTGCACACACACCACACCCTTCCAGCACATGCATCACAGGCCATGTGACCATGCAAATATAATAGATCGACAACGTCGTGTCCTTTATTGCCGGTGCTGACTAGATGCCGGACGCTCCACGTGTCTCAACCATAAAGAGTCTTTCAAAACTTGCGCAGAAGGTTACTCGCACCCTAATCTGTATAGCCCTCAGGGGCCTACCACCCCCTTGGTGCGGACTTCACATGCACAGGGTTAGTGCCACCCGAAGCTCATATGGCCATCAGGGGCCTACCACCACGTGGCACGAACTTAACTTCCACAGGCTTAGCAGCCCCAAAAGCTGATGTGGTCTCTGCCATTGATGACTCAGGACTCAGAGACATGTGTGAGATCTGCCGGGCCGTGGAGAAGATGATGTGGTCTCCACCATTCATGACTCGGTGACATCTGTGCGATCCGCCAATCACTTGATGTGGTCTCCACCATTCATGACTCAGGACTCAACGACATATCTGGGATGCGCGGAGTTTTGACGGGTACGTGGAGTGCCCACTGCTGCACACTCCGGTGGCACCAGGTAATTATTTGCTCATGGATGCGCAGGGGCGGCCGTGTATCTCTCTCTCTCTCTCTCTCTCTCTCTCTCTCTCTCCCTCTCGCTCTTTCTCCCTCTCTCTCTCTCTCTCCCCCTCTTTCTCTCACTCTCCCCCTGCTCTCTCTCCTCCCCTCTCTCCCTCTCTCTCTCTCTCACTCTCTCTCTCTCTATATATATCTTCCTTCTTTTCCTTCTATCTCTCTAACTCTCTCTTCCTTCTCCCTTTCTCACTCTTTTTCTCTCTGTTTTTTTTTTCCTTCTCTTTTTCTCTATGTCTCTCTCCTTTGATATGCGCATTACACACGTCCTTATTTTGTGCTTTATTTTCCAGGCTCTGTCATCCACATCCATGGTCCCCACAGCAGTGTTTCACCTTGTTATTTTGTATTTTTGGGGAAAAATAAAGTTTGAATTTATTTTTAATAAAGTTTCTGGTTGTTTTCGTAACTGCTGTGTAACTCTTTCTTGATCTTATTACTGTTATTTGATGAAGTCCACCATGGTCTTAAATTTTGGAGGACTTATCACAGGAATACTGGTGATGTCTGCAGTTTCCACCAACTTCTGAATAGTGTGCTAGATTTATCTCAACTTTACTTCCATTAAAGTGCTGATAATGAAATGCAGACTGGCCGTTCCCATGCAAAAAGACACGAGGTGCACCGTTGCGATTTATTCTAAATACTAAAATCCTGTATTGAATTGCACTGACGTAGTGGCTGCACTCACAGTGTACACACAAAATCATTTAGAAAACCTCATTGTATGTATATTGATTGGGAATCGGGCGTCAGGTGCTGGATCTTGACGAGATACACTGCCCAGTTTGTATATTGTCCTGCACACGCAAACAATCCCATCACAACTTTCACACCAACTGCAATGCAAAACAAATTCCGGCGATAAGCCATGTTAGCAACAGAGATTTTACACCTGCTTTCTGATGATGTTAAGCAGGACGACTGCCTGCACCATGAAAGAGAACACAGCCAAGAGCCACACCAGAACACCCACAGGTGCCATAGAATAAATGAGCATGATACAGGGATACCCATGAGGGCCACAAGACTCTTCGGAACAACTCCGGGACCGCCAACGGCCCCCAAACGCGCATCTGAGCAAGTGTGTCCCTCTGGTCATTGTGTTAGCATGATAGGCACCAGCCCTGCTACATCACAGTGTTCTATCACCTCAGTGTTGGCAGTGAGCCTGGACATGTAGCTACGCACGCATCCTCCTGCATGCACAACCGGCGTGTGCTGGTCTGGAGTACACAGGTCAGCGCAGGGGTGGGAGGAGCAGCTATTTGCAACGTAAGAGAGAGTGAAATCACCCATGTACCACGTGCTGGGCATCTCATCCATGGTGACCACGGTCGCAGACATCCCACAACACCAACGACTCGCCTTTGTACACATCCTCTATGAATGCAGCGTGGTTTTCACTTCTATGCTCGTTCACTGGTGTGAAGTTGGCGAGTTGTGTGACTTCTGCTCCTTGTTGGTGTGTTTCATTTTGGCCATTGTTTGTCTATACTTGTGCTATACTTAATTGTGCATGTCTGCCATTCTGCCCATCTCCCCCCGTCCCCTCACTCCATGCTTCTTCCTCTTCCTGGTGCTGTTCTGTCTATAATTTTGTTGCTCCACCATAAATACATGTAAAGAACAAATTAGAATAGTTCCTTGATTCTTTTAGGTTTCAAAACTTCTCTCTCTTGGTTTCTTTTTAATTTTCCATATAAACAGTTTTTTTAAATATTCAACAACACATAGAAGTCATAAGTGTAACGTATTCTATCAACACACTTTCTAGAACATTCTACAACATGTGCAGGTTAAAAGTTCATCAATCTATTTAAACGTAACCATATTTTTTGCAACATTTTCTCGAACATTTAACGGCACGTGCAGGTTAAAAGTTCACAATTGTTTTAAGTTCGAACAGTGCCTTCCAAATGCAAGTAGCAGGTGTGGTTGAGTTGACAACTTTTATCCCATGATATGTACTCCACGTTGAAACTGCTTTTTCTTAACCAATCACAAAGATGCTTTTCCACAAAACGAATGTGCACCCTACTTTTAAAAAAGAATGCTTTTCGTCTCCCAATCACGTATCGTTTTGTATGGCAATAAAAAGTAGTTCCCCATCTTTAAATATATCTCTTATTCTACCAAGGAACTGCATGAGCTACAGACATCTTTCCATACCTTCCAAGCATACCTTCAAAATGTTAGTGTGGATCGTAGGACATAGCTATATTTTCTGGTGCAAGAGGTATGCAGAACAGAGATGTTTTGACTTAGACGTAGGTTTACAAAATGTGGACATTAAATGGTTTGCACAGAGAGGATTGAAGTGGCACCAATTGTTGCCTTTTGTTAAAACCTGTTTGCATCTCCAACACCCTGACCTCACGATTGTGCATTGTGGTGGAAACGACCTAGGCACATTGACTGGGGTAGGTTTGGAAATGCTTCTGAAGGATACCTTTGGATACCATGTTACTTTTCCCTCAAACTGTCTTTGTATATTCCAATATATGCCAAAGACAGAAGTGGAAATGGTCAAAACAATTTTGTCCTCAGATTGAAAAATCTAGGAAGAAACTCAATAAAGCTGTGTCTGCATATCTCAGAGACCACAAATTGGGGTCCATCTACAACAGCAACATACGTTTTGATATGGCTGATATCTACAGAAGTGATGGAGTACACTTCACAGATCACGGAAATCGAGTTTTCCTGAATAACTTGAAGCTGTGCTTCCGCACTTATATGTAGCTCCAACTAATCAACACAAGGGCTCTTTTTAGAGCTACCCTATAACTGACAACTTAGGCCCGCTATTTTAGGGCCAGGTAACAGCAACTCCCGGACCCTCACCAAAATGTATTCTCCACACAGCTGTGACGCAGCGTCCAGACCATCTGACTTTGCAGCACAGAGCTCTCGCTTTGATCACCACCTCTTCTCCCCCATAGGGGTGTGTAGTTTGCGCTTTACAAATACTGTATTGATTTACCTTCGCACTCCCTATGCAACACCACCTAAACACCTTATACAAGTTGGACAAGTGTGGCACAGCGCCCAGAGCACATAACTTCACAGCATAGCAAACACAGGCTCACAGTTTCATACCCGAGTCCAGCAGCAGCTCAATTTAGCAGCATGACACTCTACGCAATACCTCACTTAATTTCCGTACCCAGCACTTTCAGACCAGTAGGGGTCAGCAGTTCACCAGCTTTACCCTGAGTCCGTCAGCAGCTCAGCTTACACCCCCAGTGCCATCAGACCCATAGGAGTGAGTAGTTTGCACTTTACAAATACCGAATTTATTTGATACGCGCAAATTTACACTTGCACTCCCTGTATAACACCCCCTAAGCACATACACAAGTTACAATGTTCAAAACTAAAGTTCCTCCGAGCAGGTATAACTACATACTGACACTACTTGGACAGATATGTCAGAGCAGCCAGAGCACATGACTTCACAGCATATGACACACTGTTTGGACTCACGCTTTCATCCCCGAGTCTGGCACCAGCTCAGCCTAGCACCATGAGACTGTACACAATACCTCACATATTTTCCGTACCCCAGGACTTTCACACCACTACGGTTGTATACTTCGCTTCACATCCTGTCTATAGCACACCCTAAACACCCCACAGAGGTTACAGTGCTCCTACCCTCCTCTTTCCCTCTTTTTTTGCCCTTTTTTCCCCTTACTCACTTTGATGGAATCACAAAATGGCGGCCAACACTTCCTAGTTGCAACCACTCGCATCACTCACAACCAATAAGCAGCAAGCTCGTGCTCGTAACGCCTCAGCCAATCAGATGGCAGAATTCCCAAATTTCAATATCTGTAAATTTCGATATTTCTCAAAAACGACTGAATAGATTTACACCAAATAAGCAAAATCGTGCTTGCTAGACCAAGACCCTTCTCCCTGCCAAGTTTGGGGTAATTCCGTTCACCCGTTCGACCAGTAGCCTTGTGTAAAGTTTCCTATGGAAATTAAAATGGAGAAAACAAGTTTTGGGACCCCCCCCTTTTTCTCGGGCCCTCCTTGACGAATCACCCCTAAACTTTCCACATAGGAGCTGATATGAACCAAGAATTAGTTTGGAAAATTTCATGAAGATTCATCAAACTACGCTAAAGTTATAAGCAAAACAAAAAAATGTCTTCCTATGGAAACTTGGTCCTAACGATAACTACCTACTGGCGACCGCCTGTAGGTAATGTATAAATATATATTTATGTTTTTAATGAGTTGGTAGTGGCTCAGATAAAGAAACTCAATGTGACAACTAATCAGGAAAAAAGGAAATTTACCAATCATGAAAGAAGATATGGACAGCTAATGGTCAAACTCAAAAAGGAAAGTAATACAGTGATCAGAAATTCAGACAAAAGGGGGAACATTGTATTATGGCTTTTAACTGATTATATGACAGAAGTCTATAGTCAGTTGAACAATATTGAATGCTATCACAAAAGTACCCCCCTCAAGTATAAAACCATGCAGGATCAACTATATACAAATCCTTTGGCATGGAAAAGTTTGTGTCTCCTTAGTTTGGAAGAATTTAATTTTTTTTAAAAAGACTACCCCAAAACTCCCGTCATCTATTTCATACCGAAGATACATAAGAATATGGAGAGGCCACCAGGCAGGCCCATTATTTCGGCCTGCGATGGGCGATTAGAGAATTTGTCTAAATACATAGACTTTTTCTTGCTGGAACACGTCCACAGTTTGGAGTCTTTTATTCAAGATACCGGTGACTTCATACGTAAGATCAGGACTGTGAAATGGCAAGAAGGTTATCAATTAATTACTTTGGATGTGTCTTCCTTGTACACTTGTATAAGGAACTGTGATGGTTTGAGGGCGGCAGAACATTTTTTATCTAGGAGACCAATTGAGTATACGCAACACAACAGAATGTTAATGGATATGCTGGTTTTCTGTTTAGAAAATAATTATTTTTTGTTTAAAAAGCAAATGTTCCAGCAGGTACAGGGAATTGCTATGGGGGCCATTTCTCCCTCAGCTATGCCTGTATGTTAATGGGCTGGTGGGAGGAGCTTGTCCTCAGGAAGCAATATGACTGTATTTATAAGGAAAAGGTGGTGTTGTGGCTACGATATATTGATGACTTGATTATCGTATGGAATGGAACAGTGAGGGAAGCAGAAGAATTCATTGATCATATCAATGTTAATAATATTAACCTCAATTTTACTTCCTGTATAAGCAATCACAGTGTTTCATTTTTGGATGTTAAGGTCACAATTGGCAATAATACCATAACCACCTCCCTGTTTCAAAAAGACACAGCTTGTAACACGTTGCTTCACGCGGCAAGCGCGCATCCCCCTCATTTAATTCATAGCATCCCCTATGGGGAGATGCTTTGATTACGGAGGATTTGCAGTAATATTGCGGATTTGGAAATGCACCAATCTGACAGCAAATCACGTTTCTTGGAGCGGGAATATAGCGCCAAAACCATAGACATAGCATGTGTGAAACCTATGGTTTTTTAAGTGAATATATATATATATATATATATATATATAAAGTATCAAAGTCCTGTCGTGCCTGGGATCCCCCAAGAAAACAGGTATGGACCACAGTGTGTTCTTCGTAGTTTCCAAGGTGCAGTTTATTGCAGTTAAATTAGCAGCATATTCAGCATTTCATAGTGTCAGCATTACGCGTTTCGACAGTTAAACACTGTCTTGATCACATGACATGCTTGGAGCCAATCTGCATTAAGTACTAGTGAATAACAGTGAAAAAATACTCCATTGCAGTTGGTTTTGGTTGCGAAGTTAGAAGAAACATTTCAACATTTTCTTATAAACCCAAATGTTTACCCTTACATTGTGCAATGAGCAAATTCGCAGATAACAATGAGTCAATGTGTTAAATAAAGTGCAAGTGCCATAAATCATACTAAAATTCACAAGTTATTTAAAGCAGCATAACTGTTAAAAAATCATACATTTAAAATACATTTTATTTGAATATTATTTTCAATTTTGAGAAGCCTATGTAGTATCGAGATATTGAATTGTTATATTTCTCTTTTCTGGCAAATGCACTGTTGTTTTCTAACTTAGTCCCCTGTGGGATTATTTCATACTTTCCATTCCTTTCAAATTCCCCTGATCTGTAACAAGTGTTAATATACCAAAAGTATATTGGGGAAGCCCATAGCATCTATGGATCCAACCGAAAGGATACATGAACATAATGAAATTTAGACAACATTAACATAGTAGGAGGGAGAATACCATTTTAAAATCACTCCCAATAAATATTCTCGGCAACCAATCCGTAAAAAGACCGGTTAAATCAAAAGGTAAAAACTGGAACCTCCAGTTAAAATCCCATGATAAAATCCCGTTTAAAAACCGAATAAAAAGCCAGTCGAATAAAAACAGGAGTAATTAAAAAGGTGATAAAAAACGGTAACAGTTCAGATAATTCACATATGATAGAGTTACAGAAAATGGTGCATTTCCTCTCCATTATTTAAACCTTTAGGCATTTTTGTATCGAGAACCAGTATGTAGTATGACTCTAATTGTCTGAGTTTCTTTTCCCTGTTTCCCCCTCTGATTGATTTGGGTACCATATCAATAACGTAGTAGCTAAGATCTTTTAAATTGCTGTTATGTACATGTTTAAAATGTCTAGCTACTGGGTAACTGGGGTCCGAATTCACTATAGCTCTCAAATGTTGTAGGATGCGGTTAAAAGCCTGCAATTTTGTACTTCCCACATATCTTAATTTGCAGGTACATTCTAGCACGTAAACTGCAAATTCTGTACGACATGTCAGCATTTTGGAGATTTTTGTAGAATTTAAGTCAAATGCTCCAATTACCTCGCTTGTATTTTTACCAAATTTGCAGGCTCTACAGGAGCTACATTTAAAGAAACCCATGCTCTTTGTCAGCCAATTAGATGTCTTCATAACCTCTGGACTAGATCTTACTAATGCGTCTCTCATTGAGGGTGCCCGTCTAAAGGTAATATTCGGTAGTTCAACCACCATTTGTGACATATTAAGGTCTGTTTTAATAATAGGCCAGTTTTTATAAATAATCTTTTTGAGTTGTTTTTCTTGTTGGCTGTACGCTGTAATGAGTCTTATGTTATTATCTGATTCAATCGTTTGCTTATTACAACTAGTATTTACAGTTGTTTCCACACCACTACTGGAAGCGTTGGCTTTGTTCATAGCTATCATTAGGTCTTTCTCTTTGTATCCCCGATCAATGAATCTCTGAAATGCCTCCATTTGGCAATTCTTAAGGTCATAGTCTGTGTTACATATGCGTTTGATCCTCAAGAATTCCCCATAGGGGATACTTTTAATCAGATGATAGGGATGAGAGCTACTAGCGTGCAATACCGTATTACCTGCCGTACTTTTTCTATGTAGTTTGGTGTGAATAAGATTGTCTTTGATGTGGATCTCAACATCCAAAAACTGTATTATCTCTTAATTTACTTCTGCTGTAAAGCTAAGGTTCAAATCATTATTGTTGATACTGTTTACAAAGTCATATGCTGTTTCTTTGGTACCCTCCCAGATGACGAAAACGTCGTCTATGAAACGCCACCATTGTTTCACATGTGTCTCAAACACCTCCTTGTGAGTGGTTTTGAGGACATGCTCCTCCCACCAGCCAACGTGGAGACACGCATAGCTGGGGGAAAAACATGCCCCCATCGCCACTCCGCGAAGCTGCTGGAATACCTCTTTATTAAAGATAAAGTAGTTATTTGTCAAACAGATGTTGATCATGTCTAGAATCATTTCATTATGTTGGTAGTATTCACTGGAATGTTTAGATAAAAAGTATCTGCTGGCCATTATTCCATCATTATGGCGTATACTGGTATATAATGAGCTTATATCCATGACCAGCAGAATATACTCATGTTTCCATTCTATAGTTTGTATTTTAGATATGGCCAGTATCACGAATGTAAGAAAATAATGACTCAACATGGTCATGGAGAAAATAGTCAACGTATTTCGACATACAATCCAACAGTCCCTTTTGTGCCGATATGATGGGCCTCCCTGGTACTGGAGTTGTCTTTTTATGTATTTTGGGAATAAAGTAAAGTACCGGTGTAATGGGATGGTCATTTTTTAAGAAATCCAATTCATTTTTACTTAATAGTCCCTTTCTTCTCCATTTTGATAGTTCCTTGAACACCAGTTCCTTGACATGTTTTAGATCATTAAATGTTGTCTTTCTGTAGCATTCTGCATCTCCTAGATGTTTTTGTGCTTCCTCCATGTAAAGCTTGCGAGGCCAAAGAACTGTATTACCCCCTTTGTCGGATTTGTTTATTACAAGATCTTCATGTGATTGCAATTTTTGCATCAGTATGGAGTATTGCTTATCCTTATATTTCCTATGTTTGTTTTTTTGCAATACTGTTTTATTGAGTTGTTTGAGGTCTAGTGTGACACAATCACTGAAAATATCAATTGCATCCTTGGGCTTCATCGGTATAAATGATGAAGATGGTCGAAAGGGGGTTGGACTACTGAGATTACAACGCATGCCCAATTCTAACAAATCTACTAGTGTGGACTGTTTTCATCTTGAGCCAAAGCATGCAGGGAGCGGAGTAAAGGAATGTCACAAGCTTGGACCAATTCATTCATAGCAACGGTGGATTCAGATATGTTGACTTTTTCGGTCACTTTGTTAAGTTTGAATTGTTTCATAAGTTTTAGTTTCCTGATGTATTTGAAAACATCTATTCGTGTTTGCGGATATTTGAAGTTATTGCCTGGACAGAAAGATAACCCAAGTGATAACAGTTGGAGTTCTGCTACAGTTAATTCGATGTTGGATAGGTTAATCACTGTGTTGTCTGGGGCTACTTCTTTCTGTTCTGTTATTACCATTTCCTGCCCCTGCACTCTCTGCCTCTTCCTCTGCCTCTGGATTTTTCTCCTTTGTTTTCTCCTAATGTTGTTTTCTCGACGTTTGTCTTCACTGGATCGTGTGAGCGCAGAGTGTGGCGGCGATCTTCTATGAGAAACCCCAACTCCTCTGAAGGGGTATAATCTGTAGGTAGCTTGGTTAAATGGTTGTTCGAGGCACTGTCATCCGATTCATAACTGCTGCATATAGAGCTTATATCTGAACTCGGCGGGTCAATCCTGTCTTGAGCTGTGTTATTTGTACTAATAACTTTTGTAGTCAGAGCTTGTCTTTTTGCATTGTAAACACTCTTCCTGTTTCATAATCTGTTTTATCCCTGGGGAATTTCCAAATTTTTCTTGACTTGATTGTCTTGAATTAATATCTTCACGACTTTATATATATTCACTGAAAAAAAACATAGGATTCAGGCCTGATACAGTTAGGAAATAGCATTTAAAAAACCTTAGAAATTCACTGAAAAAACAATAGGTTTTAGGGGTGTTATAGTTAGCTGGACATTTCACTCGAACAAAACCATTGAAATTCCTCCGATATAGTTAGTTGTACTAACTACATCTCGCGTGCCCGCAATCCACTGCTGATGACGTCACATATTACATCATTCATGACATGGTCATTGACATAACTGATGGCATCTCAAATGACATCACTGATGACATCACTGATGACATCATCCAGTGAATGTGGTTTGGTTCATTATTTAAATATGTATTAAATATGTATTATATATATATAGCAATTTGCATTGAAGAATGAGTGGATATATAAATATAAATATCTGGATGGAGGATTTAGTAGCAGTGTGATTGACTGTTTACTTGACTAATTTATAGTGTCTCACTAAATATGTGTGGTTCGGTGGGGGGTGTGTGACTGCCCAAAGATATGTGAATAGTTGATTCAGTAGGTATATGAAGTTAAAACTACATGTTATAACAGTTGTTTGGGTGAGTGAATATCTTTATGGGTGTGGTGATGAGCCAATACATGTCTCAATGGTACATGTCCAACAAACTAGGAAAATAAAAGCCAGTGTATGTGTCAGTTGTTGTATATAAATAAGTATATAAAAGACTCAGTGATTGTATGAGTGACTGTATGGATAACTGTATTCTTGTAATAGTGTTTTTATAACGCACTAAGTATGAGTTATTATCTATATGAATAGATGAAGTATTGTTTTATAAGTGTATGGCTCAGTAAAAGTAAGTATGATCCATTGTTTGCATAAGTGAGTAGGATGACTTTATAAGTGATTAGGATGTGAGCTGGTGTGTAATGTCGATATAGGTGTATAAGTATATTTGATAGTGTTCTATTGATCATTGACCGCATGTATGAGTGAATCTAGGTAAGTGATTAGATGTGTGTATAGATCTAGGAATCACTGAGTGTGTGTTTAGAAACTTGTATTGGTGTGTCAATGGTTTTAAATCTGGCACTCTGTATTTTACAGTGAGTGATGAAAGGTTATACTAGTGTATGATGAGGTTATGTTATGTTATAATAATTTTATAAAGCGCACAGCTACCCAACAAGGGTTTCCCAGCGCTGAAACTGACAGAGAACTAGTGCAATCAGACAATAAAAGGAATTACGGAAACTGATTATTGGTCATGTGATGTATCTGATTGTCACGTGGATGATGTCATCAGTGATGTCATCAGTGATGTAATTTGAGATGTCATCAGTGATGTCACTGACCATGTCATGAATGATGTAATATGTGACATCATCAGCAGTGGATTGCGGGCGCGCGAGGTGTAGTTAGTACAACTAACTATATCGGAGGAATTTCAATGGTTTTGTTAGAGTGAAATGCTAATTCCTAACTATATCAGGCCTGAAACCTATGGTTTTTTTCAGTGAATTTCAAAGGTTTTTTAAATGCTAATTCCTAACTATATCAGGCCTGAAAACTATGTTTTTTTCAGTGAATTTCAAAGGTTTTTTAAATGCTAATTCCTAACTATATCAGGATTGAAACCTGTGTTTTTTTCAGTGAATTTAAAAGGTATTGTAAATGACTATTTTTAATGTATTAATTGTTATACTGGTTTTTTAGATACTGTTTTACTACATTTTTTTAACTATTTATTTTTAGATTTTTTTAAATTACATTATAATTACATTATACATTACAATACAAAATATACTTTCAAACAATGAATTACTTTAGTTTAAATACTTTGCAAATAGGCAATAGATTTTTAAGTACAGTAGTTACAGTTGTTGCAATGGGCAACACAATTTCAAACACAATGCAACATTGAGCTCAATGTGAATTTGTAGTCAAATGCAATTAGTTACTTTATGGATTACTTTTCTAACCACAGGACTGGATCCTAGATTCAGTCCTTGGACATCTCCTGGAAACAGTTGAGTAAAAGCGTTTTGGTTACAGTAGTGATTTTTAAGGAATATTATTGTATTTTAAAAGTTGACAAAAGTTTTTCACATAGAATAACCAATGTTATCCTATGGCACAAAATAACTTAGCAGGTAAGTAGTGTTATCGTTACTTTTTCTTACTCAGTGGTCGAGCCTGGATCCAGCACTGGTGAATCTCCTGTAAACAGTTGAAAGAATGTGTTTAAGTCAGGGAGCCAGGAAACTGCGTTGCAGAGAGGTGTAATGAGGCCATGCCCCTTTTTTCAACACTCTGCAACGCAGCTCCGTGGCGCTTACTGGAGGTACCTGGTGGGCTAGTTGGCCCCTAGGGGACCTCTGGATTGAAGAGGAATGAATTCCCCAACTTCAAATGCGCCACAGGGCGTGTTTGCACACATATCACCTCAGGCCCCACCCCCTACCTTCATCACTGTGCAAACGCGCCCTGTGGCGCATTTTAAGTTAGGGGATTAAGTCTCCTTGAATCCTGAGGTCCCCTGGTGGCCAACTAGCCCACCAGGTACCTCCAGTAAGCGCCATGGAGCTGTGTTGCAGAGAGATGTAAAAAGGGGCGTGGCCTCATTACACGTCTCTGCTATGCAGCACCCTGGCACATACTGGAGGTTCCTAGTGGGCTAGTTGGCCCCTAGGGACCCCCAGTATTCAAGGGGAATTAGTTCCCCCTCTGCAAATGCACCAGGTGGCGCGTTTGCAGAGTGGTGCAAGGAGGGGCCGTCTTTTTTATTTTTTTATTTTTTTTGAAGGGGGGCTGTGTAGCCCCCCTTCTTTTTCTAATTTATTGGCCCTGGGGATCCCTGCCTCTCGCCCTGCCATTGCAAACAGCAGTGTCCCGGGGGTGGGCACCCCGGGACACTGCAGGAGCCGGCCCTGGGGGGTGGGCGTCCCCAGGGCCTATACAAGGCTCCAGGAGGGGGGCCGCGCAGCCCCCCTCCCACATTGTGAAGTTGCCCTGGGGGTGGCGGTCCCCGGGGCTGGGGGGACCTGAGAGTCTACTCACACCAAATGTATTAAAGCCCCGGGGGGTGGCGGTCCCCGGGGCTGTGGGGGGACGTGAGCCCCTGCCGATATTATGCTAGAGCCCCGGGGGGTGGCGGTCCCTGGGGCAGTGTGGGGGGGATTGGGAGCCCCCAAACGTAATTTTTCAATATGCCCCCGGATTTGGCCCCCGGGGGCAAATTAGCATATGCACTGCGGGAGCCCGCGCTGAATTTATTTTTTTTCGGCCGAAATTCGCGCTGGGTGCGCGATTCTCACCGATTTTTCTTTAAACAAAAAAAATGCTTTTTTGGACCCTGGTGGTCCTTGTGGGACCCCCTGAGCAGGCCTAGGGGGTCAGGGTGTTTCTACCCTGCCCTCTCTTCGCGTTTTTCGCGTTTGTTTTTTAGGTTTCTTGTGCCTCGGTTCTACCGAGGCACAAGATGGCTGCCAACACTTCCTGATTTGGAGTGTTGACAGCCAATTAGAATACGGCTCGTGCACGGCAGGGTGCGCGCTGGGTGCGCATAGGGTGCGCGGATCCTCCGAGGCCATAGATATATATGGACTTTAAATGTCATTTTCTCAGGAACTACTGAACGGATTTACACCATTTAAGCAAAAGGCATGAGTCTGAACTAAGGACTACCTCTTTGCTAAATTTGGTGTAATTCCGTTCAACAGTTCGGGCTGTAGCTGCGGCTAAAGGTCCTATGGGAAATTGAATGGGGAAAACGTGTTTTTGTGAGCCCCTTTTTCTCGACCCCCGCTTGACAAATCACCGTGAAACTTTCAGGATAGGAGCGGACCAGAGATGGCCAAAAGTTTGGAAAATTTCACGAAGATTCGCCAATCGGCGCCAAAGTTATTCCAAATAGAATGTTGCGTATTTTCTATGGAAAATAGGTCCTAACTATATCTACCTACTGGCGACTGCCAGTAGGTAAGATATATATATATATATATATATATAGGACAAAATGCCAGATATAATCAACTGAATTAATTACAACATAAGGCACAAAAAAAATAATTGACTACAAACTGAAAAAAACAAACAAAGGCAATTTCGAGACTACAGGAGGGTCCATAAAACAGCAAAGTATTAAACACATAATTGAAGATAGATTCAATGGGAATCTATCCGAATAACCTTATTTCAATGATATGGCCCAGAACTCATTGTAATCTAGAAACAATGAGGTGCAGAGAAAGGGGAAAAAAATATGTTTACAGTGTATGATTCCATTTATTTATATGTTTGGTCAATTAAATATTTATGGTGATTTTATGGATATTTTAATACCCAATATTTATTATTATCTAATCTAATATATTATATTTGAATTTATATTTATATATTTATTTATTTATATATCTGGAGATGAGTATATGTATTTATGGTTATTTATGCACAGTGAGAACTTCATCTGTACATCATTCAGTACCAGGTTAGTCCATTATGGTGTCGATAAGGAAAACAAAGCTCAATTGTTTTTGATTCCTATCAAACAGCATATTTACATGATATTAACAAGCTTTTTTGACCTAGTTGCCGTAGGATTTATCCCAACACTATGAGTCACTATGACTGAAATGTATGAATGTCGAACAGTATCTTTAGAAGTGATTTGAAATACAATATATTTTGCACTAAGAATCATGTGGTAAATTTTGCCCAATCACAATGAAAAATACAAAAAGAAAAGAATGTAACCCTTTAAAACCAATGGCCATTGGTAGAACTGCGTCATGTGATCAAGTCCCCCAGGAGGGATGAAGCGCGTAATGGCTGCCGTTTGTCTGTGAGATTCGGGGAATAAACCAAACGGATATTGGACAAGAATCCTGTGGTCCGTGCTCTTTTTACTCGGCTCCAGTTGGGTAATACACGAGAAAGGAGAGTCCTTTCTAATATATATATTCACAGAAAAAACCATAGGTTTCAGGGGCGTTATAGTTAGCTGGACATTTCCCTCGTACAAAGCCCTAGAAATTCCCCTGTTATAGTTAGTTCAGCTAACTAACGCCCCTGAAACCTATGGTTTTTTCAGTGAATTTCTAAGGTTTTTTAAATGCCAATTCCTAACTATAACGCGCCTGAAACCTTTGGTTTTTTCAGTGAATTTCAAAGGTTTTTTAAATGCCAATTCCTAACTATAACGTGCATGAAACCTATGGTTTTTTCAGTGAATTTCAAAGGCTTTTTAAATGCTAATTCCTATCTTTAACTTATGTCTGAAGATGTCATGTTTAATGATTTTGATTGGATTTGTATATTTTTCAAATTCAGTGTGTCAAGTTCATTAATTTTGTTTTTTATAGGCTTTTTTATCACCATTTTTTAAACTTATTTTTTCAATTAATTCTTTTAAAAATTAAAAAATATTATTTGAAGTTAATTGCTTTTTCAAACATATTTTTTTATATTTTTCAAAATATTATGTGAACTATATGTGCAAAACTTTATTTTATATATATTTTTTTAAATGTTTTTGGATCCGCGCACCCTAAGCGCACCATTCACGATTCCTACGCGATATCGTCCGCGCATGGTATGCGTCGGGTACGTGGTTAGTGCGCGATCGCTATGCGACTGGTACGCGACTTCCAGCCTATACGCGACACGTTCTATGTACGTAATGCGACGTTTACGCACTTCCGCGATGCGTCATCTGCGTCTATGACGCGGTAGGTGCGCGGATCCCGCGAAGTATTTAACATTTAAAAAAACATATATATGTATTTCATGTGAATATTAATTGAAGACAAACTCTAAACTAGTCTTAAAACTAATATATTTTTACATCTAATCCTATATTTTTTTTTAATTCAATTTCGCGGATGCGCGCTGGGTGCGTGCTGCCTAAGCGCACGGTGCGCGGATCCCATGTGACCTCCAGAAAAAGAGATTTGATTGGTTCATTATACTTCCTCTTCTAACTACTGAAATACCCCACCCATTTCAATCATTCTTCTTTGAGCTTCTTTAGAGGAACATCTCATCTAGAAGAAACTTTTTGGGGAAGATTTGCACAGCTGCAATTTTTCTCAAAACAATGGCTTCTGCACAACAACCAACATCTGAATCAGACCTTTCGTCCGATGAGGAATTTGTTGTGGAACCTCCACGCCAAGAAAGATACACCTCTGTGGTGTGGAAATTTTTTTCCTTCCCAGAAGGACAAAACAAAACGAACTCCACTAAAGTTACATGTAAAATATGTCAAAGAGTGCTTTCTAGAGGAGATCCCTCAAAAAAATACTCTTGTGGGACGGCGAGCATACTAAAACACCTGAAGACTGCATCCCGTGAACCTGGCCAGGCAGGAATGCAGAAGACTCCGACAGCAGCCTCAGCCAGCAGTGGCAAGCCCTTCTGCAGCAACTTCTGCAGCATCACCATCAACCACTCACCCGGACATACGTCCTGAATTTGGAAAACTGAAAAAAAGTTGCATCAAGTGCAACAAACTGCTGTGTTACGGCGAGCAGTCAATTGACCTTAGCTGCCGAGCACAGCAAAACCACAAGTGCTAAACTTGTGTTTATTTTTTTTTTGGAGAAGTTAACTGTTTTGATCCTCCTGTTGTCTTTTTTTCCTTTTGAAAAAACAAAAAAATAACAAAATTGTTCCAAAAAGTACAAAAAAATTAAAAAACAAAAAAGAAGAAAAAAAAAGTTCTTATAAGAACTAACTTTCCTGGTTTAAAAAAAGAACTAAATTTCTTTGTTAGTGTGAAAGATTAGATGAATGTATGAGTAGTACATAATTGACTGAATTAATGCATTAGTAGCGTATGGTGAATGCATAAGTGCAGAACTATGAGGAAGTGCTGCAGCATCACACAGTAACCTCTTTAATTGCAGTGTGCTGTAGTACTTCCGAAGCACAGGGATGCAACATATGTACATAAATATGTTGCAAGTCTATGCTTCTCTCTGCACGGCTGCTTAAACTGCAGCCACGTAGTGACACAGGCACCCTTGCACCATAGTGCAAGGATATCTGTGTCATGTGCTGTTTGTTTTTCTGCAGGAAGACACACCTTCCTGCACAAAAACAATGAGAAAATGTATTTTTCTCCTTCAATGAATGCTGAACATTTCAACATGCATTGAAGAAATAAAAATGTGGATAAATGAAAACAATTTTCCTTGTTGTCCTTTCCTGCACCAATTTTAGAATGGTACAGCATTCCCACACATATCGAGATTTATGATTTCTGATAAATCTAGACATATGTCTTGTTCTATGAGGATTCAGTGCAATCATGCACAACAACACTTATAGAACACCTTATCAACGCAAAGTGGTCTGCATAATGAGGTTGTATTTACATGGAGTATAAAAAGTGCACAGAGTGTCATTTCCTCTCTTTCTAAATATGAAACACTATCTTACACAATAACTATTTTACAAAAACTGTCATATTTCCGTTTTTAAAATTCGTAGTGAATGATAAAAGTAAGCACAGAGTTTTATCTGCAAAGATGTTCAGAGAAGAATGATTGAAATGATTGCAGTGCTTCAATAAATAAAAAGGGGAAATATTATGAACCCCTCAAATCTCTTTTTTTGCAGGTCACATGATATCTGATTATAGTCAGATTTCAAAAATACATAAACAGAGTGTTTTTAGAAACGTGTTTCAACTTTGTAGCTTCTTGCAGACCTCTTCATTCTGCATATTCAGACTTAGTTAAACTTACCTTTACAGTATTATGAATAAAAAATGGTATTCATTTTTTGCTGCTTTTCGATCTAACATAAATTGTTAAAAATTGCTTATTTTAAATTTTGGATCTGTGAAAGAAAAGACAAAAAACTTATTACATATAATAATACATTTTTTACAACACAACATAATGTCCACAAAGTAATTTCTTTGCCTTTTTTGCTGTTCTCAGAATATATTGAATTTCACTAGAAATAGTGATTTCAATAGTACTCATCACTTAACAGCGGGCAAAAAAAAAACAATCAGAAAGATTGTTAAAAAAAACCAACATACTATTCTCAGTAAAATACCAGAAAATCCAAATCATACATATGTGAAATGCTTACAGATTACAAAATGTTATAACTTTAACTTATAAAAACTGTAAATGTTGCTGCATTAAAATAATCACCGAACAAATGACCACCAATAAGTCCATAATTCAAAAAAATACCTTTCCTTGAGGCCAAATGGTATTTTAGCACTTTTTCTTTATGTAAATAGTCCAATGGTAGTCCTATTAAATTATAATAATAAATTCCTCAGGGAGCGAATTATTTTCCTAAAACTTTGGCTTTAAAAATATTAGGTAGGAATTTGGTAATTCACTAGGCAAACGTTGTTTGAAAACCAACTGGGCATCATTACAAAGTGTCCAGCCTTTGTCACATTTTAGATAGGCAGTGTAATGCCCAGATGTGGTGGAAGGACCATCATGGAAAGAGAGTGTCTTGGTGAATTTTTAAGTGTTTGGGTTTTGGCACAGTGAATGGATTACTACATGGCGCTAAATGGGTCACTAGAACACTGCAAAGGCAGTGACAGGGTGTTTCCTGGAAGTGTATGCATGCTGACTAGGGAATTGAAGGTGTGAAAAACAACTGTATAGGTGGTTAGAGAACTACATGCATACTGTATAGACATTTGAAGCAGTGTATTTGGTAATGAATGGTTCACAACATAAGTACTTAGGGCCATATGTAGATAAATTATATTTACCGATTCATAAATACCGAATTTTACTGATTCGGTATTTATGAATCGGTAAATAGTATGTAGGTAAACAATCGGTAATTATTACCGATTCGGTAAAGATCGGTATTTATGAATAGGTATTTACCGAATCGGTAATAATGCATCCCTTCCCATTCATTCCTATGGGCCTGGAGGCTCATAGGAATGAATGGAAAGCCATTTACTATTACCGATTCGGTAAATACCGAATCGGTAATAGGGGAAGCATATTCATGGGTGGCAGGGTGTCACATTGACACCCTGTAGCACCCCTGATTCGTGCATGTGTGCACATGTGGCGCACGTACATGCCCTAAGGGCATGTATGTCTGCCACATGGCACTTTTAAATCAGCCAAATATAGCTTTTTGAAAGGTATTCGTTATTTATCATCAACCTGTAGTCGGTGGTAAATACTGAATCCTTACTACTGAAATTCACTCACTTGAGTGCTCCCTACATATGATTTAAGGATTCGGTAATTTACCGAATCTGTATTTTACCGATTCGGTATTTTACCGATCCCTTACCGATTCGGTAAATTACCGAATCCTTAAATCATGCCTCCTACATCTCAAATGCCTAAATACCGGTCGATAACGGGATATTTACCGATTTTCGGCCGTTACCGACTAAATCATCAGACTACTTCTAGGACAGTACCTGGGTAAAAATGTTAAATTTTCAGTTCTGGTGCAGTGAAGACAATACTACATGGTACTGCACTTCAGTGTCAAAGCATGATTCATTTTTTCAATGCATAAGCAAACACTGCCTTCTAATGCTACTAAAACTTGACAACATGACAGGTTTAAAAACAGTTATCTGCCACCAAATACATAATGTTACCAAATGCTTCTCTCACAGTGGTTCCCAAATGCACACAAACTCACAGTGTGATTCTAGACAAGCAACACTATCACTAGGAGTTTACCATACCTCATTCACTACAGTGGAAGTGGTAAGGAAACTGCACACAATCTACATATTTCTCGACTGCACTTTAGTGTCAATACCTGACTCATTTAATCAACGCATAAGAAAAGACTCTCTTCTAATACTACTAAAACTTGACAACATGACAAGTTTTTAAAAAGTTATCTGTCAGCAAATACACGATGTTACCAAACGCTTCTCTCACAGTGGTTCCCAAATGCACAGTGTGCTTCTAGACAATCACCACTATCCCTAGGAATATTCCAAAACTCATTCACTACAGTGTAAGTGGTAAAGGAACTGCACACAATCTACATATTTCATGCCTGCACTTTAATGTCAATGCCTGACTAATTTAATCAACGCATACACAAAAACAAAAACTAATGCTACTAAAACTTGACAACATGACAGGTATTAAAACATTTATCTGTCAGTAAATACACGATGTCAGTAAATACACGATGTTACCAAATAGTTCTCTCACAGTGGTTCCCAAATGCACACAGACTCACAGTGTGATTCTAGACAAGCACCACTATCCCTAGTGTTGGACCCGGCCTCGTGGCGTGGCCCCGAAGCCTCCTACCAGACCAAACGGGGGCAACCCCAACCCTTCGGGGCCCCCCGAGCTTGTACCCCGCTACCCGCACCAGCCTTCGCGACGCGGCCCGCCCGGGCCTCGGTCCCTGCGAAGCCCCAACATCAAGGCGCCAAGACCCGACCCAAGGGGGTTGAGTGGCCACTCCACCGATCCCAGAGGAGGGGAGTTTCGATAGGGCCTCCCGCCGGCCCCCGACCCCTGGGCCCGAACGCCCTCCGGCCTCCCGGGGCGATGGCTCCACCTCCCGCTGGGTGTCTGGACTCTCTCATCCCGGCCCCTCCGGCCCCCCAGGTGCGAGGGTCCGGACATCAAAGGGCTCCAGCCATATATCTGGGGCAGCCCACAACCAGGAGGGCAGTTGTATCCTGGAGTCCAGAGCCCTGCTGATCGAATCGCGGCTGACCCTACGGAGAAAGACTCATTGCCTGGAACTGAGAACTCGAGCCCTGCTGACTGCGTCGCGGCTCCCCCTTGCTGAGAAGAAGACCCTCACGGAACATCGGAGCCCTGCTGACCTCGTCGCGGCTCCCCCTTGCTGAGAAGAAGACCCTCACGGAACATCGGAGCCCTGCTGACCTCGTCGCGGCTCGACCTCGCTGAAGCAACCACTGGAGCCCTGCTGACCTCATCGCAGGCTGATACTGAGACTGTCCCGCTACCCCCGTACCTAACCAAACCCTGAGACTCTTGGATCCCTTGATCCACCTGTAAATATTGCCGCGGAGACCTACCCGTAATTCTGATAAACGACTTGTGAGCCTTGATACCCTGGTTGTGTCCCTTTGTGGTGGGAGGGGATTACTTGGCTGTACGATCCTAGGAGAAGGACCTCGCCCAGGAGGCTTCTCAGCGGCGCTCGGCTACATCCTTACGGAACGGTGCCTCTCGGGGTGGTCAGTCCGACACCATCTGACTCCCCGGAGGTCGCCCTTCTAACACCTATGAATATACCAAAACTCATTCACTACACTGAAAGTGGTAAAGGAAAGGCCCACACTCTACATATTTCACAACTACACTTTACTGTCACTACCTAACTCATTTAATGAAAGCATAAGCCATAACTGTCTTCTAATGCTACTAAAACTTGACAACATGACAGGTTTTAAAACATTTATCTGTCAGCAAATACACGATGTTACCAAACAGTTCTCTCACAGTGGTTCCCAAATGCACACAGACTCACAGTGTGATTCTAGACAAGCACCACTATCCCTAGGAGTTTACCAAAACTTATTCACTACAGTGAAAGTGGTAAAGGTACTGCACACAATCTACATATTTCACAACTGCACTTTAGTGTCAATGCCTGACTCATTTAATCAATGCATAAGCAAAGACTGGCTTCTAATGCTACTAAAACTTCACAACATGACATGTTTTAAAACACTTATCTGTCAGCAAAATGACGATGTTACCAAACGCTTCTCTCACAGTGGTTCACAAATGCACACAGACTCACAGTGTGATTCTAGACAAGCACCACTATCCCTAGGAGTTTACCAAAACGTATTCACTACAGTGAAAGTGGTAAAAGTACTGCACACTATCTACATATTTCACAACTGCACTTTAGTGTCAATGCCTGACTCATTTAATCAATGCATAAGCAAAGACTGGCTTCTAATGCTACTAAAACTTCACAACATGACATGTTTTAAAACACTTATCTGTCAGCAAATAGACGATGTTACCAAACGCTTCTCTCACAGTGGTTCACAAATGCACACAGACTCACTGTGTGATTCTAGACAAGCACCACTATCCCTAGGAATATACACAAACTCATTCACTACATTTAAAGTGGTAAAGGAAAGGCCCACACTCTACATATTTCACAACTACACTTTACTGTCAATACCTAACTCATTTAATGAAAGCATAAGACATAACTGTCTTCTAATGCTACTAAAACTTGACAACATGACAGGTTTTAAAACATTTATCTGTCAGCAAATACACGATGTTACCAAACAGTTCTCTCACAGTGGTTCCCAAATGCACACAGATTCACAGTGTGATTCTAGACAAGCACCACTATCCCTAGGAGTTAACCAAAACTTATTCACTACAGTGAAAATGGTAAAGGTACTGCACACAATCTACATATTTCAGAACTGCACTTTAGTGTCAATGCCTGACTCATTTAATCAATGCATAAGCAAAGACTGGCTTCTAATGCTACTAAAACTTCACAACATGACATGTTTTAAAACACTTCTCTGTCAGCAAATAGACGATGTTACCAAACGCTTCTCTCACAGTGGTTCACAAATGCACACAGACTCACAGTGTGATTCTAGACAAGCACCACTATCCCTAGGAGGTTATCAAAACGTATTCACTACAGTGAAAGTGGTAAAGGTTGTTGCAGGGATTCTGCTTATGCGCAGAACTATACGCAGGAACCCAGGCCCTCAGTGAATTGCGGTGTACCAAAAACTCACCTCAGAACCCAGAACCCCTATCCGGCCAGCATCAGTGTCCCATTCGTTATCCGAGATTTAGCTCGGCGGTCCCAACCCAGAACAAGCGACTTAGTATATTTCTCAGGAATGGTGGGAATCAGAAACATCTTTTCGTAATTATTCTCGTACCAGTCCACAACAGAATAAACAGAGACACGGGAAAAGTTTAAAGAGTTTATTTTATAAACCTCGTGTCCTAATATGCAGCAGTTTGGCTAACATTAGCAGACAAACGATTAAAATCAAAACCATCAGCATAGTTACAATACCATAGAAGATGAAAGGAGCAATCATACTAAAATGACAGTGGCTCTAGGCCACCTTCCTTTCTCTAACACACTAATAGTATTATTGGACTAATAAAAGGTCTCTAGGCTTGAATGGGGAACCCCATACCGTATAGATCAGCTCAGAGAGTTCCCATCACAGGATCAGCTAAGCTCTGCTCCTAGGAACGCTCTTCTTCAGAATGTGTTGAAAAACATGTAGCACTGCAATATTAAAAGCATTCGACTTTCAGGTATTTGCAGCTGTGTGCGTGTTATGGCTAAACTAGTGGGCCGATCAACCTGAACTCAACAACATGCACCGTCTAGCGATTCAGACTGTTTCTGTTACACTGTGTACAGACCAAGGTCGCTATTCACTGTTCAAGATGTTAACAACAGACAGTTCTCATGTGAAGCAAAGTCGAGTAAGCATTTCTCAATTCTAATAACATGTGACTACAGTGTCGTGTGCAAAAGCACCAAAAGTGGCAAGATGGCTTTCTAACATTTAAACGCGGTTATGCTAACATAGCGTTGTACATAGGTAGATAACGATCATCACTACATCCCCCCACGATCGGACCTGTAACCACTAGGGGCGCACTAGCAAGAACGCAGAGTTCAAGTTCGATAGAACGGAACCAAGGGCATGAACCAGAAGTCCAAATAAGGGAAGTGAAAAAGTCCGAGAAAAATAATTTCAATGGAAAGAGTTAAAACGTAAAAGGGAGGTGAAAAAATCACACACACAAAAAAAAAAAAAAAAACAATCAAGGACTGAGGACCGAACGAAAGTACAAAAGTCAATCCATCAAAGTGTATGCACAATACGTTGCTACCGCTTCCAAGAGGAAATCATTGGAACGTTCCGCAAAAGTATCGGCCATCCAGTTCAGGACGGGGAAAGAACAGACGTGTTCTTCAACCACCGGAGCCTCCAGCACCTGGCGAGGACAACCGGTGGGTATCTCAAGATAACTGTTCGACAAGAAGTCTATCACTGCATTTCCGATGTCCCAATTACCAAGAACTCCATGCGCTGCAGCACAGGCCATAATCCCAACGCCAGAACAGTCCGACTCGTGGGCCACTAGGGGGCTCATAAGCCGATCATAATCCGGATCAGGAGACACCGGGTTTGACAGACACAAATCCAGAGCCCATTGGAACGGACAATCTAGGCAATGAAAGACAGGCTGCATACAAGTAAAGTAGGCAAACCGGAAGGAAAATCCATAGGCTACGCTCAGAGTCACCAGTGGTAAGGTGCCATAGAATTCAATCATCTGGTTACGAAGATGGTGCAGTCGGGACATGTTGTTGTGCCACGCAAGTCGTGCATCCATAGCGCAAGGCACAGATCAACAAAAGTATTCCAGCTACGAGGGCAAGAAGTAAAGGGAGACCTCCGAAGACACTGGAAAAAATAGAATGAAAAAAAGCCGGGATCACTCCAAAAATAGTTTGAAAAGAGGTCACGAGGCCGGAGCCCACGATTTAAAAAAAATGAGCTATGCCACTTGTGGAAGAGGCATTAAAGATAGTCTGTATCAAGGTCCCAAAATGAAGGGGAAGATCAGTATTTAAAAGAGCCTGCACCTCAGTGCGCGTGTTCGCCACGTGAAGGACAAATGTTTCCCTGGATGAAGTCAAAGCGACCTCTTTCTGAGACAATAGAGCCCTTATTCTGCTCATCTTATTGAACTCTGCTTTCAAGGTTAGAATCGAAGGCCATATGGAGACATCCAGCCGGCCATGCGGGGGTGGGAAAAGGACGTTATTACAGCAAACCACCCTTTGTGATACAGTCACGATGTAGGGAATTCCCACTAGCATCCCAAAGCAAGCTTCATTATTTAACAGCAAATAACTACCGTTAGCAAGCAGCGTAAAAGACGGGGTTATAACAGGGACAGGGATCCCTTTTAGGACGCAAGCTAAATTAGGGGCCTGTACATTACATGCACCATGCAATTGAATGCGCCTACACACAACAGAGTGATCCGGTGCAGAAGTGCACTCTTCACCTTTCAAGTAAACCTCCTTGCCGTCCCTCACACATCTGTATGTGAAAGGGAGCGACCAGACTTCATGTAAGAAGGCAGTACCCAACTGTTCGTACCTGCCCAAGGCATAATGTTTCATGCACGAACTAAACTTGAACAAGGGAAACGGTAGAGTGATCAACCCATGTACAAGCCACACGGCCGAATACAGTTCGGCAACAGAGAAAGGCAAAGGTTCTAACTTTTCAATGTGCAGCAATGAATATGTAGCATCCTTCATGGACATGAATTGCTGTTTCGCAGTCAAATTAAAGGGAAGGAATAAAGATGAAGTATTCATGTAATCCCAAGGGACTTTCCCTGCCTTCAATGTTTGCAACGTCCATGCAAACTGCATAATGGAGCGCAATTGGTTCAGACCATGATACAATACAGATAAACCATCCTGCACAATGTGTACTACTGATGAAACAATGTTATCTAAAGTATAGATTCTGGAAGACAGGGTGTTAATGCTATTATCTATAACAGCCAGCACTTTTTCCATATTAGCCTGATCAATAGCACGCAATCTGGAAGCAGCCTCAATTTGTGACATCTTCCAATCTTCGTTATAAACAGCATATACCCATCGCTTGGGTCTGCCAACAGCAGGACCCTTAACAAAATCATCTAAATCTATTTTGTCATTTAATCGAGCTAAATGGAGCTTAACAGACGATAAAGTGGAATGTTGCAGCCAAGACTGGCATAACTTCCCTACCGAGTATGTAGTTACAGTGTGAGAGGATTCAAAACGGGGGTCCACACGAACCTATGTATACCCCTGCTTTAAATCCAGAAACCTATGTTGACAAGAGTCCGCACTCGTTTGCCACACCAACCACCCCTTCGGGTTCAATTTAGAAATATTGAAGGAAGTGTTGGAAACCTGTGTCCGCAACATATCAAGGGATAGACCCGTGTGATTACCCCAATTTGGATAAGCACCCAGATCCGGCATGGAGGGAGAATTGAATTTTTTAGTGGTAGCCAATCCAAAACAGGTCGTCTGAAAAATGGAAGAATTTAAAAATAACATATGATTCGGGATGAGACAGGCACGTTGCAAAGCCTCTGTTCCCTGTACCTGCCATCGTTTGTAACCCCAAACCGATTTAAGATCGACTGTAGCTTTCCACAGATCATACCCGCCAATTGCCAACTCGTCCATAAAGGACTTGGAATACAATAATTTGGTGTGTGTCAGTCTAATTTTAGAAGCAGCCTCAGGCGCAACCTTAAAATAAAAAGACGCTGGATGGGCTACACTAAAATCAGAAAAATAAGTGAACTTCTCCACCAGCGTGGTAGAACTGCCCATCCTAGGGGCGGGGCAGTGTTCCCATTGTGTAAAATTTAGAAAATTTCTAAACGTATTTGCCTTGTGCAGGAAATGTGTGCCATAATGTTGATAACAAAATTGTTCATCATAATTAGCAGTATCTAAATACAAATCCTCAGCATCAAAAGCAGCATAATATTTCAAATCAGAAAACAGTGCTTCTATGGCTTGAACATCCCAATCATCTGAGTGAATGTTCTGTTTAATGACATCACCCATAGAAACACGAAATACATTTAGCACATTAGTCACTTCAGTGGGGCCATGGATTTGAAATTTAACAGCATCCCAAGCGATCCCATCACGTACAGGCCAGGCAGTAATGTTCACAAAAGTCTGGTCCCTCTTCATTATGTGTGATGAGGAGTGGGGGGCCAAAGTTCCATTAATTAGTCGAATCGTAGAACGTTCATTCAGGTAGTGTCCATTGATAAGTCTAAAAAACACTACCACAAAGCCAATGGACATAAACAAAAAAACACATATGAGCACCAGCCAATGTAAGTCCAAGGGGGTATCAAAAAATGTCTCTTGAACCAAGCCACAAAAATCGAAACCTTGGACGGGGTAATGGAAGTCACTGAACGAGAATCAAAAGAGTCTTGTGAGAGGGCAACTGTAGTGGATTGTAAAACAGGCAAGGTAACGTCCGCAGGATAAGCATACTCAATTTCTTCAAGCACGCCACCAGGTGTTTGTGGCAACAAGGGACCAGCAACTGCATGCATCTCGATGGCAACATCAGGCACTATGTCAGAAGCTTGGGCCACAACAGAATTTCTCAGCATCAAAGGGCATGATACTGTCGGAGTCATACTAAGAAGAATCGGCCACTCGTTGTAGTTTGACATTGTCAATCGAAATGTACCTGTTATCCTTTCGACCAGGAAGAGGGGGTAAAATGACAATTCTTGTACCTTGCACTCCAAGCACTGGAACCGGTGCACGATAAGAGGGGCCGAACTCCTTCTTGTTCTCCACCTTCTCACGGACCAGATCACCAACTCGGGGTAGCCAGCCGACTACCGGAATCTGAACCTCAGCTTCAGATGAGGAGGGTACGTGTTCCTTCGCTAGACTGTTTCTGGCTTCTTGTAGAGTCTGCAATACAGCACAGTGTTCATCTACGTCAAAGGGTGCGGCTGACGCCGCCATGTCTAGACCATCAAGGTCTGGAACAAACATTCGAACACCAAAGAGCATCATGTATGGGGTCTGTCCACCCAGAGTCCTTCTAGGGAGATTATTAAGTGCACGTTGCACGTCATACAAGTGGGCAAGCCAGTTCCGGCCAGTACCCAAAACTCGGGCTGTCAAAGATTGCTTTAAGTCACGGTTCATTCGCTCCACTACACTATTTCCCTCAGGCCGCTAGGGAGACGAAAATTTGACTTGGACCCCCAAATTTCTCATGGCCTCTTTGTACGCCTTAGAGGCGAACGCCGGGCCCTGATCCGAATGAAAGGTACCACACGCAAAACTCCCAACAAAGACACGCAAATCCTTAATGACAGTGCGAGAATCAGCACTCCTTTGTGGCCATACCCACAGAAAACGTGTGCACGAATCCACTGCAACCAAGATGTATTTGAAAGCAGTATCAGAGGTAAAAGGACCGCAGTGATCTAAATAAACACAACCCAATGGTTTACTAGATATGTACAAATGAGGTTGCGGTGGGCGCGCCGCAGAAGAAGGTTTAATCTGCTGGCAAATATCACAATTAAGAACATAAGCCCTGGCTTGTTTGTACAAACCGCACCACCAGTAATGTTGTTGTAACAAAGATATAGTAGCCTCAATGCCGGCATGCGCGGACGCGATGCCCTCGTGGGCCGCTAATATCAAAGAAGGTCTGCAGTTCGCGTTGGGAATCAATCTGTCACCAACGTCATTAATCATCACTAATGGGACTTTATCAGGACTTAAGCGATAATGGTAACGAGCAGGGACACCCTTCGGTGGCTTCGTGCCCTGCTCTGTAGCAGCAATAGCTGCCAAGATGTCATCATCAATCTTACTTTTGGATCTTGTAACTGCTGCTACTAAGTATGTCGCCACTGCTGTTTGTGCTGCCTCGTCAGCTAAGCTGTTGCCGACAGCATGGACACCAACGCGTTGGTGACCAAGAGTGTGAATTACATTCACGAGAGGCAGACGGTCTTTAAGATCTGCCACTCGAACCCAAAGCAGCTTATGCTTTATAGTGCTACCTTTGGAATCATGGTAGTCATTCTGAGACCAAAAATGTAGATTGTCGTTGTAAGATTGAACACAATAAAAGGAGTCACTCACTATAAGTGCAGTGACTCGGGGATCAGCAAACTCCAGTGCGAGCACCAGGGCATGTAGCTCCGCCAACTGAGCGGTACAATCACCCAATGACTGCGTGTGCACTACATCGGACATGAATTCACCATTCACGAAAGTACCAACCACAATTGCGCAAGCCGCTGAATAGGCGTGTTTTGATCCAGTTGCGGGTTGCGCAGACCCGTAAGTGTATATGACACAATGGTAATCCTCGAGCGGGCGCAAGGACAGAGGAGCTGGATGAACGAATTCATACTGCAAAAACTCCTGAGTCTGAAGCGCTGCGTCAAATATAAAGGTGACGTCCGGCGAGGTCAAGGAAGTGGCCCATTGTATCCACCTTGGATGCAAAGCTTTAGAATTCGGTACACTTGCTTTCGTCACCGCCTCTAGGGCGGGATAAGGTGTAACCACCAACATGCGTTTTCCTTGTGACAGCGCTCGTTCTTTCAGAATCGCCATCTGTACTGCTGTCAGAACCTTCTCGACAGCGGAAAAACGCAGTTCAGCTGAAGAGTACAAGTGAGATTTGTAAGCAATGGGGACGGTGTCGCCCTCATTGAACGTTAAGTATGTGAAACTGCGTCTTCCGGCCTGGTCACCCCCACGCTCCTGTGCCTGTGCCTGCTCCCGCAGCCCCAGCCTCCCGAGGGCCGCCGAGCCCACACCATCCGCATCACGACCAACACCGACGACACCCTCGCACCCGCCGAGCACCTGCACTTCCAGGTCCACATCAACCCCAAGACCACCCTCAGAGGCACCCTCATCTACAGACCCCCGGGACCACGCACACAATTCAGCGAAGACATCGCCGACTTCATCAGCCCGCACGCCCTCCCCTCCGCTGACTACATCCTCCTCGGGGACCTCAACTTCCACCTGGAGAACAACAACGACCGCAACATCACCACCCTGCTGGACAACCTCGCCAACCTCGGACTCAAGCAGCTGGTCACCACCCCCACCCACTACGCCGGACACACACTCGACCCCGTCTTCTCATCCAGCAAGGACATCACCTTCAGCCACGCCACCGGACTCCACTGGACGGACCACAGCTGCGTCCACTTCAGCTTCAGAAGGACAAAGATCCACCACCACCAGCAACAGGTTGCACGCAGAAGCTGGAACAAGATCACAGCCGACCAGCTCGCGACCGCCCTGAGCAAGAACCCACCCACCAGCGCAACGAACCCCAGCCAAGCGGCCACCAACCTCACGAAGTGGTTCAGCGACTGCGCAGACGACCTCGCCCCTCTGAAGACCCCGACTAGCAGACCCGGTAGCAAGAAAGCCCCATGGTTCACCGACGAACTCAAGAGCTCCAAGAAGAACTGCCGAGCCCTCGAGAGAACCTGGCGCAGAGACCCAACACCGGACAACATGACTGCCCTCAAGCTCGCCACCCGAAAACGCCACCAACTCATCCACGCCACCAAGAAAACCGCATTCAAGGAACGACTGGACAACAACGCACACAACAGCAAGGAACTCTTCAACATCGTCAAAGAGCTCTCCAACCCCAACGCCGGTAACAACAACATCACCCCTTCACAAGACCTCTGCAACTCCCTCGCCTCCTACTTCCACAACAAGATCGCGGACATACACAACAGCTTCAGCACTCAACCGACGCATGCCACGACCGAACCACCGCCCCCCACCACCACCCTCCGCGCCTGGACCCCGATTAGCACCGAAGACACCGTCCGCACGATGAACTCCATCCACTCCGGATCTCCTACCGACCCCTACCCTCACCACATCTTCAACAAGGCCGACGCTGTCATCGCACCCCACCTGCGGGACATCATCAACACCTCCTTCGACACCGCTACCTTCCCGGAGAGCTGGAAGCACGCCGAACTCAGCGCTCTACTAAAGAAGCCATCAGCCGACCCCACCGACCTCAAGAACTACCGCCCCATCTCGCTGCTCCCGTTTCCTGCAAAAGTCATCGAGAAGACCGTCAACAAGCAGCTGGCCGCCTTCCTCGAGACGAACGGATCCCTCGACCTCTCGCAGTCTGGCTTCCGGGCCAACCACAGCCCCGAGACCGCCCTGATCGCAGCCACCGATGACATCCGAGCTCTGCTTGACAACGGAGAAACAGCGGCCCTCATCCTCCTAGACCTCTCCGCGGCCTTCGACACTGTCTGCCACCGTACACTAGTGCAGCGACTCAGCAACGTCGGAATCCAGGAGAAGGCACTGGAGTGGATCATCTCCTTCCTCGCCGGAAGGACACAGAGAGTCTGCCTCCCCCCGTTCAGATCTGAAGCCACCGAAGTCATCTGCGGCGTTCCTCAAGGCTCCTCGCTCAGTCCAACCCTCTTCAACGTGTACATGAGTCCCCTCGCAGACATCGCACGCCAGCACAACCTCAACATCATCTCCTACGCTGACGACACCCAGCTGATTCTCTCCCTCACCAACGACCCCGCCACCGCCAGAGCCAACCTCCACGAAGGGATGAAAGAGGTAGCCGAATGGATGAAGAACAGCCGCCTGAAACTGAACTCGGACAAGACGGAAGTCCTCATCCTGGGATCCTCACCCTCCGCCTGGGACGACTCCTGGTGGACCCCCGCCCTAGGCAGCACACCCAAACCAACAGACCACGCACGCAACCTGGGCTTCATCCTGGACTCCACCCTCTCCATGACCAGACAAGTCAACGCAGTCTCCTCGTCGTGCTTCAACATCCTGCACATGCTACGAAAGATCTTCCGGTGGATCCCCACCGAGACCAGGAAGACGGTCACCCAGGCCCTCGTCACCAGCCGTCTGGACTATGGCAACTCCCTCTACGCCGGAACCACCGCCAAACTCCAGAAAAGACTTCAGCGGATCCAGAACGCCTCAGCACGACTCATCCTGGACATTCCCCGTCGCAGCCACATCTCCGGACACCTGAGAGACCTGTACTGGCTCCCGGTCACCAAGAGAATCACCTTCCGTCTCCTCACCCACGCACACAAAGCCCTACACAACCAAGGCCCAGGATACCTCAACAGCCGCCTCAACTTCTACGCTCCCAAATGCCAGCTTCGATCGACCGGCCACGCCCTCGCCACCGTCCCCCGCATCCGAAGAGCCACCACAGGGGGACGGTCCTTCTCCTTCCTCGCTGCCAGGACGTAGAACTCCCTCCCGACCCACCTCCACCTGACCCAGGACCACCTCGCCTTCAGGAAGCAACTCAAGACCTGGCTGTTCGAGCAGTAGCGGACCCCCCTCCCCTAGCGCCTTGAGACCCTCTGGGTGAGTAGTGCGCTATATAAATGCATTGATTGATTGATTGATTGATTGATTGATTGATTGAAACCAACTGCGCCGGGCACAATTCTTATGACCAGGTTAGTGTGATTATCACGTGTCAGTAAGTACTTAGAAGCAAGAAGATCAGCTTGCAATAACTGCAATATAGCTGAATGCTCAGGCAGCCAACAGGATTTGGAAAAAGTAGGTTGTACCAAGGCGTAAAGCGGCTTGATACGCTGGGCATAATCCGGGATATAAGTTCAACCGAAATTCAGAAAACCCAGCAGGGATTGTAATTTCTTCAGTGAAGTAGGAGAACGGAGGCATGCGCACTTTTCCAGAAAGTGCGGGGCCAATCCTCGACCTTCATTGTTGAGTTCGTACCCCAAGAACAACACTGTATACTCTGCAATGTGCGACTTCGCAAAATTGAATTTGTAACCGAAGTCTGCAAACAAAACAATAATGCGATCAACGCGTCGAAGATGCGGGTCTAACTCGTCATCCGTGAGATAAATGTCATCCACGTACGAGTACGCATCTGGGTCTACGTCCTCCAAGAGGGAGACCACGCGAACGGCAAAGACTCCCGGGCTGTTTTTATAGCCCATTGACAATCTTTTGAATTGTTTTTGTTTGCCACCAGAGGTGAACGCCGTCCACTCACTACTAAGAGAGGACAGGTTATGGCTGTAGAAGCCATTGGAAATGTCAAGTGTGGTTTTAAACCTTTTTCTCACGAGACTATCGACGAGAGCCGAACTATGGGTGTTCTGTACTGCACAGTTCCGGCAATGAGAGTTAAGGTGCCGGTAATCCAAAACTAGGCGGTACGACCCGTCAGGCTTCGTCACAGTAAACAAGGGATTATTCGTAGGTGACACACATGTTTCGATTACTCCCTGATATTCCAATTGTTCAAGGATAGATGCTACGTGAGATATAGCTTCACGACGCATGGGGTATTGGGCTTGTGGCTGGGACGTAGTCCGCAATGGAATCTCATGGCAGGGGGAAAATTTATCCCAACCCACCTGAGTCCGATATAACGCAGGCGCTTGCACCTGAGCCCATTCCCTGGCATACTTATCCGCTAGGACCTTAGGCACTGTGTGCGCAAAGGACGGGAGGATTACCTCCTCCCCTCTAGGAGCAGCCAAAACGAAAGCCGGGGGCCAATCTGCCTCCGCCAACAAAATATCATAGGTAGTGGTCAGATTATCCCAAAAAAAAACTTGAATTGTACGTTGTATATCACCTTCAATGTGAAGAACTATATTATATAGCCTATCAGGGGGAGACACACGAGTGTCAGCAGTTTCAATATTCACGAATATATCAGCTGCTGTCGCCACCAGATATGGATGCAGTGCTTGTCGCACTACTGTAACTTCCGCCGCGCTGTCCAGCAGCGTTAGCGCCCATGTTAGGTTCTGAAGCTGCGTCCGTACCATCTGAGGCATACCTCGCTGTCAGAGCAGCAACTTTCTTCTTCTGAAACGGGGGTCGTTGACGTGCAGAGTCTTCTTGCTTGCCTCTGCCGTCAGTCTGTCGGGATTGCTCACGTGCTTGCGGTGCACCTCGACTTTTCCCAGCGCCTCCGCCACCGGATTGTGAAGCCGATGTTTCCTGTGAAGAACGAGGAGAGCGTTGTTCAGAAACCTGAAATCTATCAGGTGACTTAATAGTAGCATGATCGCGTAAATCATAAGTGCGTTCACTACTTGACTGAACGAGAGAGGCAGGACGAGACCCCTGTTTCTGTTGCTGTTTTTCCTGTTTTTTCGCCCTCCAACTTTGTTTAGGAAAGTTAGGGCGTTCGTCCTTACCAGACGAATTTGCCTTTGTCTGCTGAGAATCAGGATTTTTCACAGTCGGCTTAACCCCTAAAGCGCTACGACCAACTTGTTTATAGGCCATCGCGATAATTTTCGCGAATTCCCTTGGCTTGTTGTCTTCGTTCACTGCGTCTAACTTATTAAGCACCTGGAACTGCATAGCATCTCCTTTGAGGTTGCCCAAGATGATGGTAGCAACCACATCAAAGACTCCGACAAGCCGCATACCCAATTCAATAGCAGCCTCTGCACCATGATTCTCCTGAACACGTTTTATAACGGAGGGCAGTACCGACAGAGATGGAGTGCCATAGCACTTCGAGTATGTCGCTGCAAAGACCTTACCCCAGTTTTCACAATCTGCCATATCTGGGACCAAGTCTTTAGGCAAAGCAATGGTAAGGATCCTGTGCTTCTCCACAGGAGATGTACGCGGATAAACCGCTTCAATTTGATCAAATTTCTCAGCAAGCCAATAAGGGAAATCATCCCTATTCTGGGGTCGCTTGCCCACCACCGAATTGACCATAACAGGACTAATAACCACCGCGTGGTGGTCCGTCGGTTGTCCCGCAACAGCAGTAGCGACCACCTGCACATTGCGCGACACGTACTGCACTAGAGCCCTATGTACTGTAATCAGGGCAGTGTGCAGAACGCGCAACTCAGCCACCGCTACCTACAGGTAAATCCGGCTAACACCGGCCATGTGGCCCCTGGGATTGACAAAGGGCCCATTCTCGCCGGTGTAACCGCATGGGGAAGGGCGCCATTAAACCTAATGTTATGCTGCCAGGCAGAAAGAGGAATTTCCTGAGTCCTATATGGCATATAGTTGGCCGGTAGCGCCGTGGCTGTATAGGTGTGGAACGTATCATCGTCCTCACTCACCACCGGCAAAGTAACCCGAGAGTAGAACAACTCAAACGGAAACAACGCATCAGCACTTACTACAAAAATCACAGCCATACCATCGTCTGGCACCCCATACTGCGCCAGATGACGTTTCAGGGGTGCCCGGCTATGAGCCGGAATATCAACCGCCATCAGGACTCCAACAGATAATCTACAATATATCAGTAGCACTAGGGTTCAGATTAAATAACCTTTTTAATGATCAAGCTTGAATGAACCTATTTAGTCGAAACACAGGTAGGTTAAACCGTCACTCCCGTTATCCGGAAACCAGAGTGAGGGTGTTGTGGACTAATACAAGCACTACTAAGGCGTCTCAAATCAATAGACCAAACGTTAGGTGCGCCATGTTGCAGGGATTCTGCTTATGCGCAGAACTATGCGCAGGAACCCAGGCCCTCAGTGAATTGCGGTGTACCAAAAACTCACCTCAGAACCCAGAACCCCTATCCGGCCAGCATCAGTGTCCCATTCGTTATCCGAGATTTAGCTCGGCGGTCCCAATGTATAGACAACCCAGAACAAGCGACTTAGTATATTTCTCAGGAATGGTGGGAATCAGAAACACCTTTTCGTAATTATTCTCGTACCAGTCCACAACAGAATAAACAGAGACACGGGAAAAGTTTAAAGAGTTTATTTTATAAACCTCGTGTCCTAATATGCAGCAGTTTGGCTAACATTAGCAGACAAACGATTAAAATCAAAACCATCAGCATAGTTACAATACCATAGAAAATGAAAGGAGCAATCATACTAAAATGACAGTGGCTCTAGGCCACCTTCCTTTCTCTAACACACTAATAGTATTATTAGACTAATAAAAGGTCTCTAGGCTTGAATGGGGAACCCCATACCGTATAGATCAGCTCAGAGAGTTCACATCACAGTTTCAGCTATGCTATGCTCCTAGGAACGCTCTTCTTCAGAATGTGTTGAAAAACATGTAGCACTGCAATATTAAAAGCATTCGACTTTCAGGTATTTGCAGCTGTGTGCGTGTTATGGCTAAACTAATGGGCCGATCAACCTGAACTCAACAACATGCACCGTCTAGCGATCCAGACTGTTTCTGTTACACTGTGTACAGACCAAGGTCGCTATTCACTGTTCAAGATGTTAACAACAGACAGTTCTCATGTGAAGCAAAGTCAAGTAAGCATTTCTCAATTCTAATAACATGTGACTACAGTGTCGTGTGCAAAAGCAGCAAAAGCGGCAAGATGGCTTTCTAACATTTAAACGCGGTTATGCTAACATAGCGTTGTACATAGGTAGATAACGATCATCACTACAAGGTACTGCACACAATCTACATATTTCACAACTGCACTTTAGTTTCAATGCCTGGCTCATTTAATCAATGCATAAGCAAAGACTGGCTTCTAATGCTACTAAAACTTCACAACATGAGATGTTTTAAAACACTTATCTGTCAGCAAATAGACAATGTTACCAAACGCTTCTCTCACAGTGGTTCACAAATGCACACAGACTCACTGTGTGATTCTAGAAAAGCACCACTATCCCTAGGAATATACCAAAACTCATTCACTACACTGAAAGTGGTAAAGGAAAGGCCCACACTCTACATATTTCACAACTACACTTTACTGTCAATACCTAACTCATTTAATGAAAGCATAAGACATAACTGTCTTCTAATGCTACTAAAACTTGACAACATGACAGGTTTTAAAACATTTATCTGTCAGCAAATGCACAATGATACCAAACAGTTCTCTCACAGTGTTTTCCAAATGCACACAGATTCACAGTGTGATCCTAGACAAGCACCGCTATCCCTAGGAGTTTACCAAAACTTATTCACTACAGTGAAAGTGGTAAAGGTACTGCACACAATCTACATATTTCACAACTGCACTTTAGTGTCAATGCCTGACTCATTTAATCAATTCATAAGCAAAGACTGGCTTCTAATGCTACTAAAACTTCACAACATGACATGTTTTAAAACACTTCTCTGTCAGCAAATAGACGATGTTACCAAACGCTTCTCTCACAGTGGTTCACAAATACACACAGACTCACAGTGTGATTCTAGACAAGCAACACTATCCCTAGGAATATACCAAAACTCATTCAGTACACTGAAAGTGGTAAAGGAAATGCACACAATCTACATATTTCACAACTACACTTTACTGTCAATACCTAACTCATTTAATGAAAGCATAAGCCATAACTGTCTTCTAATGCTACTAAAACTTGACAACATGACAGGTTTTAAAACATTTTTCTGTCAGCAAATACACAATGTTACCAAACAGTTCTCTCACAGTGGTTCCCAAATGCACAAAGACTCACAGTGTGATTCTAGACAAGCACCACTATCCCAAGGAGTTTACCAAAACTCATTCACTACAGTGGAAGAGGTAAGGGAACTCTGCACAATCTACATATTTCACAACTGCACTTTAGTGTCAATGCCTGACTCATTTAATCAACGCATAAGCAAAGACTGGCTTCTAATGCTACTAAAACTTGTCAACATGACATGTTTTAAAACACTTATCTGTCAGCAAATAGACGATGTTACCAAACGCTTCTCTCACAGTGGTTCACAAATGCACACAGACTCACAGTGTGATTCTAGACAAACAACACTATCCCTTGCACTATACCAAAACACATTTCTTCATCTAGAAGAAGTACTACATTTTAGTATAGAAACATAACATAACTCCTTTAACAAATTCATAAACAATGCCTGGTTTCTAATTCTACCAAAATATAAAAACTGCACAGTTATCTGTCTGCAAACACATGAAAAACACAAATGCTTATCACAGAATGGTTTCTACATGCACACACACTGTCAATAAGATTGTAGAGAAAAAAAAGGTACTCCCTACACTTCAGCAGAAGAAATACATTAGTCTGATTAAAATCAAAATAGTCTACATACATCCCCTCACAATTAAAGAACTCAACTTTCAAGATGTTTTGTAGATTACGAAGTATATCAGTCACACACCAGATATCAGTCACACACCAGATTTTCTTATACAGAATCTCTGCACCTGTCAGCAGAACCAAAGAATGGCAAAGTTTCCCTCTCTTTTTCCACACATATACATGTAAACATCAAATCACACTCCTTCCCACATAAATTCAAAAGCAAACACACATTTCTATTGGTTAAACATTTCAACCCTTTTCAAATGACATAAACTTCAACCCTTCCCGCAATCTGCCTTCTGCCCGTTACCATAGAAACATGTCGTGGAACACTGTACTGAGGACACAGGTCAGAAGTTCAGCACACACAATGTTGCTAATCAAGACAGCAAGTGTGCTTGACTTCTCAACATATCAGCTTATCATATATAATGTTCCTTACAATCAGTTTTTGTTAACCAATAAGAATAATGCATTTAAAAAACAGAAATATGCACCCTACCTTTCAGTGTAGAAGGTTGTCAAACAACCAATGATTTCTTGTCTTTTTTCAAACTTGCATCTTAGCCACCATTTTAGAAACATCATACTTTCTAAACTGCCATTTCATTTAGAGAGACCATCTGAGTGCATCCAGACCTCCTTACAAGATGCTTACAGTGTGGATTGTGGGACACAGCTACATTTTCTGGAGCCAAAGGTATGCAGAAAACAAAGGCATTCACAAAGACCTAGGTTTGCCAAATGTAGACATTAAATGGATTGGACAGAGAGGGTTAAAGTGGCACCAATTGATGCCATTGGTGAAATCTTTCATGCAAATCCAACACCCTGACCTCATAATAGTGCACTGTGGTGGCAATGACCTAGGCACTTTGACTGGGGTAGATCTGGAAATGCTTATGAAGGACACCTTTGCAGAACTGATTTCACTTTTCCCTAAAACTGCCTTTGTGTATTCTAACATATGCCAAAGGCAGAAATGGAACTGTTCCGATCATTTTTGTCCACAGATTGAGAAAGCTAGGAAACATGTGAATAAATCTGTTTCTGCTTTTCTCCGAGACTACAGAATGGGGTCCATTTACAATAACAATCTGCGCTTTCATATGCAAGAGATGTATAGGAGAGATGGAGTACACTTTACTGATGAAGGAAACAGAGTCTTCCCCAACAACTTTAGACTCTGTATAGGTACTTACTTATAAGTACCAAAAACTCTGAATGAACACAACTGCTCTTTCTAGAGCCACTCAAGAGCAAAACACTTAAGGTTAATCTTTATCTCCCAACAATTTCATTTTTTTTCCCTTGGATTCGCGAACCCACCGCGAGAGGATCCGTGCATCCAACGCGATAGGATGCGCGCACCGTGCGCGCATTTCGCCGTATTTTTTTTTTTTTAAAAGGGGCGCCAGTGGGTCCTTCTGGGACCCCCTAAGCACCTCCAGAGGGTTAGAGTATTTCCACACTGCTCCCTTTGTATGTTTTACACACTTTTTCCCCTTGCTTCTTCAGCCTCGCTTCTACCGAGGCAGAAAATGGCTGCCAACAGTTCCTGATTTCGAATGTAGAGAGACACTCGACAGCCAATTAGCATTCAGCGCACGATCGGGAGGGTGCACGCTTGGTTCGGGGAGGGTGCGCGTACGGTGCGGGTAGAGTGCGCGGATCCTCCGAGGCCATAGACATATATGTACTTTTAACTCTAATTTTCTCAGGAACTACTGAACGGATTCATACCATATATGCAAAAGGCACGAGTCCGAACTGGGGACTACCTCTTTGCCAAATTTGGTGTCATTCCGTTCAGCGGTTCGGGCTGTAGCTGCGACAACAGATCCTATGGGAAATTGCATGGGGAAAACGCGTTTTGGGACCCCCCTTTTTTCTCGGCCCCGCTTGAAGGATCACCGCAAAACTTTCAGGGTTGGAGCGGAGCGGAGCTGGCCAAAAGTTTGGAAAATTTCACGAGGATTCGTCAACCGGCGCCAGACTTATTGGGAATAGAATGTTGCGACCGCCAGTAGGTAATATATATATATATATATATATATATATATATATATATATATATATATATTCACTGAAAAAACCATAGGTTTCAGGGACGTTATAGTCAGCTGGACTTTTCACTTGTACAAAACCATTGAAATTCCCCCGTTATAGTTAGTTCAGCTAACTATAACACGCGCGCCTGCAATGCACTGCTGATGACTTCACATATTACATCACTCATGACATGGTCAGTGACATCACTCATGACATCACTGATGACATCTCAAATGACATCACTGATGACATCATCCAGTGAATGTGTGTTTTTCTAAAAATTACATGTTTTATATAGTATATCTCAAGATCGATGGAAGAATAAATGGGTATATAAGTGTCTAAATGGATGATTTGTTTTTGAAAAATTGATTGTATAACTGACTGATTAAGTGTATCTTAGTGAATACATGGCTTAGTGAGTAACATTTAAATGTGTAAATATCTGTATCAGTCTCTCACTTTGTGTATAAGTGGCTGCATGGGTTGGTGAGTAGCTACATGAGTGTCTATATAGGTTATTAGTTGGTTTTTTGAGTATCAGTATGAGTGTCTGAGTGTCTGTATGTTTCGGTGGGGGTATTACGTAGTGCATAGGTGCATGAATGAGTGACTCACTGTTTGTATGTGTTGAAGACAGCATGTGTGCAGGACTGTATGGGTGGATGAGTGTGTGTATGGGTGTGTTAGTGAGTGAATGACTGTCTCAATAGTGTCTTTATGAGTAACTACATATGTTTTAAACTAGTATATGTGACTATTGGTGTATATAAGTGAGTATATGTGAGAGTGAGAGATTGAAAGAGTTCCTGTATGAATAAGTATGTGTTTCTATAAGTGATTGTTTAAAAGACGAAGGGCCATATGTAGGTAGCATACAAGTTACCACTTCTTAAATACCGAACTTTACCGATTCGGTATTTAAGAAGTAGGAACTCGTATGTAGGTAATCATTCGGTAAATATTATCGAATCGGAGAAATTCGGTAATTACCGAATCGGTATTTACCGATTCGGTAATGAGGCATACCTTCCCATTGTTTGAATCAATGGGAAGGTATGCCTCATTACCGAATCGGTAAATACCGATTCGGTAATGGGGGGAGCACATTCAAGGGTGGCAGGGTGTCACATTGACACCCTGTTGCACCCCTGATTCCTGCATGTGTGCACATGTGGCACACATACATGCCCTAAGGGCATGTATGTCTGCCACATGGCACTGTTAGTCCAGCAATATATTGCTTTTTGCAATGAATTCGGTATTTAGCACCAACATATATTTGGTGCTAAATACCGAATTATTTTCCCTACACATCACTCATTTGAGTGTCACCTACATCTCATTTCAGGATTCGGTATTTACCGAATCGGTAAAATTACCGATTCGGTAATTTTACCGATTTGGTAAATTACCGAATCCTGAAATGTTCCCCCTACATAGCAAAAGCCTAAATACCGGTCGGTAACGGTATATTTACCGAAAATCGGCCGTTACCGACCGGTATTAGGATACCTACATATGGCCCGAAGTATGTGTAAGTTTCTGTAGAAGTAAGTGTGGTGGTGTGTGTATAACTATATGCAAGTAAATGGATTTTTGATTCTTTATTAGCATGAGTGACTATGTGTGTGAGTAACTCTATGGATGAGTGGCGTTGTGTAACAGGATGTATAGGTGTGTGAGTACATATGATGAGTGAGTACATGTATGAGTGACTGTATAGGACTGTTGGTGAATGAGTGGATGTGTATGTGGATCTTAGAATGACTGAATAGGTTGTTGTAACTGGTATTGGTATGTCCATTGTTTTGAACATTGTAGTTTCTATTTTTGAATGTGTGTATCAAAGGTTATATTAGGGGAAGAGGAGGTCTGCCACTCTATCACAAGGATGATGTCATCAGTGATGTCATTAGTGATGTAATTTGAGATGTCATCAGTGATGTCATGAGTGATGTCACTGACCATGTCGTTGTTGTTGTAATACTTTATTCGACATTTAAAAAAATATCATAAAAGTTCTGTACAGCATATTTTTAAAACAAGTTAAGAAAGACATACTACAACAGACGGTTTCAATCCATATGAGATTAAAAAAAAAAGGATAAAAAAGAGATAAAACTACATATATATACACATATCATAATCAAATATCCCCTATGATTAGTAATGTAAACAATAATGGGCTGTCGAATCAAGGATGGGGGTGATTTACTTATGGATGTTGCGCCTTGATTAGCCTGCGTCTTAACCTCCAAGCCCAACCCAAATATTTAGCAGTCCCGCAGGTTACACTTGGAACAGATGTATCAAAGGTCAGAATACGCAGTGCCTCCCTGGCAGACCTTATACCCAAATTTTTACAGACAGGTTTTAGCCACCTTAATCTGGGTTGCCTGTAGGCCTGACAGGCAAACATGAAGTGGCCAATAGACTCTGTAGGCGAGGCACAGCCTGGGCAGCCCTTTAAGGACGTAATTGCCTTGCTCCAACTGGTTTGAAAATCGTGGAGTGGAAGTGTGCCATATCGCAATTTGAGATATAATGATCTGTCTTCAGGCAATTCGATAAAGTCCAGGAAGGGCTCCAGACTAGGAGCCGGTTTCGTATCCAGGAAGTTCACACTAAGCACACCCTCCTGTTTTCTTAGGGTTTCAGCCATGACCCAATCCCAATAGATTTTTTTTATCATTGGTTTAGAGGGAGGGGCCTGGCTCACCCAAGATTCAACCAAGCCAATTTTCTGTATTTGTTTTTTCAAATTCATTACCCAGGGGATCTTATGATCAGCTCCCAGGTTTAGTAACTCATCCAGGGCGGAAGCATAGTGGTGGAGTTCAGGGGATCTTCTAATCCTTGCCAAGTATAGTATAGGGCGCAGCCTGGCCACATTGCTGATGTTTTGTCTGCCAAGGTCACTACGGAGTGGAGCTAGCGGGGTGGACAGAGGGAGCGAGACTAAGTCTCTGAAAAACTTGTTCTCAGATTTGAGTAGCTCTGTCAGATTTTCGAATCCCCACAGTTCCGCCCCGTAGAGGGCTGCTGATAGTGCCTTCCCCTCATAGACCTTAACGGCCGCCGCTATTGGTCTGCTAAGTGAGAGACTCTGATGTTTCAATATTGCCCCTGCAGTTCTTTTATGGGCAAGGAGCATTTTTGAGAGGTGGGGAGCCCATTTGAGCTTATTGTTGACCCTCACTCCGAGGTAATCAAAAGCATCCACTAACTCAAGTGTGGTGCCATCAAGTTTGATGTTATTCTTAAAGTTTTTTGACGGAGATAGTGCCATCAGCTTGGTTTTTGATGTGTTTATTCTGAGGCCCCTAGTAACACAAAACTGGGAAAAACGGGACAGCAGTGTTTGTAAGCCCATGGGGCTTTTCGAGAGCAGGAGGGTGTCATCGGCGAAGAGCAGGGTGGATATTTTTTCCCCGCACAGGGTTGGGGCATCGACCCTGTCGCCTCGCAAATAGTCTCATTACCGAATCGGTAAATACCGATTCGGTAATGGGGGGAGCACATTCAAGGGTGGCAGGGTGTCACATTGACACCCTGTTGCACCCCTGATTCCTGCATGTGTGCACATGTGGCACACATACATGCCCTAAGGGCATGTATGTCTGCCACATGGCACTGTTAGTCCAGCAAAATATTGCTTTTTGCAATGAATTCGGTATTTAGCACCAACATATATTTGGTGCTAAATACCGAATTATTTTCCCTACACATCACTCATTTGAGTGTCACCTACATCTCATTTCAGGATTCGGTATTTACCGAATCGGTAAAATTACCGATTTGGTAATTTTACCGATTCGGTAAATTACCGAATCCTGAAATGTTCCCCCTACATAGCAAAAGCCTAAATACCGGTCGGTAACGGTATATTTACCGAAAATCGGCCATTACCGACCGGTATTAGGCTACCTACATATGGCCCGAAGTATGTGTAAGTTTCTGTAGAAGTAAGTGTGGTGGTGTGTGTATAACTATATGCAAGTAAATGGATTTTTGATTCTTTATTAGCATGAGTGACTATGTGTGTGAGTAACTCTATGGATGAGTGGCATTGTGTAACAGGATGTATAGGTGTGTGAGTACATATGATGAGTGAGTACATGTATGAGTGACTGTATAGGACTGTTGGTGAATGAGTGGATGTGTATGTGGATCTTAGAATTACTGAATAGGTTGTTGTAACTGATATTGGTATGTCCATTGTTTTGAACATTGTAGTTTCTATATTTGAATGTGTGTATCAAAGGTTATATTAGGGGAAGAGGAGGTCTGCCACTCTATCACAAGGATGATGTCATCAGTGATGTCATTGGTGATGTCATTTGAGATGTCATCAGTGATGTCATGAGTGATGTCACTGACCATGTCATGAGTGATGTAATATGTGACGTCATCAGCAGTGCATTGCGGGCGCGCAAGTTATAGTTAGCTGAACTAACTATAACGGGGGAATTTCAATGGTTTTGTACAAGTGAAAAGTCCAGCTAACTAAAACGCCCCTGAAACCTATGGTTTTTTCAGTGAATTTCTAAGGTTTTTTAAATGCTAATTCCTAACTATAACGTGCCTGAAACCTATGGTTTTTTCAGTGAATTTCAAAGGTTTTTTAATTGCTAATTTCTAACTATGCCTACAGAGATAGGACATGTGAAGAAAGAAGAAATAAATGCAGAAAGAAGCAACAGAAGTCCTCAAAGATGAAGAAAAGTGCAGGAAGAAAGATAACGTGCAGAAAGAACAAACAGAAGAGCAGAAAGAAGCCTTGTTGCAAAATCATCCTGTACCCTCAACTTTTTCAGACAGATACTGGTGGTAACTGAGTCTGACTAACCAGTCCTAGAGCCAGTGCTATGTTAAAAGACACTCAGAATACAGTGAAAACACCTACATACACTACGGAACACTATGCGTTGGGGTCCCCCTGTGATCAGCATGACCTCCTCTGTAAGCCCCTAGTATATAATAGGGCAGGGGATTAAAACTACCTCTTAAAACGCGCCACAGGGCGTGTTTGCACACGTCACCTCAGGCCCCGTCCCCTCACTTCCCCACTGTGTAAACACGCCATGTGGCCGTGTGAAGTTGGGAGATTAAGTCCCTTTGAATCCTGAGGGTCCCTAGGGTCCAACTAGACCACTAGGTACCTCCAGTAAGCGCCACAGAGCTGCGTTGCAGAGAGATGTAAAAAGGGGCACGGCCTAGACCACCTCTCTGCAACGCAGCGTACTGGTGCTTACTGGAAGCACCTGGTGGTCTAGTTGGCCCCCAGGGTCCCTCAGGATTGAAGGGGAATTATTTACCCAACTTAAAACGCGCCACAGGGCTTGTTTGCACACGTTAACTCAGGCCCCGTCCCCTTCCTTCACCACTGTGTAAACATGCCCTGTGGCCGTTTTTTAGTTGGGAGATTAAGTTCATTTGAATCCTGAGGGTCCCTAGGGTCCAACTAGCCCACTAGGTACCTCCAGTATGCGCCAGAGAGCTGCGTTGCAGAGAGGTGTAAAAAGTGGCATGGCCTGGACCACCTCTCTGCAACGCAGCTCAGTGGCGCTTACTGGAAGCACCTGGTGGGCTAGTTAGCCCCCAGGGGCCCTCAGGATTGAAGGGGAATTATTTCCCCAACTTAAAAAGCGCAACAGGGCTTGTTTGCACACGTTAACTCAGTCCCCGTCCTCTCCCTTCACCACTGTGTAAACACGCCCTGTGGCCATTTTTAGTTGGGAGATTAAGTTAATTTGAATCCTGAGGGTCCCTAGGGTCCAACTAGCCCACTAGGTACCTCCAGTATGCGCCACAGAGCTGCGTTGCAGAGAGGTGTAAAAAGTGGCACGGCCTGGACCACCTCTCTGCAACGCAGCTCAGTGGCGTTTACTGGAAGCACCTGGTGGGCTAGTTAGCCCCCAGGGGCCCTCAGGATTGAAGGGGAATTATTTCCCTAACTTAAAACGCGCCATTGGGCATGTTTGCACACGTCACCCCAGGGCCCGCCCCCTTCCTTCCCCACTGTGTAAACATGCTCTGTGGCCATTTTTTAAGTTGGGAGATTAAGTCCCCTTAAATCCTGAGGATCCCTAGGGGCAAAATAGCCCACTAGGTATGTCCAGTAAGCGCCATTGCAGAGAGGTGTAAAAATGGGCACGGCCTGCACCACCTCTCTGCAACGCAGAGCAGTGGCACTTACTGGAAGCACCTGGTGGGCTAGTTGGCCCCCATGGTCCCTCAGGCTTGAAAGGGAGTTATTTCCCCAACTTAAAACGCGCCACAGGGCGTGTTTACACACGTCACCTCAGGCCCCGTCCCCTCCCTTCACCACTGTGTAAATGCGCCCTGTGGCCGTTCTAAGTTGAGAGATTAAGTTCCCTTGGATCCTAAGGGTCCCTAGGGTCAAACTAGCCCACTAGGTACCTCCAGTAAGCGCCACAGAGCTGCGTTGCATAGAGGTGTAAAAAGGGGCGTGGCCTCAGAACACCTGTCTGCAACGCAGCTCCCTGGCGCACACTGGAGATACCTGTTGGGCTAGTTGGCCCTCAGGGACCCTCAGTATTGAAGGGGAATTAATTCCCCAACTTACAACTGGCCAGGGAGCGCGTTTGCAGAGTGCTGCAAGGAGGGGGCGTGGCCTCCAGCGCGATGCCGGTCTTTTATTTATTTTATGTTTTTTAAGAAGGAGGGCTGTGTAGCCCCCCTTCTTTTTCTAATTTACTGGCCCTGGGGACCCATCCCCCAGGGCCTGCACCCTAATTGTTTTTGTTGAAAAAAATTTATTTGGCCCTCCCAAGGCCTTAATCGGCCCCGGGGACCCCAACCCCCGGGTCATGGCCTTTTTTTAATTCAAATTCTTTAGGAGGGGGCTGCGTTGGCCCCCTCCTCAGGCCACTTATGGCTCCGGGGACCCCATCCCCCGGGGCCGGCCTTTGTTTTTTATTATTTTAAAAATATATATATTCATAGAAACACCTAGGACATGCTGGACAAACCGTATGTACCTATCACCATGACGATTTGCGTGATATTCATTAAAAAGCGACTATGCATAGAATGAATCCACATGGAATTTATTTACACTGCTAGTGAAGCTCTGACGTGTCTGACGCCCTACCGTGCCTAATCCCGGCACCCCCGCCGGTGGGTACTCTCCAAGTAGACACCCTTGTCGTTTATTTTTACAAACACGGGTAGCTATTGACGGGCACATTTAATATACACGCACACCAAGCCATTCAAAGGGGATTCGACAAAAATTCGACCAAACTATGCAAGAAACCCCCCTCACGGTTAATAAAAAACACATCCACCGCCGGATGTGTAATACTTTTTATTTTACTCTCTGGAAAGGAGACGAACCTCACTTGAGAGTCACAGCGTGCTCCTGGCTGAGCCCAATGCTGTGTTACACCCACCAGTGTCCGCCGATTGCCTCACACCTCTGTGTTGTATTCCACCAGCTAGTGCGTATGCTATGACACTCTTTAGCCCATGTGCACTGTAACACCACCCCGTGAATATGTCATGCCACACTTGCCTTTGCACGGGTTATATTGCCCCATCTAACGTGCCTTCCTCGATGTGTATGTTATAACGCACAGCGCTATGCCATACATATTACAATCTGGGGCCCATATCTTTGTCACAATGCAAATGCAACGTTACACTCCCCAGCACATATTTTATATTACAACTTTAGAGACTAGTTATGTTACACAACACTGCCCTGTGCATATTACACTCCAAGGCGCATATCGCATAGCACGCGCTAGTGCCTGTGCTATCTCGCGCTCTCCAATGAATCTGTCATTGCGCACAATGTATTGCATAATATATTTCACGCCCCGGTTCATCTTATATCACACTTTTTGGTGCATAGTTTATACCATATACTACATCTAGTTTTCATTTTCAATCGTGCTCTCAGGACTATGTTCTATATAACACTGCGTCCACCTACCCTTTTCACGGGTATTACATTTTGCGATGGGGGTGGAGGGTCAGGGGGTGTTTCTGCCAAGTGAGCCCGGAGTCACAGTCCAAACGTCCTCTTCTTCCTATTTTAAGTAGTTCGCACAGACACACATTTTAAAAACAATAAAGTTCCTAATACCCACCTTCTCTGAACAGTTAGCTTGCTGCCCCATCCACCTCCTCCCTATCCTCTGTTGTCTGAATCCATGGACTAGCCTCCTCCCTCCTGCCATGCATGGTCTGCCACTTCCCTCCATTTAGCATGATGTACCAGTCCACTCCTCCTGCCTCCATTGCCCAATTCTATGGCCCATCATTGACCTCCTGCTTAGCCTCTGTGCTTAGCTTGCTGCCCCTATTCTCCTTCCCCCTGCCCTCCTATGTCTTTGTGCATGCCCCTGCTCCATCCTTTTTGCCCGCTATGTTCCATGGACCTGCCACTCCTATCTACTCTGAGTGTTCTTTTGAGCTACCACTCCCCTCCCACCTGCCTAGCATTGTCAGATGATTGTAACCTGTCCCTGCCACCTCCACCCTGTCTGTCCACATGCCATGCCCCTATCCCCTTCCTCCTGTCCTCCATGGTCTATTTTACTGCCACACCCTTCTGCCCTCCCTGATCTGTTGTGCTGCAACTGCTCCTCCTGCCTGCCCCGCGCGGTCTGTTGTGAGGCCCCTTCCCCTGAACTCTCTTGTCTGTGATCCGGTCCTGACCCTCCCTTCTATTCTCCATGGTCCTTTGTGCATGCCCCTGCACCCTCCTTCTTGCCCATCATAGCCATTGTGCTGCCACTAACCCTCCCGCTTGCCATGCATGGTCTTCTGTGTTGCCATGGCCCCTCCCACCTTCCCTGTGTGGTCAGCTAGCTGCCCCTGACCACCTCCCACCTTCCCTCCATGGTCTGTGTGTATGCCACCATAGTCTCATTGTTGCTCTCCATGGTGTGTCTTGTTTCTAGTGCCCATCCTGCCTGACCTCCATGGTCATATTGCTGCTCCTGCCCTGCCACCTTGCCCCCAGCCCTCTGTTTCCATGTGCAGACCCCCTATTCCCTCCCTCCTGGCTTGTCTGTTCCATTGTAATGCCCCTGATCCGTCCCTCCTGCCCTTTATGGTCTGTTATGCTGCAGCTTTCTCCCCTGTCTGTCCATTATGGATCAGCTAGCTACTGTTGCCTCTTTCCCATCTGTTCTCTGTTGTCCATATGCATGGTCCTGTCCCCTCCCTATTGCTTTCTATGGATTGTTGTGCTGCACTCCCGTCCCGCATGCGCTGTGTGGTGTATTGTGCTGCTGCCACCCCTGATGCCTGCCCTGCAGGGTCAGTTTGGTGCACCTCTCCATGTCCCTCCTGTCCTCTGTTATCCGAGTCCATGTCCCTACCCCAATTCCTCTTGCCTACCATGATTCAATGTACCATACTTGCGAACATTTTGAACTTGGTAAGAGGGAGATTTTGAAAAAAAACTGGGGTACTGATTTTCCTCTTTGAGTTACATTGAAAAAGAGGAGATTGTAGACAGGAGACAGATCAAATAAAGCCCATTTGAGCTTAAAAACATAGGACGTTTCCTGGCTGAAACGGGTCTTATGGCATGTATGGTTGTACTACCACTGCCTCTTCCTTCTGCCCACAATGGTCTATTATATTGCCACAGCCTCTCTTGCCAGTCCTGTATTGTTGGTTTGTTGCCCCTGCCCCCCTTTCCACTGCCCTCCATAGTCTGTTGTGCTGCCACTGCCCTTCCTGCCTGCCCAGTGTGGTCAAATTGTTGCCTCTGCACTCTCCTACCTGCCTTCAATTTTCAGACTCCGTGCCCCTGGCCTCTGCCTCTCAACAGTATCCCAATGAACAACTAGATTGCTAACATTCTATATTTATTACACAAGTGTGGAACGCCTGACGTCATCTTGATGTAATCAAAACTGTAATACCTAGAGTTTTTCCTTTAGAAATTACATATATGAGAGGGTCTTATTTGCATCAAAATTATGGTTAGTGCTCAAAAAAACTAAAATGAGGACATATTTTCTGAGTTTTCAAATAGCGACAAAGAACTTTTAAATTATTTGTAATCTTTATGTTTTTTTATCCAGTTGACCACTTGATTAAATGTTGCACCTTGGCGAGAGGATGTGGTGTTACTTCCAGAGCTGCAGACTTTGCAACTGGGGAACCAGGTTGGAGTTTCTGCTTCAGCTCAACCTTCTGTGATTGTGGTCAAATCACTTAATCTCCCCATGTCCACAACCAAAATGAATTTGATCTTGTGTGATGTAACCAATGCTCATGTAAAGCATTCCAATACCTGACAAGTCTACACTATATAAAACTGCAAATACACAAAAAATAAGTGTTTTGCACACTTCTGTCATTGGGCTACATGTGGGCTACATCTGGGTGATATTTGTGCTGCATTTAGGCTCTTTTGTGTCTGGTGGCCATCTTGGGAGATTTATTTGTTATGAAGTTTCCTAATTTCCTCAATTACTGCAGTCTCCTCAGTAGGAAATGCTTTTAGTTTTTTACTTTGATTCCATCAAGAAGGTATTCAGATATGTCACACATTTGCCATAAATTCTGAATGTTAGCACTCTAGTTGCTCATTAGATCACTGTAGTAAAGCTATTGCTCACCACGGAAGTCTGCTGCTGGTATTAAAAGTGCATGTTTCAGTCTGCCTATCAGAATTTAAGAGGATTTGAGAAGTCACTCAAAATGTGCCCTAATTTTTCTTTCTTCAGCACTAATCATAATTTCTATGGCAAAATGAACCCCCTCATTGTGTTCCTTTTTAAATTAAATGTTTTATGTGTTACCAGTTTATTCCAATCAAGATGGCTACAGGTGTGCCATACTTTGGTCATAAGTAAGACAGTAAGCGCTCTAGTTGTTCTTAAGAACACTCTGGGACATTCTGTCATTAGGCTATACTTGGGCTACATCTGGGTGATATTTGGGCTACATTTGGGCTCTTTTGTCTCTGGTGGCCATCTTGGGAGATTTATTTGTTATGAAGTGTCCTAATTTCCTCATTTACTGCAGTCTCCTCAGTGGGAATACTTTCAGTTTTTTATTTTGGTTCCATCAAGAAGGCATTTAGATGTGTCACACATTTGCCGTAAATTCTGAATTGTTAGCACTCTAGTTGCTCATTAGATCACTGTAGTAAAGATACTGCTCACCAGGGAAGTCTGCTGCTTGTATTAAGTGCATGTTTCAGTCTGCATGTCAGAATTTTTTTATGACATAGAAGAGGATTTGAGAAGTCAAAATGTGCCCTAACTTTTCTTTCTGCAGCACTAATCATAATGTATATGGCAAAATGAATCCCCTCATTGTGTTCCTTTGTAAATTAAATGTTTTAAGTGTTACCACTTTATTCCATTCAAGATGGCTTCAGGTGTGCCATACTTTTGTCATAAGTAAGACTGTTAGTGCTCTAGTTGTTCTTTAGAACACTCTGGGAAGCTGCAGTAGAACACAAAGGAATCAACTGACAGTCTGTGCCCTTGTTGGATGCACATGTTTTACTGAGAATGTCAGACTTCATTCTCACATGACTGAGAAAGATAATGTGAATTTACAGAAAATATGCTCTCAGTTAGCTTATAGATCACCTTCCAAACCTCTGTGGGAAAAGCATGAGAAAATAGTTTTCTCTCAAACATGATTCATGATATCACAGCAGAAGGCTTTTTCACATGGTAAAATCACCTTAGAACACACCACAATTCCTAAAATGAGTATGGTACCATCAACAAATGATTTATAATGTAACTAAAGTCTTAAAACATTCTATTAACTGCAATGATTTTTAATGAGGTGCTATCATGTATATTGGTCCCAAGATGGCTGCCAACACTTCTTGGATGAAGTGCTGACAGCCAATCAGATCTCACGATGAGATGTGTGGTTAGGCTCCGCCCAGATATATATGTGATTTTACTTTTGATTTTCTCAGGAACTACTGAACAGATTTACACCATTTAAGCAAAAGGCACATGCCTGACCTGAGGACTACCTCTTTGCCAAATTTCAAGTAATTCTGTTCAGCCGTTCGGGCTGTACCTTCGACTAAAGGTCCTATGGGAAAATGCATGGGGAAAACGCGTTTTGGGACCCCCCTTTTTTCTCAGCCCCCCGCTTGACGAATCACCCTGAGACTTTCAGGGTAGGAGCTGAGCGGAGCGCCCCATTAGTTTTGAAAATTTCACGAAGATAAGTCAACCTGCGCCAAAGTTATTCAAAATAGAATTTTCAGATTTCCTATGGGAACTTGGTCCTAACTATAACTATCTACTGGCGACCGCCAGTAGATAATATATATATATATATATATATTCACTGAAAAAACCAAAGGTTTCACACGTTATAGTTAGGAATTAGCATTTAAAAAACCTTGCAAATTCACTGAAAAAACCATAGGTTTCACACATGTTATAGTTAGCTGGACATTTCACTCGTGAAAAACTAATGAAATTCCCCCGTTATAGTTAGTTCAGCTAACTATAACTCGCGCACCCGCAATCCACTGCTGATGACGTCACATATTACATCACTCATGACATGGTCAGTGACATCACTCATGACATCACTGATGACATCTCAAATGACATCACTGATGACATCATCCAGTGAATGTGTGTTTTTCTGAAAATTACATATGTTTTATATATGTATATCTCAAGGTCGATGGAAGAATAAATGGGTATATAAGTGTCTAAATGGATTATTTTTTTTTGAAAAATGTATTGTGTAACTGACTGATTAAGTGTATCATAGTGAATACATGGCTTAGTGAGTAATGTTTAAATATGTAAATATCTGTATCAGTCTCTCACTTTGTGTATAAGTGGCTGCATGGGTTGGTGAGTAGGTACATGGGTGTCTATATAGGTTATTAGTTGGAATTTTGAGTATCAGTCTGAGTGTCTGCATGGTTCGGTGGGGGTATTACGTAGTGCATAGGTGCATGAATGAGTGACTCACTGTATGTGTTGAAGACAGCATGTGTGTAGGACTGTATGGGTGGATGAGTATGTGTAAGGGTGTGTTAGTGAGTGAATGACTTTCTCAATAGTGTCTTTATGAGTAACTACTTATGTTTTAAACTAGTATATGTGACTATTGGTGTATATAAGTGAGTATATGTGAGAGTGAGAGATTGAAAGAGTTCCTGTATGAATAAGTATGTGTTTCTATAAGTGATTGTTTAAAAGACTAAGTATGTGTAAGTTTCCGTAGAAGTAAGTGTGGTGGTGTGTGTATAAGTGTATATGCAAGTAAATGTATGTTTGATTCTTTATTAGCATGAGTGACTATGTGTATGAGTAACTCTGTGGATGAGTGGCATTGTGTAACAGGATGTATAGGTGTATGAGTACATATGAGTGAGTACATGTATGAGTGACTGTACAGGACTGTTGGTGAATGAGTGGATGTGTATGTGGATCTTAGAATTACTGAAGAGAATGTTGTAACTGGTATTGGTATGTCCAATATTTTGTAAATTTTAGTCTCTATTTTTGAATGTTTGTATCAATTGTTATATTAGGGTGAGAGGAGGTCTGCCACTCTATCACAAGGATGATGTCATCAGTGATGTCATCAGTGATGTCATTTGAGATGTCATCAGTGATGTCATGAGTGATGTCACTGACCATGTCATGAGTGATGTAATATGTGACGTCATCAGCAGTGGATTGCGGGTGCGCGAGTTATAGTTAGCTGAACTAACTATAACGGGGGAATTTCATTGGTTTTTCACGAGTGAAATGTCCAGCTAACTATAACATGTGTGAAACCTATGGTTTTTTCAGTGAATTTGCAAGGTTTTTTAAATGCTAATTCCTAACTATAACGTGTGTGAAACCTTTGGTTTTTTCAGTGAATTTGTACGGTTTTTTAAATGCTAATTTTTGTATTATTTAATTATTAAAAAATATTTTTAATAAAAATAACATTCCTATGTATTCATTTATATATTATCTGTATCTTTTTATTTGTTTTTGTTTTTTAAAAAAAATTTCAATTAGGATAAAGTTGATTATTTTTTATAATTTTTGCAATTAATTTTTCTCCACTTTTTTATATAAATTCTTGGGGTGCGCGCTCTGGGCGCGCTCCTAGTACAATTTCGTAAGTTTTTTATGAATACCGTCGTACGTTATTTACGTACGCAAATATACGTTATAGTGCGCGCTGGGAGCGCGCACCCAGTACGTATGCGTTTGTACGTACGCATGCGTGCGTGCGTCCTATGCGCTCCACGCGGTTTACTTCCGCATACGCTAAAATTACACGCAATAACGATCGCGTATACGCGTGTTCAACGTATGCGCGCTAGGTACGCGCATATGACGTATGCATATACGCTCCTACGCGTTCGCGCATACGTAATCACGAGGTGCGCGTTCGGAGCTTGCGCAGTGCACGCACCTCGGGTTTATGCATAATAAAACAGCACTTCTTATTGGTTATCATTACTTTCAGTTTCTAATTGTTTCAACACCACACCCAATCCCCTCATTGCAAGTCATGTGATCAAGAATCATCACTTTTGATTGGTTAGAAGTACTTTCAGTTCCAGATTCTTCCCAAACCACACCTACTCCCCTCATTATTAGTTCTGATTGCTTTGGAGAAGGAGCTATTCTGTTGTTGAGAGACAATGGCTGAACAGCAACCATCTTCAGACAGTGACCAGGACACTCTTGAGAGGCAGAGGAACAGGAAGCAGAAAGACAGCTTTATATGGCAGTTTTTCACTTTTCCTGAGGGACTAAAGAAGGTAAATGCACCTAAAGTGACTTGTGTACTTTGTCAAAAGTCTTGTCACGTGGGAATCCTAATAAGAAGTATTCTTTTAGCATTCACACTATGTTGAGGCATGTTGACAAAATGCATCCAGTGACTTTTCGTCGAGCCGCTGGAGCAAACCCTCCACCTGCTCTACCGACGACATCTGCAGCAGCTCAGCCGAGCACATCTTCGGCAGCTCAGCCGAGCACTTCTTCTGCAGTGGTGCCTTTGCCTTCTTCCACACCTCTTTTTGGACCACCTTGTTTGGCTAGGTTGTCCACACGCTGCACTGATTGCGGTAAACTTATTTCTGTGGGTGAGACCAGTCTTGATCTCATTCAGAGAAAATTTGATGCCCATGAGTGCAGTAGGCCATAGATGTTTTTTCTTTTTTTTAGTTTTTCTCTTCCTGTTTCCCTCCATTAACTCAAGGGCTCTTTTAAGAGCCACTTATAAACGAAACCCCCAACATTTTTTTTTGAGGGATTTTCTTTTTATTTTTTTTTGAGGTGCGCGCACCCTGCGCGCACCCAAGGGTTTTTAAAAATTTTTTTTTTTTTTTTTTAAATTTAATATTCATAAAGAGGTGAAGAAATGAAAGCATGAAAAGGGAGGATTGAGTAATACTAATATTTTTCACTTATTTTTGAAAAAAAATAAAATTTTTCTAAAAATTTTTTTTCAAGTATTTTGCAAGGGAACAGAATTTAAAAAAAAAAAAATTGTTTCCAGTTCTGCAAAAAAAGAAAAAATGTATTAATATTCAAACATACATTACCAAAAGCATTACATGTTTTTACATATTTTACTAAGCAATTTTTTGCCCTTTTTTTTGCTGTTTTCAGATTTTTTTATTTTTCACTTAAAATAGTGAAAACAATTGCATTCATCATTTAACAGCGGGCAAAAAAAAAACAATCTGAAAGATTGCTTAAAAAAGCCCCAAATCTTCACTAAAATATACCTTGTTAGAAATATAACATATATATTACAACTACTTCTCTAGATGAATAAAACATTTCTAGACAAACCGTCTTTAATCCTTGTCGCAAAAGAACACATGCCAAAATAATTTCTGTCAAAGGAGTCCACAATTGTTTTTATTCCTTTTCCTTTAGGCCAAATAGTAATTTCATAATCCTTTTTAAGTGATATCTTCAATTTTAATCCTTTAAAATTACAAAAAATGCTTCCTTCAGATGCAGTTTTTAGTTTTCAAAATTTAGGTTTCAAAAAAATTAAGTAAGAATTGGGTAAATCATAAGGCAAACGTTGCTTGAAAATTAATTGGGAATCATTACACAGTGTCCAGCCTTTTTCACATTTAAGATAAACTGTGTAATGTCCAGAAGTTACAGTAGGTCCTTCATGAAAAATTATTGCAACTGTAACAAAAGTTTTTCCAGAAATTGATAATTGCTGTCCTGTAAACTTCTTTATTAAAGTGTCCAATTTTGAACCATCAGTTCTACAACGTTGCATCATTAAAATTACATACTGACCATATTTCTGTAAAAATAATGTTGAAAACATGTCTGATTTACATTCAGAACATTCCATGTTGTGATTGGCATCTTTAACTAATTTACTAAAAGTCACTGATTTACTTTGTGGTAATGGTAAAAATATGAACCTTTCTGAATCAACATTACTACTACATGTGTTCATACAGTTTTCACAGCAATGTTCCCACTTGTAAGTGACACCAAATACGTTTTCTACTTCTACTCCTTCATCTTCTAGTACACTCAAAATATATATTAAGAATTCCTGAGCATCTTGCTGGACATTTTCTTTAAACTGTGTTGAACCAGAACATACATCTAAAAGATTTCTAACATCAGTAGCACTTTCTATTTCAGTTTTATCAGTACTCAGCTTCTCAAAAAGGAGACTCAGCAGAGAACACAATCTTTTTCCATGATTTACTATTATCTGTTCTAGCAACTTTTCAAGATAAAATACAACATTCAGCACTACATTTGCATAGCAGTTGACACCAGAGCTGTTTTCAAAATGGCAACCAACAACCTCTTCAACACTGTCCTTTTTCTTTTTCCTTGCTATCACATCACTGTCCTTTTTTTTTTTGTTGTGTTCATCCACATTACAAATATTCTCAAATCTCCTTTTCCGAGAAACAACATGTTTTTCAATCACAGGATACTGACCTAAATGAGGAGCATAGGTTCTTCTTAATCTATTATACTGCTTTACACAGTTTGTATCAGCACTAACTTTTGAGTCATCAAAGTCTATCATAAATAAACCAGATAATGTTTTTACTCGTGACAGAGCAACATATGCCATACCTTCTTTGAACACAGTAGAACCAATGTTTACAAAAGCACTATCTACAGTCAATCCTTGAGACTTGTGAATAGTTACAGCATATGCTAGAGAAAATGGAAACTGCTTTCTACGCACATATAAGTCTTTCACAAGCATGAAACGAACTGAACAACGACAAATGTCTTTAACTTCTTCTATCTGATCAAATTTTATTTTTAAACATTCAATTCCTTCTTTTTTCTGATAATTAATAAAACCCACAACTCTTCCCATAGCTCCATTCACTAAACCTTTTTCTACATCCAAATTTCTCCTTAAAATCACTCGACAATTCATGCAAACATATAGATTTTTTTCTAATCCAGCTGTTTTGGAAATATTCTTCTCTAGTGAATCCAATTTATTTTTCAGTTTGCCTGTTAATGTAAAAGTAATTCTTTCATGCTGAATTTTGTCCTCTGCTTCCATTTTCTTAATCTCTTCGTTTTCCAATTTCAAAAGTTCCTCATTGAATATTGAGCACTCACGTAGTGTTGGCATTAAGCAGATTACAGTATTTTTTTCTGCAATGTTCTGGTATATTTTCTCTGCAACTATTTCTTCATTTGGAAATAAGTTATGTAGCAACCGACTCTGTAATGCTTTTTTACCAACTTCTGTGAGTAGTCCAATTCTGATATCTTTCAGAATACTTGCATAATCTTCGTCGTTTGCTTGTCTCATATTGGTAGTGAGTTCTTTGTACTCAAAGAACGACCAAATATTCGCATTACCAATGCTTCCTAATGACTTCTTCGTGTCTTCATGTGTCACAGTATTAAACACTGGTTGTCCTTTAACTGGAGTGAGCTGCAGAAGATCCCCAAAAACTATGACGTGTTTACCTCAAAATAACACGTCATAGTCTCTCTTAAGTATTTGTTGCATTCTTAAATGCACAAAGGCAAGCATTACATTTGAAACCATGCTCACCTCATCAATAATGAGAACTTGCATCTTCTTCAACACTCTTGAAACTTCGAGGCATGCTTCTCCAGTTAGTTTGTGGTATTCTATTTTGTTCTCATGCTCCACGGGTAACATTAGCAAGCGATGTAAGGTAATTCCTTTTATGTTATAGGCTGCTAACCCAGTTGGAGCAGTTACCACACAAGACAAATTTGAAGCTGTTTTTTGCTGTAGGTAGCTTCTGATGACTTTTATTAAGAAACTTTTACCAGTTCCAGCTTGTCCACTCACATACATCCTGATTGGTTCAAATGATGTGCATGAGCACTCTTTCTTTTCATGTAGTAATCCATGATCAATTTTTTTGATGACTTCTTCATAAATTTCTTTTTGTTCTTCATTCAGTTGTTCTTCCAGATTTAGTAAGTCAATTGAATCTTCCTGTGCTTGATTCATAGCCGTTTCTACTTCAGTCATGGCTACTGCAGCTTCATTTTCTATGATCGGTTGTCCTAGGGGATCTTGACTAAGTGTTCCTGAACTTTGGCTGTCTTGAGAACTGTCTCTAGCTACTTCAGCTGCAATTTTTGCTTCCTGTTCATTTTCTTCATTTAACATTTGGACATAAGTTGTGAAAGTACTGCATTCTATGCTGTCTTTGCTAGCATTAAAAGAATCTTCATAGTTTTGAAATTCTCCCAGTAGTTCGTCCTCTGAACGCCATGGTTTAAACAGCTGTAAAAGAGCCAAGTAGTAAAATTCCTTTTTGTCAGTAGTTTCGCAACTGAGCTTCCTGTGATTTATCAAACTTCCTTTTGTTTGCTTCACCAAACATCCTTCCTCACCAATGACTTTATATTTTCCATTGTTGATGTCTTCTGTGGCTTTCCGTGAATAAATGTAGTTCTGCAGCACTTCATAGAGACACATGTTCTCAAGATGATGACTTCTCTTTGGGTAATATGTGTCCAACATGTTTGATTTCAAAATATCTGTACTTTCTGTGTCATTCTCGGCCAAATATTCAATTTCTCCAACAGATTTCAGTACCCGATTTCTCATTCCTGCAAGGCCTAAGCTTACCCAAATTATTCTTCTGGATTTCGAGTAAAGACTTGCAGATGATAACCTATCTGAGCATTCGTAGGATCCAATTTCTCGATGCGATAACATCTTTAAACTGAAACTGTACAGCTTCTTACTGACAGTCTTCTCGTGAGAAATCTCTTCCCACATTTCCTTCAATTCTGTTTTCTCAGATTTAGTGATGTAAGATGTCACATACCGAGCAACAGCAATAGAATTGTCTGCCACATACTGAATATCCATGTTAGCATTCCACATGGATAAAATCACTGGGTTGAAGTCATTTATAAATTTTGACTCTTCATTTCTTTTTAGGTTGTAGGTATTTTTGGGAGTTTTTCTGGTTATAGTATGTCGCACAGCTGACATAAAACTGTTGACTCTTCCTTTTGAAAGAACAGGTCTAGGAAATCCAAATCGACACTTTGTGTAGAATTTATCTTTGGTCTTGTACTTCCGTCGACAGTATTTTCCACACCGATGACTTTGGAAACGTAAAACTTGTTCTTTTAACTTTTTCTCTTCTGTGCTTTTAGGTATAGCACATGTTGCATATTCTTCAATGAAAGATAACACTGCTTCATCAGTATCTGTTCCAAACTTTGGGGCATCCTTGATCCACAACAGCATATGAATATGAGGAGCACCTCTTGCCTGGTACTCTTTTCTCCAAAAGAAATCCACTACTTCTCCAAGAGGTGGATTTTTTTTATTGCAGATAAAGGACATCATAGCCTCAAATCTATGATTGAAATATCTGCAAACATTAACTGGATCCAAAGAGCACAGTTCTCCAGCTGTCTTGTATTCAATGTTTTTAATGTTTGAATTTGCCTCTCTTAGAAAATCCAGTAAATCATCCCAAGCATACTCGGCACAGCTTAGGGTAAGGAACCATGTTGGAGTTCCTAAATTCCGTAACATGCATTTTAATTCACCATGGCGTCGGTACCAATATTCATTTGTCCCACGCTGACAAGCCATCAGATTGATCAGTTGTGTTTCCAAATGATCATCTCGGTGCTGCACTTTCTCCATAAAATCCTTAGCAGACACATTTTGTAAATGTACTCCGCTTTTTAAAATGTGATTTACTGCATATGATAATGCAGACAAGTCGCTTTCAAATAAAAGATGGAACAAATAAGGAATACTTTGACGAAATCTTGGATCTTCTGCATATAGTCTTGTAGTCCGATACTCAGAAGCTGGAATCTGTTCTGGACGTTCATCGTATCGTCCTCCTTTTCCTGTAGGAAACAGCTGGGGAAAACATCGAGCTTCCAAGCTCTCCTCCCATACACTCACGGGAGTTCCTTTTGCTTTCTTCATCTGAAACAGATCAATAGTGTCTCCCATAACTTCTTTTGAATGAAGAGGATGTATGCTAAAATGTTCATAAATTTCTTCTTCCTTTGACTTGTCCACTTTTTCAATTTGACCAGTTGGTGTTTCTGTGTCTTCTTGTAAATCTTCTTCTTCTTCTTCTATATAAATTGATTCATACCATTTATTTTTTTTTTTCAAATACAAATTTGCTCTTTGTACTTTTCGTACATCCACCAGTTCTTGCCAAATCTTCTTATTCTTTGTAGGTACACCATTAACCAGAATTACTAATGGTTCAGTTTCCAAAGTATCTGCATCAATAGTTTCCATATTTTTTTTCAAATCCAAGGGCAAATACACCACTCTTCCTTTTAAACCTCTCAGTAAATCAGAAGGAGGTAATTTACCAGTTTTGGGCTCCATACGTACTATGGTCTGGAACGGATGAACACATTGAATGAGTATAGACTCATATGTATTTAATTCAGAAAGTTCGGCAGGAATAGCATCCAATTTTAAATTATTATGTACAGCTCTGGTCGGCATTCTATTTTCTTCTAACTTATTATAACAGTATTTACAAACGCTGATCTTCACCCAATTCAAAACAATTTTCAAGAAATATATATGTTGCAAAATCCTTCCACTTATAATTATTTTCATTTTCACTTTTTTTATACAGATCAACACTCCTTGTTTGAATTTTATAATGACTTCTGCGGCAACAAATACAAGTAATATTTGGTCTTTCATTAGAGGTGATAGTAAATTTTGTCATTTCATCCTCAAAATTTTTAGTAATAATGAGTTCTACATTCTGTTCCTCATTTTCCTCATTTACTGTGTCCTTTTCTGCACTTTCTTGTTCTGGACCAAAGTAACAAAACTGAATCTCATCAGTAACCTTCACTACATCTGATACAGATCCACGGAACAGAGCATTATTCAACTCATTCAACTATACTGCTGGACTTTTAGCAAAATACAATGTTCTCACAAACTTTCTCATTTCAGTATGATGAACAGCCAGCATCCTAAAATGATGAAAAACACTTTTACACACTTTTCTAGATAGACAAGCCAGAGAATGTCCCTGCAAACCAGTATTCTCTCTCACTCTGCATGGATCTAGTGTTTGAAGCACCTTCATCTTCTGTTTTACACTCTTTTTACTATATTCTCTTAGAAAGTCACGTAATTTATCAATAGATTCCTGACGCACAGTACAAATACTACTACAGTTCCAAGTGTACACTGGGGCTTTTGGACGTCTCCCCATAGCCTCAGCAGCCATTACTTCTTCCTCATTTCTAGGGACCATTTTCTCTTTTTGCATCACACAACCATCCTTAACTTCATATGCTCTACCATTAGTGTCAACTGCATGCAACAAACTATTACTTTGAAGATAACTCTCTTCATTAAAAAATGGTTTAGTACTTGAACTGTGTTTCCATTCTCCCAAGAACACTTTACAAAAGTTACTTTTTTTCACTTCTCTTTTCCTTTTGCTTTGTGACTTCATTGCATTCACTAATTTTTCTAATCTACGCATCCTATTCAAAATTAGAATACAATGTTTTCTTTTTATTTCCAAAGCCTTACTTACAATATTTTCTATACATTTTTTTTTCTTAATAAATTTAGATTTTTTCTTATATTTTTTCACATCCTTTAGCAAATTTAACATCACTCTTCTCTGAAACATTTTTCGACTAATGTTTTTAAAATCTAATTTTCGTGTTAAATCTGTTTGACATACTTCTGATTGTACATTAGGTTTTTTTTTTTGCTGATGTCTGTGTTGTGGCTTTGTACATAAAACTCTCTTTGTTTTACAGTTATTTTTGCCATTTTTTTGTTTTTTGAAAATCTTTTTTAAGAAATCTCTGCTCTGCTTACCAGTAGACTTTTTCTTTTTGCCATCACCAGCTTCTCCTGCTATTTTTTTTTCCCCAGTTTTGTCCAGATATACTTGTTGTTGCTTTTCTTTCCTTTTTCTTGTCCTTAAAGGCATTTTTTTTTTCACTGTTGCTCAGCAATACCTGCAAGGAACTAAAAAAAAATCCTTTTTGTAATTATAATTCATTTAAATATTTTTTTTTACATTTCATTTATTTCAAATGTTTTTCCATTTCTTTCATTTGTCATTTACTAATTTGTGCACAGTACTAACCACCACAGTTGAAAAAAAACAAGCTGCCCCTTTCCTGCAAGTGCATTTTTTAACAGAACAACTGCAACACAAATTATATCTGTGGCCACAATTTCTGTGCACACACAGCCTCATGATGTGCTTCTAAGCAGAAAACAGAATTTGATTTCCAAATTCAAAGCACATTTACTACTCTGGTAGATCAAGTGATAATTGCTGTTACAGCCTTACACATTTTACCTGGAAAATCACAGAGGCAGAAAAGAGCACATTTCCTAACAGCTACTTCATACCATAAGTATCTGCAACCTGGCTGAGTGTTTAGAGTAGAGCAAAGAAAAAGAGGCCTTGGTGACGTTGAATGTGTTTGCATTACACACAGACCTGAGTAGTACGCATGGGAATGTTGGAGAAGCTGCTGCGTGTGTCCCAAGAATGTGTTTCTGCAGACTATGTATTGTCAGCTGCAAGAGACATAAGCAAGGAGATTTCCAGAACTGCATAAAGACTACAGGGATGTACGTAACAGTGCATGTGTGCTAAGGGATAATTTGTGTAAACACAACAGGCTGCCCCTTTCCAGGAACTGCATTTCTTACTGAACAACATCTTCACAAATTACATCTCTGCCCACAATTCCTGTGTGCACACAGACTCATGCCATCTTTTTACGCACATAACACAGGCTGCCCCTTTCCTGGGACTGCATTTCTTACTGAACAACATCTTCACAAATTAAATCTCTGCCCACAATTCCTGTGCGCACACAGACTCATGCTATGTTTTTTGGAACAAAACAGAGTCCCTGAATAGTACCAAATTACTGTTACAGCCTGATACATTTTCCTTATCATTTACAGAAGCAGAAAACAGCACATGTCCTAACAGCTCCTTAAAACCATGTCCATGTGTTACAGGGTGAGTGAATAGACTAGATCAATTTAAATGAGGCCTTGCTGACGTTGAATGTGTTTGCATTACACAGTGCTATCTGAAACAGCACACAGAGCTGAGTACTACACATGAGAATGTTGGAGAAGCTGCTGCGTATGTCCCAAGAGTGTGTTTCTGAACACTGTGTATTGTCTGGTGCAAGACAGATGAGCAAAGAGACTTCCAGAACTGCATCAAGACTGCAGGGATGTACGTAACAGTGCATGTGTGCTAAGGGATAATTTGTGTAAAGCCACTTATAAACGAAACCCAAAAAATGTTTTGGGGAGGGATTTTCTTTTTATTTATTTTTGAGGTGCGCGCACCCTGCGCGCACCCAAGGGTTTTTAAAATTTTTTTATTTTTTTTATTTTTTAAATTTAATGTTCATAAAGAGGTGAAGAAATGGAAGCATGAAAAGGGAGGATTGAGTAATACTAATATTTTTCACTTATTTTTTTTAAAAAATAAAAAATTTCTAAAAAAGTTTTTCAAGTATTTTGCAAGGGAACAGAATTTAAAAAAAAAAAAATATTTCCAGTTCTGCAAAAAAAGAAAAAATGTATTAATATTCAATCATACATTACAAAAAGCATTACATGTTTTTACATATTTTACTAAGCAATTTTTTGCCCTTTTTTTGCTGTTTTCAGAATTTTTTATTTTTGACTTAAAATAGTGAAAACAATTGTATTCATCATTTAACAGCGGGCAAAAAAAAACAATCTGAAAGATTGCTTAAAAAAAGCCCCAAATCTTCACTAAAATATACCTTGTTAGAAATATTACATATATATTACAACTACTTCTCTAGATGAATAAAACATTTCTAGACAAACCGTCTTTAAACCTTGTCGCAAAAGAACACATGCCAAAATAATTTCTGTCAAAGGAGTCCACAATTGTTTTTATTCCTTTTCCTTTAGGCCAAATAGTAATTTCATAATCCTTTTTAAGTGATATCTTCAATTTTAATCCTTTAAAATTACAAAAAATGCTTCCTTCAGATGCAGTTTTTAGTTTTCAAAATTTAGGTTTCAAAAAAATTAAGTAAGAATTGGGTAAATCATAAGGCAAACGTTGCTTGAAAATTAATTGGGAATCATTACACAGTGTCCAGCCTTTTTCACATTTAAGATAAACTGTGTAATGTCCAGAAGTTACAGTAGGTCCTTCATGAAAAATTATTGCAACTGTAACAAAAGTTTTTCCAGAAATTGATAATTGCTGTCCTGTAAACTTCTTTATTAAAGTGTCCAATTTTGAACCATCAGTTCTACAACGTTGCATCATTAAAATTACATACTGACCATATTTCTGTAAAAATAATGTTGAAAACATGTCTGATTTACATTCAGAACATTCCATGTTGTGATTGGCATCTTTAACTAATTTACTAAAAGTCACTGATTTACTTTGTGGTAATGGTAAAAATATGAACCTTTCTGAATCAACATTACTACTACATGTGTTCATACAGTTTTCACAGCAATGTTCCCACTTGTAAGAGACACCAAATAAGTTTTCTACTTCTACTCCTTCATCTTCTAGTACACTCAAAATATATATTAAGAATTCCTGAGCATCTTGCTGGACATTTTCTTTAAACTGTGTTGAACCAGAACATACATCTAAAAGATTTCTAACATCAGTAGCACTTTCTATTTCAGTTTTATCAGTACTCAGCTTCTCAAAAAGGAGACTCAGCAGAGAACACAATCTTTTTCCATGATTTACTATTATCTGTTCTAGCAACTTTTCAAGATAAAATACAACATTCAGCACTACATTTGCATAGCAGTTGACACCAGAGCTATTTTCAAAATGGCAACCAACAACCTCTTCAACACTGTCCTTTTTCTTTTTCCTTGCTATCACATCACTGTCCTTTTTTTTTTGTTCTGTTCATCCACATTACAAATATTCTCAAATCTCCTTTTCCGAGAAACAACATGTTTTTCAATCACAGGATACTGACCTAAATGAGGAGCATAGGTTCTTCTTAATCTATTATACTGCTTTACACAGTTTGTATCAGCACTAACTTTTGAGTCATCAAAGTCTATCATAAATAAACCAGATAATGTTTTTACTCGTGACAGAGCAACATATGCCATACCTTCTTTGAACACAGTAGAACCAATGTTTACAAAAGCACTATCTACAGTCAATCCTTGAGACTTGTGAATAGTTACAGCATATGCTAGAGAAAATGGAAACTGCTTTCTACGCACATATAAGTCTTTCACAAGCATGAAACGAACTGAACAACGACAAATGTCTTTAACTTCTTCTATCTGATCAAATTTTATTTTTAAACATTCAATTCCTTCTTTTTTCTGATAATTAATAAAACCCACAACTCTTCCCATAGCTCCATTCACTAAACCTTTTTCTACATCCAAATTTCTCCTTAAAATCACTCGACAATTCATGCAAACATATAGATTTTTTTCTAATCCAGCTGTTTTGGAAATATTCTTCTCTAGTGAATCCAATTTATTTTTCAGTTTGCCTGTTAATGTAAAAGTAATTCTTTCATGCTGAATTTTGTCCTCTGCTTCCATTTTCTTAATCTCTTCGTTTTCCAATTTCAAAAGTTCCTCATTGAATATTGAGCACTCACGTAGTGTTGGCATTAAGCAGATTACAGTATTTTTTTCTGCAATGTTCTGGTATATTTTCTCTGCAACTATTTCTTCATTTGGAAATAAGTTATGTAGCAACCGACTCTGTAATGCTTTTTTACCAACTTCTGTGAGTAGTCCAATTCTGATATCTTTCAGAATACTTGCATAATCTTCGTCGTTTGCTTGTCTCATATTGGTAGTGAGTTCTTTGTACTCAAAGAACGACCAAATATTCGCATTACCAATGCTTCCTAATGACTTCTTCGTGTCTTCATGTGTCACAGTATTAAACACTGGTTGTCCTTTAACTGGAGTAAGCTGCAGAAGATCCCCAAAAACTATGACGTGTTTACCTCAAAATAGCACGTCATAGTCTCTCTTAAGTATTTGTTGCATTCTTAAATGCACAAAGGCAAGCATTAAATTTGAAACCATGCTCACCTCATCAATAATGAGAACTTGCATCTTCTTCAACACTCTTGAAACTTCGAGGCATGCTTCTCCAGTTAGTTTGTGGTATTCTATTTTGTTCTCATGCTCTACTGGTAACATTAGCAAGCGATGTAAGGTAATTCCTTTTATGTTATAGGCTGCTAACCCAGTTGGAGCAGTTACCACACAAAACAAATTTGAAGCTGTTTTTTGCTGTAGGTAGCTTCTGATGACTTTTATTAAGAAACTTTTACCAGTTCCAGCTTGTCCACTCACATACATCCTGATTGGTTCAAATGATGTGCATGAGCACTCTTTCTTTTCATGTAGTAATCCATGATCAATTTTTTTGATGACTTCTTCATAAATTTCTTTTTGTTCTTCATTCAGTTGTTCTTCCAGATTTAGTAAGTCAATTGAATCTTCCTGTGCTTGATTCATAGCTGTTTCTACTTCAGTCATGGCTACTGCCGCTTCATTTTCTATGATCGGTTGTCCTAGGGGATCTTGACTAAGTGTTCCTGAACTTTGGCTGTCTTGAGAACTGTCTCTAGCTACTTCAGCTGCAATTTTTGCTTCCTGTTCATTTTTTTCATTTAACATTTGGACATAAGTTGTGAAAGTACTGCATTCTATGCTGTCTTTGCTAGCATTAAAAGAATCTTCATAGTTTTGAAATTCTCCCAGTAGTTCGTCCTCTGAACGCCATGGTTTAAACAGCTGTAAAAGAGCCAAGTAGTAAAATTCCTTTTTGTCAGTAGTTTCGCAACTGAGCTTCCTGTGATTTATCAAACTTCCTTTTGTTTGCTTCACCAAACATCCTTCCTCACCAATGACTTTATATTTTCCATTGTTGATGTCTTCTGTGGCTTTCCGTGAATAAATGTAGTTCTGCAGCACTTCATAGAGACACATGTTCTCAAGATGATGACTTCTCTTTGGGTAATATGTGTCCAACATGTTTGATTTCAAAATATCTGTACTTTCTGGGTCATTCTCGGCCAAATATTCAATTTCTCCAACAGATTTCAGTACCCGATTTCTCATTCCTGCAAGGCCTAAGCTTACCCAAATTATTCTTCTGGATTTCGAGTAAAGACTTGCAGATGATAACCTATCTGAGCATTCGTAGGATCCAATTTCTCGATGCGATAACATCTTTAAACTGAAACTGTACAGCTTCTTACTGACAGTCTTCTCGTGAGAAATCTCTTCCCACATTTCCTTCAATTCTGTTTTCTCAGATTTAGTGATGTAAGATGTCACATACCGAGCAACAGCAATAGAATTGTCTGCCACATACTGAATATCCATGTTAGCATTCCACATGGATAAAATCACTGGGTTGAAGTCATTTATAAATTTTGACTCTTCATTTCTTTTTAGGTTGTAGGTATTTTTGGGAGATTTTCTGGTTATAGTATGTCGCACAGCTGACATAAAACTGTTGACTCTTCCTTTTGAAAGAACAGGTCTAGGAAATCCAAATCGACACTTTGTGTAGAATTTATCTTTGGTCTTGTACTTCCGTCGACAGTATTTTCCACACCGATGACTTTGGAAACGTAAAACTTGTTCTTTTAACTTTTTCTCTTCTGTGCTTTTAGGTATAGCACATGTTGCATATTCTTCAATGAAAGATAACACTGCTTCATCAGTATCTGTTCCAAACTTTGGGGCATCCTTGATCCACAACAGCATATGAATATGAGGAGCACCTCTTGCCTGGTACTCTTTTCTCCAAAAGAAATCCACTACTTCTCCAAGAGGTGGATTTTTTTTATTGCAGATAAAGGACATCATAGCCTCAAATCTATGATTGAAATATCTGCAAACATTAACTGGATCCAAAGAGCACAGTTCTCCAGCTGTCTTGTATTCAATGTTTTTAATGTTTGAATTTGCCTCTCTTAGAAAATCCAGTAAATCATCCCAAGCATACTCGGCACAGCTTAGGGTAAGGAACCATGTTGGAGTTCCTAAATTCCGTAACATGCATTTTAATTCACCATGGCGTCGGTACCAATATTCATTTGTCCCAACACTGACAAGCCATCAGATTGATCAGTTGTGTTTCCAAATGATCATCTCGGTGCTGCACTTTCTCCATAAAATCCTTAGCAGACACATTTTGTAAATGTACTCCACTTTTTAAAATGTGATTTACTGCATATGATAATGCAGACAAGTCGCTTTCAAATAAAAGATGGAACAAATAAGGAATACTTTGACGAAATCTTGGATCTTCTGCATATAGTCTTGTAGTCCGATACTCAGAAGCTGGAATCTGTTCTGGACGTTCATCGTATCGTCCTCCTTTTCCTGTAGGAAACAGCTGGGGAAAACATCGAGCTTCCAAGCTCTCCTCCCATACACTCACGGGAGTTCCTTTTGCTTTCTTCATCTGAAACAGATCAATAGTGTCTCCCATAACTTCTTTTGAATGAAGAGGATGTATGCTAAAATGTTCATAAATTTCTTCTTCCTTTGACTTGTCCACTTTTTCAATTTGACCAGTTGGTGTTTCTGTGTCTTCTTGTAAATCTTCTTCTTCTTCTTCTATATAAATTGATTCATACCATTTATTATTTTTTTTCAAATACAAATTTGCTCTTTGTACTTTTCGTACATCCACCAGTTCTTGCCAAATCTTCTTATTCTTTGTAGGTACACCATTAACCAGAATTACTAATGGTTCAGTTTCCAAAGTATCTGCATCAATAGTTTCCATATTTTTTTTCAAATCCAAGGGCAAATACACCACTCTTCCTTTTAAACCTCTCAGTAAATCAGAAGGAGGTAATTTACCAGTTTTGGGCTCCATACGTACTATGGTCTGGAACGGATGAACACATTGAATGAGTATAGACTCATATGTATTTAATTCAGAAAGTTCGGCAGGAATAGCATCCAATTTTAAATTATTATGTACAGCTCTGGTCGGCATTCTATTTTCTTCTAACTTATTATAACAGTATTTACAAATACGCTGATCTTCACCCAATTCAAAACAATTTTCAAGAAATATATATGTTGCAAAATCCTTCCACTTATAATTATTTTCATTTTTACTTTTTTTATTCAGATCAACACTCCTTGTTTGAATTTTATAATGACTTCTGCGGCAACAAATACAAGTAATATTTGGTCTTTCATTAGAGGTGATAGTAAATTTTGTCATTTCATCCTCAAAATTTTTAGTAATAATGAGTTCTACATTCTGTTCCTCATTTTCCTCATTTACTGTGTCCTTTTCTGCACTTTCTTGTTCTGGACCAAAGTAACAAAACTGAATCTCATCAGTAACCTTCACTACATCTGATACAGATCCACGGAACAGAGCATTATTCAACTCATTCAACTTTACTGCTGGACTTTTAGCAAAATACAATGTTCTCACAAACTTTCTCATTTCAGTATGATGAACAGCCAGCATCCTAAAATGATGAAAAACACTTTTACACACTTTTCTAGATAGACAAGCCAGAGAATGTCCCTGCAAACCAGTATTTTCTCTCACTCTGCATGGATCTAGTGTTTGAAGCACCTTCATCTTCTGTTTTACACTCTTTTTACTATATTCTCTTAGAAAGTCACGTAATTTATCAATAGATTCCTGACGCACAGTACAGATACTACTACAGTTCCAAGTGTACACTGGGACTTTTGGACGTCTCCCCATAGCCTCAGCAGCCATTACTTCTTCCTCATTTCTAGGGACCATTTTCTCTTTTTGCATCACACAACCATCCTTAACTTCATATGCTCTACCATTAGTGTCAACTGCATGCAACAAACTATTACTTTGAAGATAACTCTCTTCATTAAAAAATGGTTCAGTACTTGAACTGTGTTTCCATTCTCCAAAGAACACTTTACAAAAGTTACTTTTTTTCACTTCTCTTTTCCTTTTGCTTTGTGACTTCATTGCATTCACTAATTTTTCTAATCTACGCATCGTATTCAAAATTAGAATAAAAAGTTTTCTTTTTATTTCCAAAGCCTTACTTACAATATTTTCTATAAATTTTTTTTTCTTAATAAATTTAGATTTTTTCTTATATTTTTTCACATCCTTTAGCAAATTTAACATCACTCTTCTCTGAAACATTTTTCGACAAATGTTTTTAAAATCTAATTTTCGTGTTAAATCTGTTTGACATACTTCTGATTGTACATTAGGTTTTTTTTTTTGCTGATGACTGTGTTGTGGCTTTGTACATAAAACTCTCTTTGTTTTACAGTTATTTTTGCCATTTTTTTGTTTTTTGAAAATCTTTTTTAAGAAATCTCTGCTCTGCTTACCAGTAAACATTTTCTTTTTGCCATCACCAGCTTCTCCTGCTATTTTTTTTCCCCAGTTTTGTCCAGATATACTTGTTGTTGCTTTTCTTTCCTTTTTCTTGTCCTTAAAGGCATTTTTTTTTCACTGTTGCTCAGCAATACCTGCAAGGAACTAAAAAAAAATCCTTTTTGTAATTATAATTCATTTAAATATTTTTTTTTACATTTCATTTATTTCAAATGTTTTTCCATTTCTTTCATTTGTGATGTACTAATTTGTGCACAGTACTAACCACCACAGTTGAAAAAAAACAAGCTGCCCCTTTCCTGCAAGTGCATTTTTTAACAGAACAACTGCAACACAAATTATATCTGTGGCCACAATTTCTGTGCACACACAGCCTCATGATGTGCTTCTAAGCAGAAAACAGAATTTGATTTCCAAATTCAAAGCACATTTACTACTCTGGTAGATCAAGTGATAATTGCTGTTACAGCCTTACACATTTTACCTGGAAAATCACAGAGGCAGAAAAGAGCACATTTCCTAACAGCTACTTCATACCATAAGTATCTGCAACCTGGCTGAGTGTTTAGAGTAGAGCAAAGAAAAAGAGGCCTTGGTGACATTGAATGTGTTTGCATTACACACAGACCTGAGTAGTACGCATGGGAGTGTTGGAGAAGCTGCTGCGTGTGTCCCAAGAATGTGTTTCTGCAGACTATGTATTGTCAGCTGCAAGAGACATAAGCAAGGAGATTTCCAGAACTGCATAAAGACTACAGGGATGTACGTAACAGTGCATGTGTGCTAAGGGATAATTTGTGTAAACACAACAGGCTGCCCCTTTCCAGGAACTGCATTTCTTACTGAACAACATCTTCACAAATTACATCTCTGCCCACAATTCCTGTGTGCACACAGACTCATGCCATCTTTTTACGCACATAACACAGGCTGCCCCTTTCCTGGGACTGCATTTCTTACTGAACAACATCTTCACAAATTAAATCTCTGCCCACAATTCCTGTGCGCACACAGACTCATGCTATGTTTTTTGGAACAAAACAGAGTCCCTGAATAGTACCAAATTACTGTTACAGCCTGATACATTTCCCTTATCATTTACAGAAGCAGAAAACAGCACATGTCCTAACAGCTCCTTAAAACCATGTGTTGTAATTAATCGTTACTGTAAGTGTGAAATCGTTCCCCTTATCACAATTACTGTTATACGTTGGTTTGCTCCGCCCCCCCTCCATTTTCCATGTAGTTGGTCCCTCCCATGGAGCTTATCTTAGAATGTTGGTGTTCCTCCCCTGTCAGATGGAGAGTGGATGATCAGTTAATAAAGTAACGTGGACTTACCAGCCTGGGAGTCTGTATTATTTCAACTTTACAACACTGGCGACGAGTTGCAGAACTGCGGAGGGGGCAGCTGATCATCTCCCCTTTGATTTCTCTTCATCAAAGTTATAAAGATGGTGGAGGTCGTACACACTCCATCTGAGGAGGAAGAGGTCACGAACTGTAAACCGGAGTTGCGTGTTGACAACCCCTCACCTTTCATGGGTCCTTGCCTTTGTGCATGGCTGTCCTCTGTGAGAGAACCAAGGCGAGCAGTGTAGCGACTTTCGGCCTCGTATCCTGCCTACTTCTTTGCCGTGTTTGAGGCATGCTGTGTGGGTCACGTTCCGGCACCTGAAATTGTAAGCGGTTGCTGGAGGTACCCACTGAGTCCTGGAAGCCTTCATTCATTTGTTGCCTGTCAGGGGGTCACCTGTGAAATTGGCAAGTGGCGGGAGTTTTTCCTCAGAGCCTTGACGAGGGCGCAGATTCCGTGTGGAAGGCAGGATTTACAACCGACTGCTAGCGGAGGAGTGGGATCTCGCCTCAGCATTTTGGCTCCACCCCTGTGGAAGAGAGTGTTCCGCTTCACCTCAGTTTCTTCATCCGGCGCCTCAGTCTCCCGAGAACCGGTAAGGGGCGAGCCTTCAGGTGACGTTCCTACGGCACTGCCCCATTTCTGGCCCGGGGGTGTGTCGTGGGCGGTCCCGCCGTCCTGTGATTGGCGCTTCAGCGGAATCTCAGAGCAAGGTTTCCTTCGTCATTGCACACCTCAGGAGCCTGGGTGTGCCCCTGGTCGAGTCCGTGGACCTGCAATCGACGTTTTCAGCCAATAGAGGGCTGAAATCACCTTCCGGTGGGCTAATCTTTAAGAGGAGTGCGGATTTTGCCTTTTTCAAACCACCGACGCACCAATCTACTACGGCTGTGTGGCGGTGAGTCTAGGTTATCGTGCTCCGTCCAGCATAAAGTGCTTGCCCACCTGAGTTTTGTCTAAAGAGCCCCGGCTCAGTGAGATTGGCGTGCTCCCACTTGGGGGTAAGGGAACACCTGTGTGGATTCGGGTGTTCTATATCTGCGGTGGGTTGGCTGCCCGGGGTAATTCCTTCAACTGGGTTGGCTGCCTGGTGTAACTCCGTCAACTCAGCTTGGCACAAGAATCCAACCTAGTTTTTGGGAAGATACTTGCTGTGTGGAGGGTTTTAGCTACGCTTTCTAATGGGTACCCCAGGAATTAGCCAGCCACCCTCATTCCTCAATGATTGTGGGGATCCGGAGATACACTGGAAGGATTGGACAAAACTTTTTGAATCCTACCTAATCGCAATGGGGGGGGAAAGATTCTCTGCCCTCAGAAAACAACACATCCTATTGCATAATTTGGGGGTACATGGTCGCAAGGTGTATGAAACACTACCGGAGCCTGAGGTGGAGGCTGATGATGAATGTGATATCTATGATATCGCCCTAATAAAGTTGGAAACACACTTTGGGGACAAGGTAAATGTAGTTCTGGAGCGCCACAAATTTTTCACCAGAGCACAAGGGAAAAATGAGTCTATTAACAATTACATTGCAGCCTTAAGAGGTCTTACGCAGCTGTGTGAATTTGGGGACCTTAATGATTCGCTCATTCGTGATCAACTGGTCAGATGTACGAACAATAACAGGGTACAAGAGAAGCTGCTAGCTAAGAATCCCGTGTTAAGAGAGGCCATCTCAATTGCGCAATCTATTGAGCACACAGCTAGATGTGTTAAGGAAATGAAAGTCAAGGAGGAGATAGTTTCGGTGGTACAAGCCGAGTCTAGTGAAAATAGTGTTCAAAAGATTCAAGAAAAGAAGAGTAATAAGGAGACTGCTATGGGGAAACATAATACTGAGGGGCATGTGTTGAAATGTTATAGGTGTGGTAGCAGCAACCATTTGGCAAACAATCCTGTATGTTCTGCAAGAGGTGTTCTGTGCAAGAAATGTAACAGGAGGGGGCATTTGGCAAGGATGTGTAGAGAGGGGATAAGTAACACAGTCAGTGTGGTTAGCACACAAGAAGAACCACAGGCTAGATATGTGTTTCAAGTTAAGGACAGCGATACAAGTACAGAGATTAACTATCCTAAATGTATTGTGTTATTTGATAACAAACCCCTTGAAGTATTTGCAGATTCTTGCTCTCCATTTACGTTAATAAATGTTAAAGCTTTTGAGGGATCGCTAAAAGGATGTAAAATGAAGTTATGTATACCGGATATATCTCCGGAAGGTTACACCAAAGAACCCATTCCCTTAGTGGGCATGACAAAGAGCCATTTGAACTTTATGGGAAGGACCACAGTGGGTAAAGTGTATGTGGTAGAGTGTGGGGCCAACTTGCTAGGGTGGCAACATCAGAAGGAGTTGGGGATCATCCTGGATCCCAATAATAAGAACCAAGTACTGCTAGTCAAGGAACCGGTTAGCAATGGGCACCTGCAAGAGTCTTTCCCGAGGTTGTTCACGGATAGGCTGGGCAAGCTAAGGGACTTCCAACACAAGATTAGGGTCAGACAAGGGGCTAAACCTGTCGTGCATAAGACACGTCCTGTCCCTTTCCGACTCAGAGACATGCTTAAAGGAGAGCTAGACAGACTGAGTGAGATGGGGGTCATCCAACCGGTGGAGGCCACAGAATGGCTCGCACCTTTGGTTCTAGCATCTAAAGGCAATGGGCAAGGCATCCGCTTGTGTGTGGATCTCCGCTCACTGAATGACAACATATGGGTAGAAAGGTTCCCCCTCCCCAATATCAATGAAATGTTGAGTACCATGGGGAGGGCCAGTTTCTTTTCGGTCATTGACTTGTCCATGGCGTATCACCAGGTGGAATTGCACCCTGATTCAAGGCCACTAACTGCTTTTAGTTCTCCGTTTGGTGCATATATGTTCAAGAGGATGCCGTTTGGCCTCGCCTCGGCGGCGTCCATTTTTCAGAAAATAATGCAACAGGTTCTGCAGGGGGTTGGGAACACACTCTGTTTCCAAGATGACATACTGATGTATGGGGCCACTGAGGAAGAGCATGATGATACGCTCAACAGGGTGTGTGGTAAACTCTCAGAAGCGGGACTAACTGTGCGTTTGGACAAGTGTAAGATTAAGGTTACCTCAGTCGACTATCTAGGCCACACCATATCCAGAGAAGGTTTTAGACCTAAATACAGTCTTATTCAAGCTGTGGAGGATGCCCCACACCCAGCGAACAAAGATGAACTAAAATCGTTCTTAGGACTAGTGGAGTATATGTCAAAATTTGTGAGAAATTTTTCGGACTTGTGTGAAGGGTTGCGGGAGCTTCTCAAGAAAAATGCAGAATTTGTGTGGGAAAGTAGACATGAGGAGATGTTTGCAAGGATAAAACAGCAAATTGTTGAGTCCCCGGCTCTTGGCACTTTTGACCCTAAAAAGAAAACCATTTTGACGACAGATGCATCCAATAAAGGATTAGGGGCCATGCTGTCGCAGAAAGGGGATGAAAAAGAAACAGTCATCGCTTTTGCGTCTCACACGTTGACTTCATCTGAGCGCAACTACTCAGTTATTGAGAGAGAAGCATTGGCCTGTTTTTGGGCAGTACTCCACTTTAAGTTTTTTCTGTGGGGCACGAAGTTTGTAATACACACTGACCACAAGCCTCTCACCTTCATGTTTTCTCCCAAACAGGCTCAGAGCGTATCTCCTCGCATAAGTAAATGGGTCCTAGGATTAGAAAATTATTGTTTTAAGGTGGAGTACTTGCCAGGTCCGGAAAATGTCATAGCAGACTACCTATCGAGGGCACCTGTAGAAGGAAGTCCTAATGAAGAAGTGCTAGATGTTCCCATATTCCCGATCCATCTCACGTCTATTACTAATGGTGAGTGGGAAAAAGGAATGAAGGAGGACACCGCCATGGAAACATTAAAGAAATTCATCATCAAAGGATGGCCGGAGAAAATATCGGAGGTTCCGGACTGTATCAAAGACTTTTGGGAAGTGAGGCTAGAATTGTTCCTCCTCGAAGGACGCATACAACGCGGGGATAAGATCATTCCTCCAAGGGAGATGAGGAGCAGAATAATTGACTTGGCCCATGAAGGGCATCTGGGCAGAAGCCTCACAAAGAGCAAGGTCAGGAGTTGTTATTGGTTTCCGAAGATGGATTCCATGATCGAAGTAAAAGTCAAGGAGTGTATCAGCTGTGCAAGGAGTGACAAAAGTAAGATTCCTCACAGAACTCCTCTATCACCAGTCATGGTTCCTACGATCCCATGGACAAAGTTAGCGGTAGACATCATAGGGCCCATGGACAAGTTAGGCCCACAGAAGCGGTTCATGTTTGTCCTAGTGGATTACACCTCCCATTGGGTCAATTACAAGTTCACGGCATCCACAACAACCACTAACCTCATCACGTTTTTGAAGAACATTTTTGTTTATGAAGGTATCCCGGGCACTTTGGTCACGGACAATGGGGTAAAATTCATCTCGGAGTCAATGAAGGCTTTTTTGGAGGAGCTTAATATAAGGCATGAGAAGACCGCACTCTATTGTCCGAAAGCCAATGGCCTAGTTGAGAGGGTGAACAGGATGGTGAAGGAACACATCCAACTAGCAATCATCAATGGGTTCAACGTGGAAGACTCGTTAAGAGAATGGTTGTGGGCATACCACACAGCTCCCAATATGGTTACAGGAGTGTCTCCCTTTGTATTTTTAAGAGGGAGGGAGCCGGGTACCAAGATGCATCCCAGGTGGTTAGGCAGTGGGAAAAGTGTTGGTCACGATCTAGACCGGAGCAGAAGGAAAGTTGAGGGTCATCAACAGAAGTACAAAGCCTGGTATGATGGGAAACATGGGGTGAAGGATGTGGAGTTCGAGCAAGGTACGCTCGTGAGAGTCAAGAAACCTACTCATGTGGCACCAGGTGAGAGTAAGTACGGGGATACCACGCCAGTAGAAAAATCAGGGAAAAATGTAGTGCGTCTGGAAAGTGGGCAGACTTGGAGTAAAGATAGAGTGGTTAATGCTACATAACCTTTAGGAGTATGCAACTCTACAATGATACAGATGCCAAGCTTGCTTTCCCTACAGAGGGAGATGTGTTGTAATTAATCGTTACTGTAAGTGTGAAATCGTTCCCCTTATCACAATTACTGTTATACGTTGGTTTGCTCCGCCCCCCCTCCATTTTCCATGTAGTTGGTCCCTCCCATGGAGCTTATCTTAGAATGTTGGTGTTCCTCCCCTGTCAGATGGAGAGTGGATGATCAGTTAATAAAGTAACGTGGACTTACCAGCCTGGGAGTCTGTATTATTTCAACTTTACAACACCATGTCCATGTGTTACAGGGTGAGTGAATAGACTAGATCAATTTAAATGAGGCCTTGCTGACGTTGAATGTGTTTGCATTACACAGTGCTATCTGAAACAGCACACAGAGCTGAGTACTACACATGAGAGTGTTGGAGAAGCTGCTGCGTATGTCCCAAGAGTGTGTTTCTGAACACTGTGTATTGTCTGGTGCAAGACAGATGAGCAAAGAGACTTCCAGAACTGCATCAAGACTGCAGGGATGTACGTAACAGTGCATGTGTGCTAAGGGATAATTTGTGTAAACACAACAGGCTGCCCCTTTCCAGGGACTGCATTTCTTACTGAACAACATCTTCACAAATTAAATCTCTGCCCACAATTCCTTTGTGCACACAGACTCATGCCATCTTTTTACGCACATAACACAGGCTGCCCCTTTCCTGGTACTGCATTTCTTACTGAACAACAACTTCACAAATTAAATCTCTGTCCACAATTCCTGTGCGCACACAGACTCATGCTACGTTTTTTGGAACAAAACAGAGTCCCTGAATAGTACCAAATTACTGTTACAGCCTGATACATTTCCCTCATCATTTACAGAAGCAGAAAACAGCACATGTCCTAACAGCTCCTTAAGACAATGACCATGTGTTACAGGGTGAGTGATTAGACTAGATCAATTTAAATGAGGCCTTGCTGACGTTGAATGTGTTTGCATTACACAGTGCTATCTGAAACAGCACACAGAGCTGAGTACTACACATGAGAGTGTTGGAGAAGCTGCTGCGTGTGTGCCAAGAGTGTGTTTCTGAACACTGTGTATTGTCTGGTGCAAGACAGATGAGCAAAGAGACTTCCAGAACTGCATCAAGACTGCAGGGATGTATGTAACAGTGCATGTGTGCTAAGGGATAATTTGTGTAAACACAACAGGCTGCGCCTTTCCAGGGACTGCATTTCTTACTGAACAACATTTTCACAAATTAAATCTCTGCCCACAATTCCTGTGTGCACACAGACTCATGCCATCTTTTTACGCACATAACACAGGCTGCCCCTTTCCTGGGACTGCATTTCTTACTGAACAATATCTTCACAAATTAAATCTCTGCCCACAATTCCTGTGTGCACACAGACTCATGCCATCATTTTAAGCACATAACACAGGCTACCCCTTTCCAGGGACTGCATTTCTTACTGAACAACATCTTCACAAATTAAATCTCTGCCCACAATTCCTGTGTGCACACAGACTCATGCCATCTTTTTACGCACATAACACAGGCTGCCCCTTTTCTGGGACTGCATTTCTTACTGAACAACATCTTCACAAATTAAATCTCTGCCCACAATTCCTGTGTGCACACAGACTCATGTCATCATTTTAAGCACATAATACAGGCTACCCCTTTCCAGGGACTGCATTTCTTACTGAACAACATCTTCACAAATTAAATCTCAGACAACAATTCCTATATACACACAGACTCATGCTGTGTTGGTAGGCACAAAACACAGGCTGCCCCTTTCCTGGGTTATCAATTCTAACAGAACTAATGCTTTTTTCAAATGTGCTGCCATTTTCCTCTCTTTTCTTTCAAAGTGATTTCTGCTAAATGCTAACCATCACAATTAAAAAGAAGCTGTCCTTTTCTTTCAACTGCAAGTCTTACTTTTCAACAGCAACACAAATTAAATCTCTGTCAACAATTCTTCTCTGCACACAGACTCATGGTTTGATGGTAGGCACAACACAGTATTCCTCATTGTTACCAGTACACATTAACTTATGGTGTAAACATACTCCATAATATTTTACATATTCAAAACAGTTAAATATCTCGCAAAACAGAAAATGTAAATCACAACTTTAAACAAATAATCATAATTCTTTTATTTATATCAAAATTAACCACAAACACCCCCTCTCAAACTCATAACTCACCTTTAAAATTAGTTAGTTGTGATAGAAATGTGGCAGTCACACAGCAGTTTATCAGACCAGAATCTCTGAGCTGAACACCTCTCTCCTCTCAGCAGAACCAGTTAATGGCACAGTTTCCCTCTCTTTTTTCACACATATACATGTTAATTTCAAATCTCAGTGCTTCCCACATTTTTTCAAATGAAATCACACATTTCTATTGGTTGAAAACTTCAACCCCTTTCCAAATGTACCCTTCCCCCAACTTGACTTCTGCCTGCTACCATACCAAAAGGCATTGGACACAGGTGTGAGCAGAGAGGTCAGAAGTTCAACAGACAATGTTTCAATGTTTCATTTCCAAAGAGCAAGAGTGCTTGACTTTTCAAACCTAACAGCAAATCCAAACTAATGTTCTTTGTTCACACATTTTTCTGAACCAATACAATACATGCTTTTTAAAATTTAAACATACAGCCTAGTTTTTAGTGTAGAATGGTTTGAAACAGCCAATTAGTTCTTTTTATAAAAAAAAGTATGTGTGCCCCCATTTTTCAACTGTCTTTCATTTCTTTTTGCCTTTCTACTGAAAGACACCTCCTGAGTGCATCCAGATCTCCTTTGAAGATGTTCACAGTGTGGAATGTAGGTCACAGCTATGTCTTCTGGAGTGAAAAATTTGCAGAAAAAAGAGGTATGGTGAGAGACCTTGCTTTGCCAAATGTAGACATTAAATGGATTGGTCAGAGAGGGTTAAAGTGGCACCAATTAATGCCTTTGGTGAAAACCTTTCTACATCTCCCACAGCCTAACCTTATTATTGTGCACTGTGATGGAAATGACCTAGGCACTTTAACTGGGGTAGGTCTGGAAATGCTTATTAAGGACACCTTTGTGCAATTGATGTCACTTTTTCCACAAACTGCCTTCGTATATTCTAACATATGCCAAAGGCAAAAGTGGAACTGGTCCAACCAATTTTGTCCGCAGATTGACAAAGCAAGGAAGCACGTCAACAAATCTATTTCTGCTTTCCTCAGAGACTATGGTATGGGTTCTATATACCACACCAACTTGCGTTACAACATGCAAGACATTTATAGAGGAGACGGTGTACACTTCACTGATGAAGGCAACAGAGTCTTCCTCTTGAACTTTAGACTCTGCATCGGTACTTACTTGTAGGTACCAAAAAACAAACAATAAACACAAGGGCTCTTTTTAGAGCCACCTTATATCTAAACACTTAAATGCGATTTTTTATTATTTTTTTTTTTAAAGTTTTTTTTCGGGTGCGCGCTGGGTGCGCGCACTCGGCGATATTTTTTTTCAAAATATAAATCTTTTTTTTGCCCTACAAGGTCCTACTGTGACCCCCTTACAATGCCTAGTGGGTCAATATCTCCCCACTCTGCCCCCTTTTCAAGTTCTCCCCCTTTGTTTATCACCCCCTCTTTATGCGAGAGACAAAATGGCGGCCGCCGCTTCCTGATTTCCACCGATTCGAATGTTTACTGACATCTAACAACCAATCAGAAGTGCGCTCGCGCACGGCAAGGTGCGCGCACAGTACTTGCTTAGTGCGCGCACGCTGCGCGCTTACAGATATATATATTGATTTAAATGCTAATTTCTCAGGAAATACTGAACAGATTTACACCAAACCTGCAAAAGGCACTTCATGGACCTTATGGCTACCTCTCTGCCAAATTTCACATAATTCTGTTCAGCCGTTCGGGCTGTAGCTGTGACTAAAGTCCCTATGGAAAAATACATGGGGAAAATGCGTTTTGGGACCCCCCTTTTTACTTGGCCCCCGCTTGACGAATCACCCCGTGACTTTCAGGGTAGGAGCTGAGCGGAGCGCCCCATTACTTTTGAAAATTTCGCGAGGATTCGTCAACCGGCGCCATCCATGGTAAAACAAAAAGCAAAAAACATGGGTCTCCTATACGATAATGCCCTCCGTGGTGGACTGGAGCATGGGGGCTGGGCGGGGGGGTTTATAATTTAGGGAAAGGTTGGTGCATGACCCACCCCCTACCAAAGCCTCTAAGAGGTTCCGGGGATCCTATCCCCCGGGGCCATTATTTGAATGAAGGTTAGGGGGTCCACAGGCCCTACTCCCCAACCATGGAAAGGCCCCGGGGAACCCATCCCTGGGCCCTATCAATAAATAATGGGAGGGGGGACAAGTAGCCTTATCCCTAGCTTTAAATGGCCCCAGGGACTCCATCCCCTGAGACAGAATTAAATATCAAAGGGAGGGGAGCCTCCGTCCCTAAACCTCATAAGGCCACGGGTACCCCATTCCCTGGGGACGGCTCACAGACTGTGTCCTTTGGAGCCCACCGTGAGACACTGTAGTTTTCCTGCACAACATGTTCGCTGCCGCCTGTCTGGAGCATTTTTAAATCTCCAGCTAGGTGGGAGCAACATTGCTGCAGGAGCGCAGGCAGGGAAGTCAAGTCGGCTCCCACTGGGAGGTAGATTTAAAAATGCTCCAGCCAGGTGAGAGCAGACCTCTGTTTCCCTGCCCGCGCTCCTGCTTTACGTATGGTAACAAAATATTAGTTTATGTTTAAAAAAACGGGAAATTAACTGAAAAGAAAACAAAGTTTAAAGTAATGTCATAGTTAGGTGAGAACTTCAGTGACAACCTACCGACTTAAACGTACAAATCCACTGAAAGTCACCAGTTACAGCTATCTCTCATAACTATAGGTTGCGCCCTTGCCATGCACTGCTATTTACCCCACATATTACATCACTCATGACATCTACTGTGGCATCATTGATAATATCACTGCAACATTTCCAATTCAATTATTGACAACAAAGCAGTGCGAGATGAGAGCATGAGTTATAGTTACCTTAGAGCACAAGTTATAGTCACCAAAGATAACTATAACTGATGAATTTCAGTAGTTTTGTACATTTATTAAGTTACTTTGTCACTGAAATTCTCACCTAACTATAACGGTACATTAACCTGTGCGTTTTTTCAATATTTTTATTTACATTATGGGGTCGATTCCGATCCTGGAAAAATTTTCCCCGTACGAATCGTACAAGCAGCGTACAAACTGGCAAGTACGATTCGCATGGGAAATAGTCCATAAGAATCGCATTGGGAAATTTTCCCCACACGTCCTCTGGTCGGAAAATGTGTCCGACACATCCCCGGACGATTTACCGTACGATTCAGAAAAATGAAGTCCGACCGCGCAAGTACGATCACTCCCGTCCTTTCGATTTTACTACTGTATGGAGAAAACACCGTACGGACCGAACTCCTATAGCAACCATGGAGACATGTGCCCGAATACGCGCCAAACACCCCACCCCAGACCCTGTATGTACGCGCAGAACACCCCCCCAGCCCTCGTATGTACGCTCCGAACCCCCCCATCCCCACCATGTACGCGCCAAACGCCCCCCGGCCGCAGATGTACACGCCAAACCCCCACCAGTGTATGTATGGAGCGTACCCCCACCCGTGTATGTACGGACCATACCCCCACCCGTGTATGCATGGAGCGTACCAACTCCCCACCCGTGTATGTACGGACCGTACCCCCACCCGTGTATGAATGGAGCATACCAACACCCCACCAGTGTATGTACAGACCGTACCCCCACCCGTGTATGTACAGACCGTACCCCCACCCGTGTATGCATGGAGCGTACCAACTCCCCACCTGTGTATGTACGGACCGTACCCCCACCCGTGTATGTACGGACTGTACCCACACCCCACCAGTGTATGTACGGACCGTACCCCCACCCGTGTATGTACGGACCGTACCCCCACCCGTGTATGCATGGAGCGTACCAACACCACACCAGTGTATGTACGGACCGTACCCCCACCCGTGTATGTACGGACCGTACCCCCACCCGTGTATGCATGGAGCGTACCAACTCCCCACCTGTGTATGTATGGAGTGTACCCCCACCCGTGTATGTACGGACCGTACCCACACCCCACCAGTGTTTGTATGGACCGTACCCCCACCCGTGTATCTACGGACCGTACCCCCACCCGTGTATGCATGGAGCGTACCAACTCCCGTCCCGTGTATGTATGGAGCGTACCCCCACCCGTGTATGTACGGACCGTACCCACACCCCACCAGTGTATGTACGGACCGTACCCCCACCCGTGTATGTACAGACCGTACCCCCACCCGTGTATGCATGGAGCGTACCAACACCCCACCAGTGTATGTACGGACCGTACCCCCACCCATGTATGTACGGACCATACCCCCACCCGTGTATGCATGGAGCGTACCAAGTCCCCACCTGTGTATGTATGGAGTGTACCCCCACCCGTGTATGTACGGACCGTACCCACACCCCACCAGTGTTTGTACGGACCGTACCCCCACCCGTGTATGTACGGACCGTACCCCCACCCGTGTATGCATGGAGCGTACCAACTCCCCACCCGTGTATGTATGGAGCGTACCCCCACCCGTGTATGTAACAGACCGTACCCCCACCCGTGTATGCATGGAGCGTACCAACTCCCCACCCGTGTATGTATGGAGCGTACCCCCTCCCATGTATGTACGGACCGTACCCACACCCCACTAGTGTATGTATGGACCGTACCCCCACCCGTGTATGCATGAAGCGTACCAACACCCCACCAGTGTATGTACGGACCGTACCCCCACCCGTGTATGTACGGACCGTACCCCCACGCGTGTATGCATGGAGCGTACCAACACCCCACGAGTGTATGTACGGACCGTACCCCCACCTGTGTATGTATGGACCGTACCCACACCCCACCAGTGTATGTACGGAGCGAAACACCACCACCGATGGACGGTGCGGACCAACACCCTGCCTGTGTCTGTACGCACCCTACCCCAGGCCCACACACCAGCACCCTCACCCAACATCGCGCATGTACGAGTCGTACTAAGCCATAGCAAAGGACAGCACTGTACAACAACATGGCCCATGTACGCACCATACAGACGCAATAAACACTCGTACTGAACCAGGACAAACCAAAAAAACACAAGGAGAGTCAATTCGAAGCACACAACACCACAAAACATATCCAACAAGCCCAAATACATCCTATACACTGACCTGCAACTGACAAACAGCTAAACAGAGGCCCAAACCACTACCACTCCTTATAACACACCCACCCAAAGTTCAAACACAGCCACACCCACAAATGGACCAATAAAAAGGCCCAGCACACACAAACCATGATCTTTTGCAACAGATCCCCTACTGCCAGACCACAGAGACAACGCACTGCACCATACTACATACATCAATACACCTTACACTTGCACTTCTTCACACAACCACCATCACAAACACCCCCTCATCACATTCACACACACACACCTGCACAACCACACTCATACACCCACAACCATCCACACCCACCCCCCCACAACCATCCACACCCACACCCCACACCATGCCCACTAACAAGAATCCAAAGATCACAAAGGAGGAGCTTGAGGTCCTTGTCGAAGAAATCGTCAGAGTCGAGCCACAGCTCTTTGGAACATTGGTCAGACGGACCAGCATATCCGAAAAATCTGCCATGTGGGAGAGGATAGTCAATTCTGTGAATGCTGTTGGGTCCACCAGAAGGACCAGGCATGAGTGCCAAGCCAGGTGGTACGATCTGCGGAGGACGGTCCACCGCAAAATGATGGACGAGCACAACCAGGCCAACATCACTGGAGGAGGGCCGGCCCGCAGACCGGTACACTACCATCCCTGGGAGGAGAAGGTGATGGCCACGCTGCCGCCTGTGGGAGTAGACGGAGTAGAAGGAGTCCGAGAGCCTGGTGAGTACACAAACAACTCACCTCACATGGGGGAAGGCCATACACAACCAAAATACCAATCATGCACGCAACCCCCCCAAAGCCTGCACCGTACACAACCACACTCCAAAAACACACACATGCCACTAGCGCCTCCATGCCCCATGCCTCAAGCAAGGCCATGCCAAGTCACAGGCCACATAAAACACCAACACAAGACAGGATGTCCCCGATGCCGGGAGGGTGGGCCTCAAAACTAACATAGAGCAAGTCTGAATCACACAACAATGCCCTCAGCCCATATGCCTTAGGGCACAGCCATACAAACAGTGTGTCCCCACACAGTACTGTTTTGCCTGCTAATGGTGGCCGCGTTGCAGGACGACATGGGTATGAAGGCACAATTTGCACATAACAGCAGCTAATGTGTCAGCACACACCGCCACAGCAGCAGCGCAGACTCAGACACTCCGCCCAATGGGTGCCCGCAGAGAAGAAACAAACCCACATGAACAAGCCAATGGCCTTTGAAAGACCTGCAAACTGTGTGCCCAGGACGCTGGGCTGAGGTGACAGAGGGTGAAACACGGAGGGAGGGAGAGGGGCAGAGAGAGGGACAGAGACAGAGGTGGACACAGGGAGACAGACAGAGGGAGGGAGGAGGCTGACAGAGGGAGGGAGAAAGGGAGACAGAGGGAGACGGACAGTGGGAGGAGGCTGACAGAGGGAGGGAGAAAGGGAGACGGACAGAGGGAGGAGGCTGACAGAGAGAGGGAGAAAGGGAGACAGAGGGAGACAGACAGAGGGAGGAGGCTGACAGAGGGTGGGAGAAAGGGAGACGGACAGAGGGAGGAGGCTGACAGAGGGAGGGAGAAAGGGAGACAGAGGGAGACGGACAGTGGGAGGTGGCTGACAGAGGGAGGGAGAAAGAGAGACAGAGGGAGACGGACAGTGGGAGGAAGCTGACAGAGGGAGGGAGAAAGGGAGACAGAGGGAGACGGACAGTGGAAGGAGGCTGACAGAGGGAGGGAGAAAGGGAGACAGAGGGAGACGGACAGTGGGAGGAGGCTGACAGAGGGAGGGAGAAAGGGAGACAGAGGGAGACCAAATAACCCTTGGGTGGTGTGGCCATGTCCGCTCGTCAGCAGGTGGACTGTGTGCATGTAGACAAGGTTTGGCAGTGCGTGAACCCCCCCTTCAACCTTTGATAAACACTGGGCCATGTGTCAATCTGTGCACAAGTACATCCGTGCTGCAGGCACAAACATAACCTTACACCCAGTATACCCACCCACTGTGTTTGTCAGAACCCTGTCACAAATGGTTAATTTACCTACCTGCATTCTCAAATAGCATGGAAAAAACACCATTTGGCCACGTACAGTGCAACACATAAGGCGGCTCTGCATGGCTTGCTATGCCTGCTCACTACACTGCTGACTGCGTTCCCAAAAGATGCATCAACTAAGATTGTGTCACACATAGGTAAAGTGTCGAAAGCTGTGGCCAAGGGACATACCCATGCACAAGTGCACTGTGAGAGGAATGCTAGCCAAATCGAACCACCCAGAGGAACAGTGCCAACTCAAAAATGAATGAAACATGGATGTCGCATGTAACACAATTAACACTGTCTCTCTCACACACAGGTCAACGTCGTCGATCTCCCCCCAACACTGGGGGGGAAGACTCACAGGACCAGGCTCTGCGTGAAGAGGACCCCACCGGCAGTGACGACTCTCACCACTCCGTGGATGACCCAGACCAATCTGGCCCCTCTGGTGTCCAACCACCTGCAGCACCTGCGTCAGGTACAACTGTGCCAACCACCACCCCCATTCCTGCCACATCCCAGGAGACACCCAGGAGCCCTGCCCGCACACAACAACACAGCCAGTTTGTCCAGGAGGGACAAGGTTCTCCGGGCACCCAGGAGGAGGCAGGCGACACCGCAAATGCCATCCCTCAGGGGTCCTGGAGACCCGATGTGCCCACAACGGCAGGCCAGGCGCAAGTGGGCAGGGGTGGTGGGAGTGGAGGACGGCGGAGGCGCGAACCTGACCAGTTGGCTCAGGAACCGGTAATGTCACACGTCAGCAACATCCTCGACTCATACCGGCGTGACGCCAGGGGCATGGTCCAGATTGTGTCCACCCTCACAGACATCAAGGGGACCCTCGAGGAGATGAAGACCCTGCAGGCCGAGCAACATGCCTGTCAACAGCGACACCAAGGACGGATGGAGGCAAGACAGGCTGAGCTCGTGGCGGTACAAACGGACATGACCCGTGTACTCCGTCGGATTGCCGAAAACATGGGCAACCCTCCCTGTGCCACCAGGCGAAGAACATCACCACCCACAGGGAGGGATCAGGAGGAGGAGGATTCATCCGACGGAGCATCACAAGCATCGTCACGGCCTGCTTCTGAGGGTCCCCGCAGGAGGGTGGGTCGTCCACGCAAAAGACCGTGAGAGTCAGCGGAACATCACCATCTCCCAGGTCACCTGGCCTGGCACCTGGCCCTCTGGCCCAACAGCAGCACATCAGCAAATGACATTCTCTTCCACATGGCCTTGCTGGTCACTGTCTGACCAATGTAGACAAAGACTGTGGCATAGACTCTGATGACTTTCAATGGCAAGGATACCAACTCCCCCTGTGAACTTTGGATTCAACACTCCCGCCAAGCACCTCTTGTCATCCCCCCAAACACGTGCCCCACCACAAATAAAAATCATCACAATCACCAGATGATGCCGTCATTTTGCATTATTCCACTACATGTGTGTGTTGTAAAGTCAAACCATACCTGATTTCAGTTGTAACTCCAACCATCCATACCCTGGGGTCTGAGTCTGGCACAGGACACACATGGGTCACAATGTATCATCCAAGACAGACATGGAGCACCATACTCACCTGTGTTGGGCCCAACCAGCTGAGGGGGTGGCCGCACAACTGTGCCTACAGACCTATTTAGAAGAGCAACAGTCATGCGCAGAGGTCAGGGATCATGTGGAGTGTCCTGGGGTGGGAGTCCCAGGTATGTGTAGACACGTGGCAGAACCATGTCCTGCATTCTTGAGTCAGGTGGATATGGAGAATGGTGGGCCGGCCAAGGTTGGATGCATGGAGATGGCACAATGGGGTGTTGGATCACAGTGCCACAAGGTTGTGTTGTGGTTGTGGGCTGCATCCTGAGTGTGTGCGTGGATTGAGAAGGTCATCCTGCAGCTGGCAGTGATCCACTCCCCCCATCTCTGTTGGACGTTGATGTGGCCTGGTCGCCGGATGTAGAAGCAGAGCTGTGCAGATGCACCCTGGATGTGGACAAGTATCATGGGATTTGTAACGCACATGTCCGTAGAGTGCAGGGTAGGATTAGACACGGATGTCGTAGTTGACCTGGGGGATGGTCTCCCTCTTGCCTTGAGGTGGATGGAACTGGGGATCTTGTGCATAATGCAGAGTGTGCTGCTGCATGGGGCACAGATGCTGCTGATCAGCATAGCACATGTCAGCAAGCAATCAATGATGAACACCAGCTCGTTTGCGTGGACACTGGGTGCCCTTGCTGCAGGGCCTGCAGCAGCATGCGCCATGTCAAGAAAACAATGTCACAAGTAGCACACAAAGACAAGGATCTCAGGAAGGAACTATGCAAAAGGTGTATGTCAAGGAAGGAATGTCTGGTTCAACATGGCACACACACACACAATGGATTCACATGCAGCACAGTGGCCATCGTGGATACTGATATGCCACAATACCTACACAGCCATGGACATCATGCACAATACAGATTCTAATCCCTGACAAACAGCTTGCATCTTGCTACTCTACACATAGACTCATATGCACCATCTCTGAGAACAATGCCAGACATGCCGCATGCACAGTGGCAACAGACCACCATTGACAGAGATGAGGCACCTTGGAGGCAGAGGGACACCTTTATTACTCATGTGTGTCGGAATGCTAATGCAACTCTGTTAACACATTCACAGGTCATGAGGATGAACACGTGGGACCAACACTGGCACCCCCCTTTGCACCACAGATGCTGGAAATCCACAGCACTGGCACACAAGTGACGGGTTACAGCTAAACACCCCCTGCTGCTCACGGAGAGGCTGCTATACACCATTGAGCCCCTAATGGGGAATTCACACACCATGTCAACCCAGTGCAACCCGTATGTTTCCGAGGGCAGTGTTACACACATTGATGGCTTCATCACAATCCACAATCCCATTACAGATGACTGTCACCAAGTCTGACCATCAATTCAGGTGAATTCAGCTCCATGTCATGTGCCCCATGGTGATTCTACATGTATGTAAAGTATCCAAACATGAACAGTAGCAGTGCACACACATTCAAAACAAATACCACTCCCAAAAAGCCGTGCTGCATCCCTTACCCTAAGGAGATTTTCAAACTTGTCCGTGCATGTAACGCTGATTCAGCACATGTTGCTGTGTTCATGAGGAATAGCAGGAGCACAACAATGCCACCAGCAGACAGCATGCGCAAGTACCTGTGGATGAGAGACACACCAGAAGTCAGCCAAAAGAAGCATATCCGCATGCATGTGCATGTACTCGACACGTATAAGGTTGTCAACATGCTAGGTGACAATGATGACTCTGGAAAAACATTCTTCTATTGCACCATCACTCGAGTGACACATCCAAACACACCTCTGACTCACTTGGCAGACATGCAGGTGGACACACACATTGCAACACATGCCACACGCGGCCCACTGGAACTCACCAGTAAGCAAAGAAGTTGCGTATGAGCCGACTCCGGATGTCCTCTACCGCCTCCTCCTACTCCACATCACTTGCCTCGTGACCAAGCCCTTCATCCTCCACGGGTGGATGGTCCTGCTCATCTGGATCCAGGATGAGTGGCACAGCTTTCTCCACTGCCATGTTGTGCAGCATGCAGCACACGAGGAAGATCTTGCAGACCTTCACCGGTACATATGGGAGTGCGCCACCGGTCTTGTGGAGGCAACGGAATCGGCTCTTCAGGAGGCCAAAACGTCCTCTCTATCACTCGCCTGGTCCGCCCATGGGCGTTGTTGTAGCAGTGATCAGCAGCCGTGCTGGGGTTGCGGAGAGGCGTGATCAGCCATGGCATGTTGGGATAGCCAGCGTCCCCTACATGGAAACATCATGGACAACAGTGGGTCAGGAGAAGCAGTAAGACAAGAAGATGACGTTAAATACAGGACTGCCAGAGTATACCCACCAACAATACATGCTCGTTCGTTGCGCAGCTGCAGCATCATTTCAGGCACCCTGCTACGCCTCATGATGTAGGCATCGTGTGCTGATCCTGGAAAACGAGCACAGACATGTGAAATCACCATGTTGGCAAGACACACCACAAGGGCATTTATGGAGTGGTAATGCTTGCAATTCCTATACGCTACCTCCTGTGCCTGTGGTGGTACCAAAGCCACATGTGTTCCATCTATGGACCCAATGACATGGGGCATCCCTCCCAGGGCATAGAACTCACGCTTGACACCTGTCAACTGCTCAGGAGTTGGGAATTTTATTAACTCATCCAGGTGATCCAACATGGCCTCTAAAAAATCATGCAGAACACGGCTGAACATGGTTTGGGACATGCCACCGACATGGGCAATGGTATGTTGAAAGGTACCCGTGGCAAAGAAATGTAGGGCTGCCATCACCTTCATCTTGGGTGTCAGTGCAGTAGGATACCTGTGTAGCGGTTGGAGGTGTGGTGCCAGCCGCGTCGTCAAGTCCTCAATCAAACGTTGGGGGAAGCAGTAGCGGCGTATACAGTCATGTTCCCTCAGGTCAGCCAAGTCTGGAATTGGTCGAGGGAGAGGCGGAGCCCTGCAGTGAATTAGAAGGGACAACGAAGAGTGAGTACAGTACACCACCAATGTCAATGTACTGAGCACATGTTCAACAGGCAACACACATATGCTACATACAGAGTCAGGTCTGTGCAATATGCCCTGGACACGTATGCCAGGTAGGTGACACTCCTACCAAGAGCCAGCTACAAACGTTGATTCTCAACCTCAATATGCCATGCCATGAAACTAGCTGTGGGCCAGTGTAAGTGAGCAGGCAGACACATTACAGGAGTTACAGACATCCAAATATGTGCAGAAGAAGGATGTTTATTGTACAGACAGGTTGCGGAACACTAGAGGCACAGGTCACATGTCATAGAAAAGGGACAGACCACACACCTTGCCATGAAGGATTACATGTCAAGACTGATCACACATACATTGAGAGTATGCAGATATGTCCTTGTTTTGAAACTCCGTGTCGATGCATACATACACACCTTACGTCGGATTACACATGTGTGCTGGTGTGCGTAACAGTGTGCTATGCCCATCTACACACAGACACATGTTGGTTGCAGAAACTGCAGATGCATTTGACCAAACACCTACAGCAAACCTATGGGAACACATGACACACACATGACATAGTTACAGCATGCAACGCGGGCATTCACATGTCAGGGGTAATATTCCGTGTACCTGGCATCAGGGGACATTTGCGGGTGTCGGTGACTGTGCCATGCCAGTGACGCATGGCTCAACAAGTCTGTACTACATGCACACATGTCAAAGGAGTGAAGGGGATGTGTGGCACATAGGGCACCATCACACATGACATGTGTACAGAGCTCATCATACTTTTATTAGCTTCACACCTCAGGAGTATAGTGCCACATCACAGCCTGACCCACCTGTGCCCGACACATGTAGTACTGCACAGACAATGCCTTGATGTCCAGCCTTGGCCAAGTATGACAGCTCAATTCCTTTCTGTGAGCCGCCTGTCACCACTGTCAGGTGTGAAACGCACCGTACATACGCTCTGAGGGCGTGTGTAGGGTCCCTATCACTGTGGGAGTGCTGGCGTATGCGTACGCCATAGTGATACAGACCGTACACGCATGTGTAGGGTCCCTATCACTATGGGAGTGCGTGCGTATGCGTACGCCACAGTGATACGGACCGTACACGCGTGTGTAGGGTCCCTATCACTATGGGAGTGCTGGCGTATGCGTACGCCACAGTGATACGGACCGTACATGCGTGTGTAGGGTCCCTATCAGTATGGGAGTGCTGGCATATGCGTACGCCACAGTGATACGGACCGTACACGCGTGTGTAGGGTCCCTATCACTATGGGAGTGCTGGTGTATGCGTACGCCACAGTGATACGGACCGTACACGCATTTGTAGGGTCCCTATCAGTATGGGAGTGCTGGCGTATGCGCACGCCACAGTGATACGGACCGTACACGCGTGTGTAGGGTCCCTATCAGTATGGGAGTGCTGGCGTATGCGTACGCCATAGTGATACGGACCGTACACGCGTGTGTAGGGTTGGTCTGTATCACTATGGGACCTTGGCTGTGCCCTGGGCAGTTCAGTCATTGTGGGGTCCATGTCTGTTGGCACCAATATAGGAGTGTGTCTTTAAAGTGTACTGCCTTCCAGCATGCATGTCCAATGTTGTGCCCTCTGACATGATGTCCATGAGTGGGATTAATGCATAGTGCAGGGACGGTTGCTTCAGTTGTAGTCATATCCATCCAGGACCATGGAGGTGTGTGGCCACTACCGTGCCCTGGGGCACCTTTTCCTAGGTATCATGTGTGTCATCCAACAATGTGGGCATTCTGTGTGTCTTCGGCATAGGTTGGGCTCTGTGGCATTGTACCCTGGCCTCATCTGTATTGACGTAAACTGTGCTACATGTGTCCACTGTACAGTGTGACCCAATTTTGCTTGTGCATACTCACAGTGGGCAGTGCCTGTGTGTCTTGGAACGACAATCTGATGCTGGTTGATTGTCAATGATATATGTGGACAGGCGCACCAGGGGTAGTTTGTGTGCAATCAGGATTTAGTGCAGGCCATGTGTTTTTATCCCAGAGTAAGAGGTGTAAGTACTTCCTCTGTCTCAATCACATTGTCTCAGGTAGGGAGTGCTTTGTGCGGGCAAGGCCTACATGTCCAAATCTGAAGTCTCCCTGCTAGGTCTGGCCTGTGTGTGATGTTTGTCTGGACATACACTCAAGGTGCAGTGACCCAGTCATGTTGTGCATGTTTTAATGTATTAGCTTTGCAGCATGTGCAAAATGTTAATAGACATGGTTCCTGCTCATCCCTTTTTTGTCAACGCTGTGTGGTACAGATGCTGTGCACGAGTGTCCCCAGAGCCTGGCTCCTCTGTCCTATTTGATATCAAGTAATTTGCTGTTGGGTCATGCTCTCCATTGTTTCTCAGTGGCATGGTGGGTCAACCAGCTGGGTGTTGCAGGGCCTACATATGTACCTTGTGTTGTAGATGTTACTCATGTTGCTTTTCAGGCTATGCACTGTGACCTATGTAGATTTGACTCATGTGACATATGTATACAGGTGTCTGATCATTTCCTGTCTCTTCACCTTGCCCACAGCATCGTCGGGGGACTCTGAGGGAGACACTGGCACAGACCGTGAGGAGGGAGCAGGCACCAGTGGCAGCAGTGCTGTCTTGTCTGGCGCATCAAGTGGCACGGAGGCCGAGGGGAGTGAGGCGGAGGACCTGTCCAGTAACACCACCGACTATGACGCTGAGGGGTCTGAGGCAGAGCTCCCAGAGGGGGCGGAGGCTGCTCCCAGAGCTGACAGCAGCACTCGATCTCTACCCGCCCCCTCTATTCCCATCACCGGCCTCCCACTTGCTCTGGTCCCTTCCCGCCGTGCTAGGTCACCACGTGTCTCCTTCTTGCCAGGCACCGCACCCCCTGCCCCTGTCTCCACTGCTGCTGCCAATGCCGAGTCTGTGGACATCCTGCACCAGTTGCAGGTTGGTCAGACTGCGATGCTTAATGTCCTCCATGGCCACACACAAGTGCTCACCCAGATGGAGGCATACATGGAGGGCATCTCAGCTGCGCAGTCTGACCAACGGCAGTTGCTGAGGTCCATTGACTCGACACTGATTGCAGCAGTGGGTCTCCTGCAGCGCTACGTCCCCCCCTACCCCTGCACCATCCACACTTCCCACTCCCATGCCTGTCCAAAGCATACCCAGACGTACCCATGCACGCACCCCACCAGACACAGGCACCACACCACCAGGGAAGGCCAAGCGCACACCTCCTGTCACGCACACACAGGGTGAAGTAGGCACACCCACTGGGTCGGGGGGCAAACGGAAGACACGCAGCCACAGTGGGAGTCCACATTCATCACAACCCACTACCTCCAAATCCACTCCCCTCAGCTCTCCTGGCCAGGATTCCACCAAAGATTCCTTCATGGCCGCTCTGTCCCTGAGCCCCAAAGTGACACCACCCCGCAAGCGGTCAAAGGAGTCCGCGGTCAGGGTGGTTGAGTCCCCCCCCTGTCCACACCGTCCCCCAGTAGCGCTGCGACCCATCCCTCTGACCCCCCCCTCCTTGGGGGCTGTGGTTCCTTCGGGTGCAGGGGAGACGCTGGGGGACCTTGCAACCGTGTGCAGCGCCATTCTGACCTCCACCTTTGGCGCTGCCCCACCCCCTGTGGTGGAGTCCTCCGTCCCTGCACCCACAACACCTACCCTTGCCCCTCCTGTCCCTGCGGTGCCTGGTCCTTCCCCCCCACATGATGCCCCCCCCCTGTGGAAGCAAAGGAGGTATGAACTGTGCAGGCAAGCTAGGGGACACACGTCCCTATGTGTCCCCCACCAGGAATTGGACTATGGACTGCCCTTTGGGCCTTGTACATATTCAACTTTTAATTGCAAATCGTTTTTTTATTCTGAATAAAGCTATGTTTTTTCCCTTTGCACACTACTGCTTTTCTGGTATTGCTGTTGGTGGTGCTGCTCCATGTTTGGGGTGGGGATAATGTGTTAGGTGTCTGGCAAATGTAGTGGTGTGCTGCTCATGGGATGGACCCTGGTATCTGTGTGCCATCACAAGGTATTTGCGAAATAACTTTGTTCATGTATGCTCTTACTGCATGGTGACATTGTCCCAAGGTGTGTTCCTTCCTCTGTGGACCCTGACATCTTCCCTGCAGGGTGTTTCCTAAATGTTGTGCTGAGCTGTGTCTACATATCCTTGGTATGTGACGGATCCGTTCTACTTTGGCCATGCATGCTGGGCAATGTCTCCACCTGCATCATTTGTGGCATCCTTGGTGGTCACTGTACTTATGTGTGGAGTATATTGAAGTTACTTCATGTGGACATGTTCCCTTTTGCACACTATGCATGTGTGTACTCCCAGCCTCGCACACATGTTACGCGTTCTGCAGGGTCTTTGAGCACTATGTGGGCATTGTGTCTGTGGGTACTGCACCCTTTTCTTTCCATGGGCACTGCTGGGAGGACTCTGCACCCACCCCTCCTGTGTCTGGGCACTGCTGGGAGGACTCTGCACACACCCCTCCTGTGTCTGGGCACAGCTGGGAGTGATAGGCACCCACCCCTCCTATGTCTGGGCACTGCTGGGAGGACTCTGCACCCACCCCTCCTGTGTCTGGGCACTGCTGGGAGTGATAGGCACACACCCCTCCTGTGTCTTGGCACTGCTGGGAGGACTCTGCACACACCCCTCCTGTGTCTGGGCACTGCTGGGAGTGATAGGCACCCACCCCTCCTATGTCTGGGCACTGCTGGGAGGACTCTGAAACCCACCCCTCCTGTGTCTGGGCACTGCTGGGAGGACTCTTCACCCACCCCTCTTATGTCTGGGCACTGCTGGGAGGACTCTGCACACACCCCTCCTGTGTCTGGGCACTGCTGGGAGGACTCTGCACACACCCCTCCTATGTCTGGGCACTGCTGGGAGGACTCTGCACACACCCCTCCTATGTCTGGGCACTGCTGGGAGGACTCTGCACACACCCCTCCTGTGTCTGGGCACTGCTGGGAGGACTCTGCACACACCCCTCCTGTGTCTCGGCACTGCTGGGAGGACTCTGCACACACCCCTCCTATGTCTGGGCACTGCTGGGAGGACTCTGCACACACCCCTCCTGTGTCTGGGCACTGCTGGGAGGACTCTTCACCCACCCCTCCTATGTCTGGGCACTGCTGGGAGGACTCTGCACACACCCCTCCTGTGTCTGGGCACTGCTGGGAGGACTCTGCACACACCTCTCCTGTGTCTGGGCACTGCTGGGAGGACTCTGCACACACCCCTCCTATGTCTGGGCACTGCTGGGAGGACTCTGCACACACCCCTCCTATGTCTGGGCACTGCTGGGAGGACTCTGCACACACCCCTCCTGTGTCTGGGCACTGCTGGGAGGAGTCTGCACACACCCCTCCTGTGTCTTGGCACTGCTGGGAGGACTCTGCACCCACCCCTCCTATGTCTGGGCACTGCTGGGAGGACTCTGCACACACCCCTCCTGTGTCTGGGCACTGCTGGGAGTGATAGGCACCCACCCCTCCTATGTCTGGGCCCTGCTGGGAGGACTCTGCACACACCCCTCCTGTGTCTGGGCACTGCTGGGAGGACTCTGCACACACCACTCCTGTCTCTGGGCACTGCTGGGAGGACTCTGCACCCACCCCTCCTGTGTCTGGGCATGTACGGTTGGGACATACACGGGTGTTGGTATGCTCCATTCATACACGGGTGGGGGTATGGTCCGTACATACACTGGTGGGGTGTGGGTACGCTCCATTCATACACGGGTGTGGGTGCGCTCCATTCATACACGGGTGTGGGTACGCTCCGTACATACACTGGTGGGGTGTGGGTACGCTACATTCATACACGGGTGGGGGTACGCTCCATTCATACACGGGTGGGGGTACGCTCCGTACATTCCCGTACTCACGATTTGCAGGCCAGGGTACGTACCGTACCCAGGCCTTAAGAGCGTGGGTACGGGTCGTACCACGCCCACCCCTACGTCACTCCAACAATGGCGGTACAGCCCGTACCCACGTTCTTAAGGCCTGGGTATGGTGCAGACCCCCAATGGGGTGCCGCAGGGGTACTCACCGTACCCAGCCCTTCAGAGCGTGGGTACGGGTCGTACCACGTGTACCCCTACATCACCCGAACAATGCTGGTACGGCCCTACCCAGGCCTTTAGCACGTGGGTACAGGCCGTACCGCCATTGTTGGGGTGACGTAGTGGTGGGCGTGGTACGACCTGTACCCACGCTCTTAAGGCGTGGGTACGGTATGTACCGGTATTGTTGTGTTGCCGGTTCGCGTCAACATCCACTTCCGTTGTGGTGGACGCTTGCGTTGCTGGACACGCCCCCACCCCCTCGAGGTGACCAGGTCCTGCGGGTCAGGTATGTCCAGGGCATGTGTAATTTGTGACTTGGGTGGGGGTTATGTGTCCTGCCCCTGCCCCCCCATTTGCCCCTGGGTGTTGTTCTGACCTTCTGCGGCGTCTGCGTCAGTTCCTGTAGAGCAGGTGGACTGCTATGAGGGCTGGGATGACACGTAGGTTCGGGTCCATGGCTGTCCGTCATGTACAGGTGCTCCTTGTGGGCGTCGTCCTGATTTCCTGGCAGTTTTTGGCAGGCAGAGAATTTTATCCGTGCGGTGTGACGTCGGTGCGGATCGTACTTCCTGGTTCGTGAACCGCAGCCTGAATGCATCCCGACGTCACGTCGGCACTGTCTCGGATCACATTGGTATGTATTTTTTCGTCGGTCGGTGTTTTTTACGATTCGTACGGAAATGGTGTTTCTGTGGGAATTGTACTTGCATTTTTGTAATGTTTATTTCCCGGGTACGAGTCGGACGGAGAAAACGCTCCGACCGACGGTTCGTACCCGGTTTCTCCAGGATCGGAATCGGCACCTATGTGTAGACAACTAGTGTTTAATCGTATAGCATAAAATGCTGAGGTGTGTCTACTGCTGTAGTGTATCGGGCTGGGCTCTATTGTATCACCTTCATATAAGAAATTCTTTAACAGAGTTTGTCTGACTCCGAAAATTTTTATCCATAGAAGCATAACTCCATGGAAATGGGTGAGAGACACCTGCCATTGTTCCTTTTCTCCCAGACAGCTGCGGCCTGTGCAGGTAAGAGCGGTGGGGCAGTGGGGCCGTGTGGGGAGGGGGTGATTTTGACAGAAGATGACGAGGGAAAATGAATTATTTATTTTGTATGTAATTTTCCTTCGTGGTCATCTGTTGAATCCACCCCCAACCTGGCCCCACAGCTCTTACCTGCAAAGGTCACTCCTGCTCCCAGAAGGTTGCAGTTTCCTTTTAAAGATTAAGAAATATGCCAGGGGTGACCCTCAATAACTTGGGGGTAACACAGCAGGCCTGTTTTACCAATATAGAGGATGGAGTGCTGCAACTGTCCCTTCAGCTTCCTAGCAACCAGAACAATGATGGATTCCTGCACGTTCTATCTCACAGTGCCCCAGTGGGAGAGAGAGTGCATGTTTGTTCTCCCGACTAGGAAGAAATTACATCCCCCTGCAGATCACTTCCAACCTGTAGGTAGTGACTGAGGTCACCACCTTCACTTCATTCAGTTCTCACCAGGAATGACTCACCACTGTGTTTTCGCTCTGCAAACCATATTTTGCTCTTTCAGTTAGAGAGGCAACCCTTTTAATAAAGAATATGGTGGAAGAAGCACCCCTGTAGCATCAAGAGGAAAGACTGTACTCCATGCTTTCTGCAAAACCTGAAATGGTCATAAGGGAAGAGGAGACTCATTTTAGACCTCAGCGGTCTCAACAAGTTCACCTAAAACAGAAATTCACAATGATCACTTTACAATCCATTGCCCTCAAACTCAATCCTGGGGATTTCCTGCTCACCAAAAACAATAAATTGAAGGAGACGTAGCCATACATGTGCAGAGTTGAGTGCAAGCATGGCAGATGCTGCTGGTGCCCCAGCTGCAAGAAAGGCACAAGAGCTCTCACCAAGTGTGATGCTCCCTCTCCTGTCACGTTTGCTGACCGCTTTCATTTCAAACAATTCTTGGACAACCCAAGGTGTATCGTTGATGTTTCGACTCTCTTATGTCAATCTGTGGGTCTCCTCAGGACATATGCCATCTGTCCATGAGCCTGTGAAACAAATAAACAAACAAAGCAGAGAGTCCTTAAAAATCTTATAACCACTGGCATAACAAGCGCTACTGATAATCATATCCAATGGAAACCAAAAGTTCATGATGGGCTTCCTCTGTACTTGAGTGTTTGAAAACAGGGTATTTTATGTGTATTTGTTTTTTAATCCACGCAGTCCCTACTATGAGTTCTGTATGCACTATTGTCTACTGAATTGTAATATGGATTGCCTCTGACTAATGATTACAGAACTAGTCTTAACAGAGAGTAACTCTTTGAGGAATTTGTTTGAATTTGATTACACTGATAGATTTACTCTCACAGGTTGGAAATAGGTGCTATAAAGGCACTGGACCTGTTAGATTCAATCTTACAGAACAACTATGTGATGATCATACAGATCTGTGGATGGCAAGCCTAATTAACTTTCTAGATGCCTCTAAGGAATTAGACAACACCGTGAAGCGCTCCATTTCACTCTACCATGAGTGTGAAGAGATCCACAGTACATTTAAATCCCTCACCTAAACCAGCATGGACGATGGCTTTGATCTCTCTGTTCCCATTTTCTGATGGTCAAAGCTCTTGTAACAGAAGTCATCTACAGAGTATTAAGTCAGTGAATAAGATTGTTTACAAATGTGGTGGATATATGTGAAACACTTTCCCTACGTGAGGTTGAGTAATGTAGTGCAGGCATGAACAAGCATCTTACATAAACAAGAGAAACTAAAAAGCAGGATATATTTACATCTTTACAAAAACTCTACGAGTCATAGCCATAGGTCAAGGTAGTGTGATTGGGCTTAGTCAGGATGGTGTCAGAAGGGGTGGTTAAGTGGGAGAACTTTTTATCTCAATAGTACGATGCTTTCAGTGCCCATTAAGACTTGTGAGTAAGTCGATAGCTCTGATCTGACTGGAAAGCACGTTCCTGAGAAATGGCCAAAATATTATGAGAGACCAGAACTGTGATTTGGAACAGGGAGTCTGACGTCGTGCCAACTGCTTTTGTGGTATGAAATTAACATAGCTGTGGAATGTAGAGTGAAATATCAACCACAAACATATAGTTGTACACAATTATTGTTAAAACCAGCCAGCAACTTTATACACATTGGGCTTTATTACGTTGTCGGGCAGAAAGCCTCCACCCGACACCATGTTGGATTTAGGACCGACCAACTTGCTTTCGGCAGTTCCGACCACCGGATTATGATGCGACCGAATACTGTTCGGTTGAATTCTCATTGTTTCTTATGGGAGCTAAGGTTACGCCTGACAACCGGCCATAACAGAGGCTCCTATGGGGAAATGGCGTGTGCAAGGAAACCCCTGCACCCAGTCGCAGGCACCTCATAGTGCCTGCCACACAGTGCAGGATACAGGGGGGTCCCTTAGGTACACCCTTGGCCATCACCCCTAGGCACAGAGGCCCCCAAAGTAACTTTCCAATAGCCTTTCTGTGTTGGACAGGCCAACGCGGAAAAGCTGTTGGAAATCAACATCGTAATCCCGAGGACCGAAACGCTGTCCATAGGGGTGTACGATGTGGTTGTGACCAACACGAATACTCTGTGAGTCGGTCAGAACCGATTCGGAGTGACCGCATGGCAGTGCTGGCTTTTGGGTGGTGCGAGCGGTGCCACGGCACCGGGTGCCAAGGTCAGAAAGCGGCATTTGTGCTCCAAAATCTGCGCCAGTCACATTTCCGAAAAGCCTGCACTGTTGAACACTGTTGTACCTTTCTTTTCCAATATGTTAATCATGGTAGAAATAGAAGAGAGATAACAGGGTTAAACAGATCACAAGGCGCGCTTATGCCTGCCCATATGCAGTGTTGTCACCATCTGAGGATGCAAACTAGCTTGTTTGGGTCCCGGGACCATCAATCTGGTAGCGCGCGAAAGCGCTACCAATGACGGACCTGGAGTGCTGTGGAGTTCGAGAATGGAGGAGAAGTCAGGAGTGTCAAGGCAAGGGCTGGTTGGCCTATCCTGCAGCCTGATTCTGTTGCACGCGAGATCCCTAGGTGCCCAACAGTTTTATTAAGGTCAGATTAGTGATCGAAGTGTCCACTTTTCCTGCTCTGCCACTGTCAGCTGCCCTCCCTTTTTTCTCTTACTCTTTTCCCTCTCTTACTGTCTCTCTCTCGCTGCTCCTCAATTGCTGAACAGTGAACTTTCTCTTGAAGGTGGGAAAGTTGTCAGAAGTGACAAACTTGTACCTCCCTCGTGCTACCGAGATAAAATCATTTTGGCGGCTCATGCGGGTCATCTGGGTGCAACCATCACTAAAAGAAAGGTAAGATCTGATTTTTGGTGGCCAAGGATGGACTCTCAAATTGATGAGTTGGTTAAACAATGTGTACGGTGCAATACTAGTGACAAAGTTCTAGCATTAGAGGGTAATGTTGATTCTCCTGTATCTCCTCCTGGGAGAGCCTGGCAGAAAATAGGCATGGAATTTCTTGGGCCTTTTCATGTTCTTCCCGCCAACTCTAAATATTTTTGGGTTCTTGTTGATCATTTATCCAGATGGGTGGAGGTTGAACCCATTAGTGTTCCCAATTCCAAAAGTGTCATCACTTGTCTCAATAAGATTTTTCTTAGGGAAGGTTTTCCGGAGGAAATTCTTACAGACAACGGTGTGCAATTTACCTCACAAGAGATGATTTGAACTAGAACTCCTCTTTATCATCCACAAAGTAATGGAAAAACTGAGAGATTTAATAGAGTTATTGTGTAGTGTTTATCCAAGCAGCTTTTAGATCAAAGACTTGCATTTTCCAAGCAGTGAATGATCTTGTTTGGTCTTATCGCACGTCGCCCCATGTGGCCACCAATTTTAGTCCATTTGAACTCATGAGAGGGAGAAAAGCTCCTTCGCAGGTTTATCCTTTTTGGATGGTGAAATCTTTTCACCGTGATTGTGACATGAGGAGCATGTGGGACTCTGCTAATAAAAAATCATCTGAAATTTGTAAAAACAGTGAACCTGTTGTTGAGAAAGAAACCCACAGTATATGCATTGGAGACTGGGTTAGAGTAAAAAATCCAGTGTCAGTTAGAAAAGGTGTCTCAAAGTTTCTGGATTCTCAGCAAGTTGTGGATATTAGGAAGAATGCTGTTAAGTTGGCAAACGGAAATTGGTGGAATACCTCTCGAGTAGCTAAGGATCCTTGTTACTTTAACAAGAATGTAAAGAATGACAAGGGTACTTTGAGAGATGATTATGGTATTAGAAAGAGCACCAGAATTCATACTAAATCGAGCAGACTACGAGATTATGTATACATTATTTTGTGTTATGTTTATGTTTCTCTCTTTCCTTTGTCATACATTTTATTGAATTATATTGTTATAAGTTTTTTTTGTTAAAAAGGGTGGCGGTGTGGTGATGTGATGATGATACTGTGGGAGCATCATGATGTCATCTGGAATGCTTAAGGTGGTTATGCTGAAGACTTCCACATCAACTTCAAGGGCTCGCCTGGTTGCTCTGGGACTGCCCTCACTTACCCTTGCTGGGTAAGTCCATCAGACCTTGCTGGTCTGCACCATTGCCAATCTTCACTCTACACGAGACCTGCAGTTGCCAAGGCTTGTTGGCTCCAATCCGGGTGCCGACACCGTCATCAGCTGCAGACGTCGTGGGAACTTCCGAAGCCAGCTGCTGGTCATCTTCGATCCCTCCTGGTCCCCGTGAGCGAAGAGACAAAACACCATCATCGACCTGAAGAGACGCGACAGCTGTGGTCATCCATCTTGCTGGCCACCGGTCACTGGCAAGTGACTCTGAACTCTGTCCCCTCAATTTCTAGGTCTTCTGCAACTCCAATCCATCATCGGATTCGAACAGACACCTCTCCAGTCGTCACAAGCAGCAAGTCTTCAAGGATCTCCATTGAAAACATCATCGCGACCCGACACCAAAGGACACCTATGCACCCGGCTTCCCTGGGTGAGGTAACTCGTGCACTCCGGTGCCCAAGTGTGTGTTGGCTCTCGAAATACTTACCCTGTAAGTTGCTTGCCTGTTGACTTTTGCGAAGTGCCCTAGAACTGTAAAATACAAACCGCGACATTTGCCATTGAAACGCATTGAAAACCCGCTTGTGTGTTTAGACACTGCACGCGTCTCCTGTGGGCTGATTACTTACCTGCTAACACTGCAGAAGTGAAGCCCCAGCGATTCCCAAGGCCCTAGGCCTCTTCATTTTGCAAGTCGTGTTTGTAAACCCATTATTTTAGTATATGGTCTGGTACGCCCCTAGGGCTACAGCCATATTTGTGCTTAATTTATTGAGAACTGTTGATCTTTTGAATGTTTACCTGGCTCTAATCTCATAAAGAGATTAGTAGAGTATATTTAGAAATAAATACATATATATTTGATATATATACCTGTGTGGTGTCTTTTCATTTGGCAATTCAAGAGATTATAAGGTAAAACAAGCTGCTTTACATTCCTCAGAGACTTAGCCTGAAGGCTGCTCTCCACAGCTACCACTAGGATAGCTTTCTTTAAAAGGTTGTCTTTAAACCTATCTACCAAGAGTCGAATTGGACTGGTGCAAGGTGGCCACTATAACTAGTGACCAGCAAATGCCAGGCCAACTTCTCACATTGGTGGGAAGCGTGTGGGATTCCAGCTTGCCATTGTTTTACCAGAAAATCTCTATTTGAATTACTAACTGAAAACCACTTTAGGTACTCAAGGTACATATAAAGTCAAGCTAGTATCAATAAGTTCTACTGAACTTAGAGCTGTTTGTGAAGGGACACGCACACCCTTGCTACAGCTCAAGCTAGGTCTAGTAGGCCTCAACTAGTGTAGGTAGTACAACACTGCACAACACTAGTATGTCTCACCATGGTGGAGCCAGTGGGTCCACCCCATCTCAGTACAAAGATATAGCCTACACTGAACTGAAGGCCTTATGCTTTGAAAGACAACTGAGGGTGGGCAGGAGTCCCTCATCACAACACCTGATAGATCTGTTAGTAGCGGATGACCTGAGACAAGCTCTAGGAGCAAGTGGGTCTGCATCAGGGGGTGGTTCAAACATAGTCTCTGGGTCTGATGATGAAAATCTAGATGACCTGGAGTCTGTGGTTGAAGGGCCAGACCCAGAAGGGTCTGAAGGGAACAGAAGAAGTCTCCCTAAGAGAACTGACAGAGTGGGAGGAAGGACCAGGTCCCCTTCAAGGGAATCTGACCATTCATACCACTCTGGAAGAGAATCTGTTCCCCATAGGAACTCCAACTTTCCCAGGGAGTCCTCCTCTGAAAGAAGGTTCAAGATGCTCCAGTATGAGGAAGCTAGGCTTGCCCTCAGAACCAAGCAATTGGCCTTAGATAGGGAAGCCTTCGAGCTCCAAAGAGCTTCTAAGAAGGAGGGGTTAGATACCCCTGGTGGCAGCAACAGTGTCCCTAGAGGCAGAGATTGCATGCCAGATCATAGAACCTGTCCAAGGTTGTTCTTCCCTACCAGAGTGGGGATGATATCCACAAATGGATAATGCTATGGAGAGGTCCTGTAAAGTTCAACAGGTCCACCAGAAACAGTGGGCAGCAATCTTGTGGCTCTCCTTTTCAGACAAATGGAGAGACAAGCTCCTCACTGTTAGAGAAGAGGATGCTAATGATTATGAAGCCCTGAAGAGTGCTTTGATAGATGGGTTTGGCTTAACCACTGAACAGTACAGGTTGAAGCTCAGAGACACCCAGAAAGCACAGACTCAGGATTGGACTGACTTTGTTGAGTGTGCAACCAAGGCTCTAGAAGGTTGGCTGGTGGGTAGTAGAGTAACTGACTTTAAGGGATTGTATAATCTTATAATGAGAGAACAGATCCTTTTTAATTGCCAGAACCAGTTGTTGCATCAGTACCTGGTGGACTCTGATCTGACCTCTCCCCAAGAATTGGGAAAGAAGGCAGACAAATGGGTCAGAACCAGGGTGAGGCAGAAAAACCAGAACCAAGGTGGTGACACTAAGAAGCAAGATCCTAAAGGCTCAGATAAGCGTGGGGATAAATCTAAAGATCAGAAGTCTTCACAAGGGCCCCAAAAATCTGCATCTGGTGGGAAGTCACAATCTGCAAAGGGAAAAGGCCAAGAGCAGCCCTGGTGCAAATTCTGTAAACAGAAACGGCACTGGACTTCTGACTGTACAAAGTCCAAAGACCAAACCACCACCACTCCAGCCCCTAAGGCAACTGTTCCCCCTAGTGCAGCAAGTGGTGGAGGTAATACTCAGAATAAGGGTGTAGTAGGATTGACCCTGGGTTCTGATGTGGACTCTGGCCTAGTCAGAGTACCAACACAGGCAATGCTAGTTTGTGAGGGAGACCTTGATATGTCCTTCCTAGTGAGCCCCAGTAATCTGGGCAAATACAAACAGCAGCCTATCATAAATGGCAAACAGGCTTTGGCATTTAGGGACACAGGTGCTAGTGTCACCATGGTGGCAGAGGACCTAGTGGACCCTACACAGATCATCCTGGGTGAAATATACCAGGTAACCAATGCAAGCGACACCAGGACCAACCATAGCCTGGCAGTTGTGAATTTCTCCTGGGGAGGGGTAACTGGCCTCAAAAAGGTAGTAGTCAGTGCAGACCTCCCTGTCGAATGTTTGTTGGGCAATGATCTAGAGACTTCATCCTGGTCTGAAGTAGAATTATGGACTCATGCTGAGATGTTGGGCATACCTGCAGAGGTATTTGCTTTGACCAGGTCACAAGCCAAAATGCATAAAGCTGAACCAGCTCTGGATCCTGAAACTATGGACCAGGTGCTACCCAAGAGGAAGAGCAGTAGGGTTAAGGCTGGGCCTTCCCCTCTGTCTCAGATCTCAGATTCCCCTCCTGAGGGAGGAGAAGCAGAGCCTGTAGAAGGAACTGCCCCAGAGGAACTTGAGCCTGGCCAGGTTGAGTTCTTGGGGGCAGGGGGCCCTTCCAGGGAAGATCTGAGCAAAGAGCAACAGTGCTGCTCCACTCTTGAACCCCTCAGACAGCTGGCTGCTGCTGAGGCTGCTGGGAGTGCTAGTGGGTCCCATAAGGTTTATTGGGATGAGGGGCTCCTATATTCTGAGGCTAGAGATCCTACCCCTGGAGCCACCAGGAGGCTGGTAATTCCTCAGAAGTTTAGGGGGTTCCTCTTGACCCTAGCACATGATATCCCATTGGCAGGACACTTGGGCCAAAACAAGACCTGGGACAGGCTTGTACCACATTTTCATTGGCCACATATGTCTGAAGACACAAATGAGTTTTGTCGCTCCTGTGTCACTTGTCAAGCCAGTGGCAAGACAGGTTGCACCACAAAGGCCCCCCTGATGCCACTACCTGTGGTGGGGGTTCCCTTTTAAAGGGTAGGGATTGACATTGTTGGTCCCCTTGACCCACCAACAGCATCTGGGCACAGATTTAAACTGGTGGTAGTGGATCATGCCACCAGGTATCCAGAAGCTATTCCCCTAAGGACTACCACAGCTCCTGTGGTAGCAAGAGCCCTCATTGGAGTTTTCTCCAGAGTGGGTTTCCCAAAGGAGGTCATCTCTGACAGAGGTTCTAACTTTATGTCAGGATATCTAACTGCAATGTGGAAGGAGTGTGGTGTAAACTACAAATTCACTACTCCCTATCACCCACAATGCAATGGGTTAGTTGAGAGATTCAACAAGACCCTAAAGGGAATGACTAAAGGACTCCCAGAGAAGCTTAGGCAAAAATGGGACCTTTTACTTCCCTGCCTTCTGTTTGTATACAGGGAGGTTCCTCAGAAGGGGGTTGGCTACAGCCCTTTTGAACTTCTGTTTGGGCACCCTGTTAGAGGACCATTATGTCTGGTGAAGGAGGGATGGGAGTTACCACTCAAGCCTCCAAAACAAGATGTAGTGGACTATGTACTTGGTCTCCGCTCCAGGATGGCTGAGTACATGAAGAAGGCCAGTAAAAACCTTGAGGCAAGCCAAGAACTCCAAAAAGCTTGGCATGACCAAAAGGCTGTCTTGACTGTTTACCAGCCAGGCCAGAAAGTGTGGGTGTTGGAGCCTGTGGCCCCAGCAGCTCTCCAGGACAAATGGAGTGGCCCCCATACAATTGTTGAAAAGAAGGGAGAGGTCACCTACTTGGTAGATCTTGGCACTCCCAGGAGTCACCTTAGGGTGCTCCATGTCAACAGACTTAAAGCATATGTGGACAGGGCTGACATGAGCTTGCTCATGGCAACAGATGAGGACCAGGAGGAGGAGAGTGACCCTCTCCCTGACCTGCTCTCACAGAACCCTGAAGATGGGTCAGTTGATGGTGTTGCTTTGGCAAGCAGCCTCACTGAGCATCAACAAACTGAATGTAGACAAGTGCTACAGCAGTTTAGACATATGTTTAGCCTGACCCCAAGTCAGACTTCCTGGTGCACCCATGAGGTGGACACTGGAGACAGTCTGCCTGTAAAGAGTAAAATCTACAGGCAACCTGACCATGTCAGGGACTGTATCAGGACTGAAGTCCAGAAAATGTTGGAGCTAGGTGTTATTGAGCCCTCAGATAGCCCTTGGGCTAGCCCAGTAGTACTTGTCCCAAAACCTCACACCCAGGGCGGTAAGAAAGAGATGAAGTTTTGTGTTGACTACAGGGGCCTCAATGCAGTCACCAGGACTGATGCCTACCCCATACCAAGGGCAGATGAACTAATAGACACTTTGGCCTCAGCCAAGCATCTCAGTACATTTGACCTTACAGCAGGCTATTGGCAAATCAAGTTAGCTGATGATGCCAAGGCTAAAACAGCATTTTCGACCCCTGGTGGGCAATATCACTTTGTGGTAATGCCCTTTGGTTTGAAGAATGCACCTGCCACATTTCAGAGGTTGGTGAATAAAGTTCTGACTGGTATGGAAACCTATTGCTCAGCATATCTTGATGATATTGCTGTCTATAGTTCCACCTGGCAGGATCACCTGGCCCACCTCAGGAATGTACTGGAGGCCCTGCAGAAAGCAGGCCTCCCTATCAAGGCCACTAAGTGCCAGATAGGGCAGAGTCAGGTTGTGTACCTGGGCCACCTTGTAGGTGGAGGCCAGGTTCAACCATTGCAGAGCAAGATCTAGACCATAATGGACTGGGTAGCTCCAACCACCCAGACACACGTGAGAGCCTTCTTGGGCCTGACTGGGTATTACAGGAGGTTTGATAAAGTATATGGATCTATAGTGACCCCCTTAAATGATCTAACCTCCAAGAAAATGCCAAAAAAGGTTCAGTGGACAGCTAGCTGTCAAAAGGCATTTGATGACCTCAAGCAGGCAATGTGCACTGCCCCCATCTTACAGAGTCCAGATTACAAAAAGAAGTTCATTGTCCAAACAGATGCTTCAGAGCTGGGTGTGGGAGCTGTACTGTCTCAACTTAATAATGAAGGTCAAGACCAGCCAGTAGCTTTTATAAGCAGAAGGCTGACCCTTAGAGAGAAACGTTGGTCAGCCATTGAGAGGGAGGCCTTTGCTGTGGTTTGGGCCCTGAAGAAGCTGAGGCCATACTTGTTTGGCACTCACTTCATAGTTCAGACTGACCATAAGCCCCTCCTATGGCTCAAACATATGAAAGGTGAAAATCTTAAACTGCTCAGGTGGTCCATTTCCCTACAGGGGATGGACTATACAGTGGAACATAGACCTGGGACCCAACATGCCAATGCAGATGGACTCTCAAGGTATTTCCACTTAGAACATGAAGACTCAACTGGTCAAGGTTAGTTTAATGTCCCTGCGTTTGGAGGGGGTTGTGTAGGAGAGTAGGATCTGCACTTGTGTTGCCCCCACTTTTTTTCTGATGTAAACACTGGTTTCTGGCTATAGTCTGGCTGGGTCCCTGCTAATCAGGGCCCCAGTCTAACTGATCTCTCTAAACAACTTGGTGTGCATATTAGATGCACTAGGGATTGGATACTGTGGTGCCTTATGAGCCCCTAGTATATGGTACCTTAGGTACCTAGGGCATTGGTACTTCACAGGCCTACCAGGGGCTGCAGCATGTATTATGCCACCCCTGGGAAGCACTCACAATCTGACACCACAGGCCTGCTACTGCAGCCTGTGTGAGGTAGTGTTAGCACTCCTCACTGAGGTATAGGTTCCTATATCTCACCATACACACACATATAAACCTATCAGTCACCCCTATGGTAGGCCTTATCAATCCCAAGGGCAGGGTGCATGGTTTACTATGTGAGGGGGTGCTTCTGCCTGAGCAGGACCCCTCTGCAGCTGGCAGAGTCTATTCTCTGCTGCTGTTTGTGGATGCGGTTAAACCATATACTCTTAAGTGCATTATAACCTTGCGGTAAATGCTAACTTTGGAATTACTGCATCAAAACATGTCGTGTTTGGTGTCAAACAAATTGGAATCCTACCCCCACACCAGTTACTGGTGTGGGAGTAGGATCCCACCCTTCTAGAGGGGACGACATGTACCCACTGTACTACACGGTAGAAATCATCTAGAGCCCTGGCATCACAAAATGGATGCCACCAGCACAGACACCGGACTGCCCTCCTGCTGCTGACCGAAACTCGCAGTGGAGGGAGCCCAACAAAGGGTTTCCTGTCACAGGGAGGTGTCACCACCTCCCAGACAGGATTTAGTGTATTGGAGCTGGGTGGGTGCACTCTTAGAGTTCTTTGAAGTCCTGCACTGGGGGAGCAGTAGGCTCCTCTGTGCATATGCCAGCTCAAACCGGTTCAGGGGCTACCTGCCCCTGCTCTGGCACGAAACTGGACAAAGGGAAGTGGGTGTAACCACCCACTACCCTGACCCTCCTAGAGGAGTGGTGATAGAGCTAGTCCCTCCCATCTTTTCAGTATAAGATGCCACACATTGCCAATGCAATTTAGATTACACCTGGACGATGCTCTACTAAGAAGAATCCTGGCCCTTCGACGTTCCAATATCTCTGGAAGACTGAAGAATCTCCCTTGGAGTCAAGGAGTGACTCCCCTGCTTGGCAGGCACCAAAACTCTTCAACAACGGTTGCAAACTTTACCACTCCCGCCGGAGCCCGAAGTCCCTGCATCCCCTGAAGTGGATTTCCTGACCTCTTGATGGCCATTTTGAGTCCCCAGTGAAGCTGTGGCATCTGGACCCCACGAGTGACGAGGAACAGCAATACCAGGGAACCATGCAGTGATTTCGAGTGCAAGCCCTAATCTACGTTCAACGAAGTTTGCTTTGGACCACTTATTGTCCAAGTCCCTAGCAGGTCTAGTACCGAAATTCAGCGGCCTACCCCGTCCCGAGTGACCGTGGGCTGTTGCTAAACTTTTCCTGCAAAGACGTCTTTGTGGTTGTGTTATATCCTACTTAATTGAATAACATGTAGTCCAGCCCTGCTGCCACTAGCTGCTCAGCCAGAGCGTGAGTTGGTCATAGAATGTTGGTGTGCCTGTGATGCATGGAATGCCTGGGTGTCTGAGTGGATGAGTGTTGGCAGTTGAAGATGGGCTGAGCAGCTAGGGAGGCTGCTCCTGGTGGGGCTGGTACCACACTAGGCTGGCTGGAGTAGAGACAGATGTAACCTGAACTGGAGACTGAATAAAGATGGCATAAGAATACCTCCTGGCTCCAGGCGTCTTTCTACACAGATCACAACATTTATTTTGGCGACGAGCGGACTTGAACCCTAGAGACTCTTGGTGAACCACTGAAACAAAGGAACTACAAAGGAAACAAGGAGAAACCAAGAGATCCTACAAGCTACTACATCTATAAAGAAAGAAAGAATTCCCAGGGAAGCCAGCGCCAGCCCCACCAGTGTCCTTTCCAATGGACAGCCCACAGAGAAGTGTCATCACAAAAGGACACTACAGCCTGGGAATAACACAGCCATTTAAAGGAATAAAGTGAGTTGGAGGAGTAGCTAAGCTACAGCCGCATCTGGTGTTCCAGCCACAAAGTTTGCCACATAAAGGATTATAGTGAGTTGGAGGAGTAGCTAAGCTACAGCCGCATCTGGTGTTCCAGCCACAACGTTTATCACTTAAAGGATTACAGTGAGTTGGAGGAGTAGTTCAACTACAGCCGCTTTTGGTGTTCCAGCCACAAAGGAGATGAAGAAGTCAATTTGGGATTTTTAGTCATGAAGATGGAAGACATTAAAAGTCAATTTGGGATTTTGAATCAAGATGTATGAATGTACAGTGTGCAGTGGCTGCACAGATGGAGAATTTTCTTTGGAGGTTGGATTCACACTGCCAGTGTTTCTAATGACCACAGTGACTTTAATTAAAAGGTTCTATGTCACAACTATCTTCTTGCAGCAGTAGAACAAGTGGTCAATGTTTGATGCCTGACAGTACTTTCAATCGGTGTCTTGGGGCACTTTAGGTTTGTTGAACTTTGTCCCCGTCTGCATTGGAGTGGAGATCCATTCTTATCGTGTCTTGCACAGGAGTTTGCAGCCACAGGTTTGGCAGCGTCTTGCAGTTGGTGCACAGTTGGGGGGATAATGGAGTGTGCACACTGCCCTGCGACGACGCTGTTTACTAAGTGGAAGGATAAAAGGTGGTGATTCGACATCTTAAGGGTGATATATATTTATTTTTATCCTTGTGTAGCGCATTCATTTGGACAGTTCAACCGCTGTCTAGCGGTTTGAAAAACATCGCGCGTGCTGTCTCCTGTCCGCGCGCAGCTTTACCTCCTCTTTGGTTTCCTTCATTTCTCCATGGATTCCGGGTGACGTTTGTCTTTGTGCTGCCCTGCTGCCTCCAAGATCATAATGCACTGTCGTGCTGGGAGCCACCCGGCGCAACGTAAAAAAAACGTGCCGCCATCTTAGGGTTGGTGGTGGTGTATAGCCAAATATCGTTCTTGGCTGCCCTTTTGGTTTGCTCGCCAACCACGGTGTTTGTGTTTCTCTTCAATAAAGTTTTCTGCAAGTCGGCATGAGGGCCAGTGACAACGCGCTACTTTTCTCTCTTTCTTCATTTGTCAAGTGTTTTGTCAGGTGCACCTCTGGACGCCGGAGACTCGTAACACCGTATGTTACTTCGTTATGCAAGCGGTCTGCATAAGTGCTACATTAGATCCCGTTGTGCCTTGCCTTGGTATCGTATGTGGAGGTAAGGTTTGGTAAATTAATGAGACGGGTGGCGGCTTCCAGTTGTGACTTTGGCATGTTCTGAGTACAAAGGACAAGAGGTACGAGAAGCTCTGCAAGACTGTATTCAGAGAAGACTCTTTAGAGTCTGTGTGAGGAATTTGTAGTATTTTGTTTTTCGGAAAAGAATACATGCTCAAGTAATTTAGGCTACAGTGTGGGGTATTACTATTTACTTGTATGCATGTATACAGTGTTGTAACAAGTCATTATGTCGCTGTCTGGACTACCTCAGAGATTAGTCCTCCGTTTCATGTATGTCGGAGCGTTCTAGTTTGAGGGTGTAGTTCTTTGCAGGGAAAGTCCAGACCTGTCACAACTCGGGTGAGATATCGCTCACCGGTGAGGGGCACAATGTACTACTGTTTTACAGTTAACGGAATGGCTTTAATTGTTAGTATTGTGACAAGAGGAAAAAGTTGTGATGCCACAGGTGTATAGTTTGAGGATGGGTCTTCATTTTACAGTGATTGTTTTCCTGTGGGTGGTCATCACATTGTTCCCATACACGAGGGAAGGTTTTGGGTAATTACCCTGTGTTTAGTTTTGTGTGTTACTCCCATATGGGGGTATGTAACCTCTATAAGGGGTTTGGAGTACCTAGGTTAACCCTCACACAGGGTAGGGTTATGGTTTAGTCCATAGATAGTTGCGCGCAGTACTAATGTACATCTTTTTATGGTTAACCCTCACACAGGGTGGGGTTGTAGTTGCGCGCAGTACTATTGTACGTCCTTTCACGGGAGTTTCTATGGGTGACGACCCATATACATGTTTAGTTTCCTTTCTTTTGGGATTGTAGTAGTAGGGTATGCTATTTTTTAGTGCTACTCTAGGTTATGACTTTGGGCATTGGTTGTGTGGGGTCTTTTACCATTTCCGTTGTAGTGCATTACGTCACAGTGTTTAATGCAAAATGCTTCAAATGTATTTCGGGTAATGTTATTCTTGCTTCAAAATGTTTTTTATTTCTTTAAGGGAGGGATGGGAGATATTGTTTATCAAATGTATTTATCTTATCCGTTCTTTGTATAATGGTTCTTTCTCCTGCGATGTTTTTCTTTTATGTTTGCATCCTTGGGACTTGTACCATTATTCTTTTTTCTTGTGGATAGTTCTTCCTTGATGTTTTATCACTTGCATGTTGAAGAAAAAGGGATAATGTTATATCCTACTTAATTGAATAACATGTAGTCCAGCCCTGCTGCCACTAGCTGCTCAGCCAGAGCGTGAGTTGGTCATAGAATGTTGGTGTGCCTGTGATGCATGGAATGCCTGGGTGTCTGAGTGGATGAGTGTTGGCAGTTGAAGATGGGCTGAGCAGCTAGGGAGGCTGCTCCTGGTGGGGCTGGTACCACACTAGGCTGGCTGGAGTAGAGACAGATGTAACCTGAACTGGAGACTGAATAAAGATGGCATAAGAATACCTCCTGGCTCCAGGCGTCTTTCTACACAGATCACAACAGGTTGTTTGCCCGTTGGCTAGTAACTCACCTGAAGACTTCCACATCGACTTCAAGGGCTCGCCTGGTTGCTCTGGGACTGCCCTCACTTACCCTTGCTGGGTAAGTCCATCAGACCTTGCTGGTCTGCACCATTGCCAATCTTCACTCTACACGAGACCTGCAGTTGCCAAGGCTTGTTGGCTCCAATCCTGGTGCCGACACCGTCATCAGCTGCAGACGTCGTGGGAACTTCCGAAGCCAGCTGCTGGTCATCTTCGATCCCTCCTGGTCCCCGTGAGCGAAGAGACAAAACACCATAATCGACCTGAAGAGACGCGACAGCTGTGGTCATCCATCTTGCTGGCCACCGGTCACTGGCAAGTGACTCTGAACTCTGTCCCCTCAATTTCTAGGTCTTCTGCAACTCCAATCCATCATCGGATTCGAACAGACACCTCTCCAGTCGTCACAAGCAGCAAGTCTTCAAGGATCTCCATTGAAAACATCATCGCGACCCGACACCAAAGGACACCTATGCACCCGGCTTCCCTGGGTGAGGTAACTCGTGCACTCCGGTGCCCAAGTGTGTGTTGGCTCTCGAAATACTTACCCTGTAAGTTGCTTGCCTGTTGACTTTTGCGAAGTGCCCTAGAACTGTAAAATACAAACCGCGACATTTGCCATTGAAACGCATTGAAAACCCGCTTGTGTGTTTAGACACTGCACGCGTCTCCTGTGGGCTGATTACTTACCTGCTAACACTGCAGAAGTGAAGCCCCAGCGATTCCCAAGGCCCTAGGCCTCTTCATTTTGCAAGTCGAGTTTGTAAACCCATTATTTTAGTATATGGTCTGGTACGCCCCTAGGGCTACAGCCATATTTGTGCTTAATTTATTGAGAACTGTTGATCTTTTGAATGTTTACCTGGCTCTAATCTCATAAAGAGATTAGTAGAGTATATTTAGAAATAAATACATATATATTTGATATATATACCTGTGTGGTGTCTTTTCATTTGGTAATTCAAGAGATTATAAGGTAAAACAAGCTGCTTTACATTCCTCAGAGACTTAGCCTGAAGGCTGCTCTCCACAGCTACCACTAGGATAGCTTTCTTTAAAAGGTTGTCTTTAAACCTATCTACCAAGAGTCGAATTGGACTGGTGCAAGGTGGCCACTATAACTAGTGACCAGCATATGCCAGGCCAACTTCTCACAAGCATTACTTTCGTTTTCTTGTCTTTCTTTGAACAGTATTGTTTTCCCCGGGTGGGGATGTGACCATTTCTGGAGGCACTGCAATACCTGGTTGATAAGTGTAGTGGTAAATGTTGAATGTGATCCTTATCAGCAGTTTTCCTTATTTTAGTTTATAAAATGTGTACTACTGCTCTGTGTTCAGGGATGTGGTCTTCTTAAACCATACTACTCATGTTTTGTAAGGATATACGCAATGGACATTGAAACAGGTCCTTTCCGGGCCTTGTAGTCATGTCCTTAACTTTTCAGGTAAAAACACTCATTGATTTCTGAATAATGGGTGTAACAGTGTTAAGGTAACCATGTTGTTGTGCTTATATTTCACATGCTTTACTTAATCTTACATTCCCTATAAGGGTTTGCTTTTTCCAGGATGTTTCCCTTTTAAAAAATATAAAACATTTTAGGCAGCATATTACTCTTGTCTAGTGCACAATTTAAATTGAGTTGCATCCAGGTGTTTATAGCGAGGCACAATTGGGTTGTAGCTGAAAGAATTGCGAGTTGAGGATGTGGCACTGTGGCCAGAACTGGTGAATTTGGAACTGGGGAACTAGGTTCAGTCTTCATGACCAGTCCACCAGACCACTCTCCTGAGGGAGCACATTCTCATAATAGACATTATAAGGCCCAGCTAGAACATAGAAGCCCTGGTGTCTTAGCACCTTGAAGGCCTGTCCGCCACAATTCATACTGAAGTTCACCTCCAGTCTTGAGGGCAGGTCTTCGAAGCAGCACACCCTAGAGCAACAGTGACTCTGTCACTGAGGTCACAGGACCCTTGAGGCTAGTCTGCCTCACCCATTGGTACCTCCATTGGGCTTGTTTCAGCAGGAGTAGTGAAACTCACCAGTGATCAGCAATGCAGGATTTGGACACACATCAAACTAAGGGGCATATTTACAAGGAAATGGCAAAGTTAGAAAACTAATAATTACATAAACAAGATATGGATATTGTTTCAGGCTATAAAAGAAAAGTTCTGTTTGACTGTCTTAATATCTGTTCCCCATCTAATCCTTATTTCATTTATATGTTATTTGAGCATACATTTTATATATGCTAAAATGTATCATGTATATATTTAATATGTGGTTGAGAAACCATACAACGCAACACAAAAAATAATGTTTGTTTGGGGGAGGAGGGGCGCCAACAAAGATTTTCGCACAGGGCGCTAAAACCTCTAAAGCTGGTCCTGCCGCGAGGTTTACGTTCCGATCACAAACATCGTAATTGGGGGTTGGAATGTAAACTGACCGAGTTGGTCGAAGGGCTCAAACACGGTCGAGGAGATTCCGACTGTCGGGAGGAGGCTTTCCGCTCAACATCGTAATGAGGCCCAAAATGTAAAGTACAGGAATATTGACTAAAACATGTAATGTGGACCAAAAAATAAACACTGCACTCATAAACCTATCTATTTAAATGAAATCAACATTATTGTAATTTAAAAAAATTATGTTCATTTTTATTTTTTAATAGATGCATTAAAAATCCAATTATGTATTTACTTCAAGTTAAATGTTAAATGAATGAATGAATGAGGTAGCATTTATAAAGCTGATGGCTACCCGTAGGCATCCCAGCACTAAGAAGTGAGAGAAGCTTCTGAGACTCATCTGGGGAAGAGCCAGGTTTTCAACAATTTGCGAAAGATCAGATGGTTAGTCTCTTTTCGCAGCTGAAGGGGAAGAGCGTTCCAGAGCTTGGCGGCGTTATAGGAGAAAAGCCGACCTCCGCTTCCGGCTCTTTTGATCCTTGGTACAATGGCCAAGTGCAGTTCATCCGAGCGTAGAAGGCCTATCGGCTTGATAAAGTTTGGCCAAGGGGGAGATGATCTTAGGCCCATTCCCTCCAAGCACTTTGTGAGTAATACAAAGAGCTTTGAAATGGATTCTCTCCCGAACAGTCAGCCAGTGTAGAGCTTTCAAGGCAGGTTTGGCCGACAGTCGGTAGGGAATTCCCATGAGAATTCTTGCCGCACAGTTCTGGATCATTTGGAGTTTAGAGAATACTGCTTCTGGGGCACCTAAGTAAAGTACATTGCTAAAGTCCAAGCATGATAAAATAAGCGCTTGGACTGCGAGTTTCCTGGCTTGAAAGGAGAGCAGTGGGAGTGCTTGACGTAGCATTCTTAGAATGCCGAAGCAGGCGGCAACTACCTTTCTGGTTTGGACTTTAAGAGTAAGGTTGGAGTCCAGCCAGAACCCCAAACTTTTTATATTTGACTTGGGGATGGGTGCTAATCCCATCATATTAGGTCTAAATAATGACGGGTTGCCAAGGAGCATAAGCTCTGTCTTGTCGCCATTCAGCTTCAAGTAGGAGTGGTTCATCCATTTGGCCACTTCTTCAAGGCAAGTACAGAGGCGGGATGAGGAGATGTCTGGGTGGTTAAGTGAGACCACTAGTTGAGTATCGTCAGCATAAGTTACGATATTCACTCCGTAAGGCTGTATGATCTCTGCTAGTGGAGCCATATAGGCATTGAAAAGTGTAGGGCTTAAAGAGGAGCCCTGTGGGACTCCACAGAAAAGGGGCCAAGGTTTGGAGATGGTTTCACCCTCGAATACCTGGAAGGAACGTCCTTCCAGGAATGACATCAGCCAAGTTAAGGCTATTCCGGACACACCCAGATTTCTGAGTCGGTCAATCAAGATACGGTGATTGACCGTATCGAAGGCCGCACTAAGGTCCAGGAGGATCACAGCAGATGATCCTCCTGAATCGAGAATTTTTCTTGATTCTTCCATGACAGCTAAGAGCGCTGTCTCTGTGCCATGACCAGGACGGAATCCTGTTTGAGTTAGGTGAAGGAGGTGGTTGGAATCTAAGTAGGCGGAGAGTGTGATGTTTACATGTTTCTCTAGGATTTTGCTAATTCCTGGGAGGAGAGAAATAGGACGATAGTTGGCCTGGCAGTCAGGGTCTAAATTAGATTTCTTTAGGAGAGCTTTGACCATGGCTTTTTCCCAGGAGGAGGGGATTACTCCGGATGAAATAGATGAGTTAATTAGGTCTAAGATGACCGGGCCGACTGTCTCTGTGACTTGTTTAAGGATCCTAAGTGGAGCAGCTTTTACTCTGTCAGCAGTGGCTAGCAGACAGTTATAGTCCATTGTAGGAAAGGCTACTATGCACATGTCCTTGTCCTCTATGTAGGGCTTATCGGAGTGGGTAGTATTGGTTTCTTTAGTGGAGGAAAAGGAACTATAGATAGTCTTGATTTTATTGTGGAAAAAGTCCCCCATTTCATTGCAACATTGGTCTGAGATAGCGGGGGAGTCGGGGAGAGAGGGAACATTCATTAATTTCTTGACAATTTTGAATGTTTCACGGGGGGAGTTGGCCGAGGAAGCTATGATCTTCTCGTAGTAGAGAGCTTGGGTATTTCTAATCTCAATTTTATACGTTTTGATACCATTCTTATATTCCTTCTTCTTGTCTGGGGAGAAATTCCTTCTCCATCCTCCCTCTGTTACAATGAATACCAAAATCTAAAGCTGCATACTAAATTAAAATAACTAGAATTAGTAAATACAAATATAATATTATTACCATTCTCTGCAATTATTAATTTATATTAAATAATAAAACACAGTATTAATATGTATATATATATATAGATTAATAATTATAATAATTATTATTTATATATATGTGTGTGTGTGTGTATATATATAAATAATTATTTAAAACATGGACCATATGTTATATTCAATAAGCCGTTAAAAAGAAACATTAACAAATATGTGCTAAAACTAATCTTTTAAAATAAATCACATCAAAATAAAATAATTTAAAAAAACAAAACGCAATACAAATAACTAAAACATATTAAATAACTAAAACATATATCATTTTAAATAAAAGAGCCTCAAAATAACTCCAAAATGAAAACATTAAAAAAACAAATAAAAAGCATTTCAAATACACAACTCTGCAATCCCAAAAACATTTCTGAAAATAAACACATTGTTGGGGATGGGAGGTTTCAGATTTACTATTAACTCCAAACATTACAAAAAGTGGCACAAATGCATACATAGCACAGGTCAGATTTACAATGCTCAACTCTAGTTTAACAAATACTGGGTAAAGTGTCAGGAGGTCAGACTTACTACTTTAACTCCAGTCTGAAAAATGCTGGAGAAGTGCATATATTGGGGGCAAATCTACTATTCTAAATCTAGTCCAACAAACGTTGGGAAAATTGCACATGTTTAGGGTGCGGCGTCAGATTTACTGTTTTAACTCCAGTGTGAGAAACACTGGGGAAAGTCTCAATCACCATTCGAACTCCAGTATAACAAACATAGGTGAAAGTGCATACGTTGTCAGGTAAGATCAGATATCCAAATCTAACTCCACACAAAGTAACAGTGGGGAAAGTGGGGAAAGTGCACACATTGGCATGGTTTGCCTTTCTATCTCTAGTTTAACAAACATTGCTGAAAGAGCATTCATTTTAAGAGTTCTCTTCACTACACTCAAACAATATAAGTACCCATTCAAAATTATTTAAGAAATAAAAGTTAAAATTAAAACATTAAAATAACTGTAGATAAAAACATCCCTTAAACTCATGCATAACCAAAACATGTACTTTTTGAAAATGTTACATATGTACATTTTTAATTACTGATAAAGCATTAATTGCAAAACCAGCCTATCCCTCCAATATATCGCACAGCCCATTAAAATAGTACTCATATTTCTTTTAAAAATGTATTAAGCACTATTTTTAAATTGTGATATTAATTAAACATACAAAATTTTGATCAAAATAATTTGCCAAATTAATACATTAATCAGTGAATATCTATCTATCTATCTATCTATCTATCTATCTATCTATCTATCTATCTATCTATCTATCTATCTATCTATCTATCTATCTATCTATCTATCTATCTATATTTTATTTCATTGGTGGTGCTAGCTGTAGGTTGTTCCATATGCAGTGGGTGTTGGCCACCTGCAGTAGGTTGGGCATAGCCTCAGCTCCCTACTGCACATGCCTGAAGGCTGTGTGCAGCAGGGGTGTTGGCTGTGTGCAGCAGAGTAATCGGCCATCCGTTCATGGCTGGCTGCAGTGCCTGGCATGAGGTCAGATCATGCATTGAGCCTCTTGATGCATACAGCTGAGGGACGTGCACAGCGGAGGGTTGGCCGCCTGTATGGGGGTTGGGCACTGGGCTCTGTGACCAACCACCCTGCAGCATATAGCTGATGGTCATGCACAGTGGGCAGTTGTCCTCCTGCACAGAGTTGGGTGCTGAGCCTGGCCCTGCACCCAACATCCACTGCACATGGCGTAAGTGATTAATGATGTTACAATTGATGTAATATGCGATGTCATAAGCAGTGCATGACGGGGCACAGGTAACAGTTAGTTCACAAAACTATAACTGGACAATTTCAGTGTTTTTTCATTTTTTCAATGTAAGTTCTCTTCTCATTTTAACACCTAATGATAATGTCACTTTAACCTTTGCTTTTATCGAGTGAAAATATATGTGTATATATGAAATTTAAAAAAATGCCCAACCAGTCCCACAATAAACCCCACAGTCACCCAATAAACCCCACAACCCAAATTAAAATCTCATACATATATATTTGTGTGTGATATATATATATACAGTGCCAATCTACCCAAAAGAACATGGTTCCCTGCCTTTTGTGGTGGTCAAAAGTGGTCCGACAGCCAAACTTATAGCTGGAGTGACACAACCATGCCTCCAGCAGTATGGCGGTCCATGGACCGCCAGACCTGTAATAAGGCCCTCAATATGTTTGAGGTGATATTTAGGTCGAATTCTTAGCTGGGAGCAGTGACATCAATACCTTTTAATACAAAAATTAGTAATTTGGAGTGAGCCATGTATATAGCTGAAAGCTCATTCTAAGAGAAGCTGATATGATATTGCAAATGAGTATCTGAAAAGATAGTACATATTTCTGCTGGTAAAACGGGCGATTCTGTCCAGGGGAAAACAGAATATAGAGGAAGACTTGTTAGTACAGAAGAAAAAAACTTTATTGCATGATTTAAACAAACCTTTCCAAAATACAAAAGATAAAAGTATAACCCTTCAATAAAAATACAACCCCAGTTCTTGTGACAAAAAACGCCCGGCCTTCTACTTGTCAGACTTCTCTTGTGGAAGCCCTACCACCTATACCTTTGATAATGGTCCCTTAGTGGCGTTTATGGTGGTGGCCCAAGTTATGATTTGAGTCCCAGAGTAAGCCAGCCTATGCGCCAATCCCCTTTAGATAGTTTGTTTGGTGGCTCTGACAGTTTTTCGTGTGTCCAGGTACCTGCGAGGAGGATCTTCCAGTAATTTAGGAGATCCAGGAAACTGCGCCTCTGGTGGAAGTTGCTATCAAGGAGTCCCCTCCCCAAGTTTTTTTGCAGCGCGATCCATGAACCTCACCAGTGCACAGTTTAGGTTAGTGTTCCATGGATCAAAACAGGCCAGTACTGCGGCTCTACATGATCTCACCTCATTGATGTTCCAGCCTCTCCGTAGAAGGGACCTTCTTTCCTTCAGCAGGTTTGGGCACAGGCACAGGATGTGTATTATGTCTTCCCTATGGTTGCCACAAAGCCAACATTTTTCCTGGCCATGGTCTCTTTTCCATTTGGGAAGATGGCAGGATAAATTGATCACTCCCATTCTTAGTTTTAAAAAACAGAGCTTAGTGCGTGCGCTAAATGGCTGGGTTAAATACCTCTGAGGTGTCAGTTGGTCATAAGATATGAGGGTCATCCAACCGTGGCTTCTTCTTGCAAGACATGCCTTGTCTTCTATTGAGGAGAGGTTTTTTTACACTTATTTTTGCTAGCCGTTTAAATTAGTTTTGGCTAACATGTAAATCCCAAACTTCGCTCAGGCCTAGGGTTTTTAGCCCTCTAGACCAAAATTCATGCCCTGCACGCCATCGCTTTGTGTTGAGGCTAGACCATAGATGTTGCGCTAGGCTGCCTTCTTTTTACGACCTCAGTTTGTGACAGCTCATTAAAAAGCTCATCAGTCTGCCCATTGATTGATTACAGATGCTCAGTTCCAGTCTGATTTGAGCCGGTGATGTGTTGCATAAGATGGCCTTTAGCCGTCGCCATTTTCAAGCACACACTTGTGCTTGTGGCGGCATCCACCTTGCGGGAGTGCACAGCGGCGTGTCACAAGCACGAGTGCAGTGCCTGAAAATGAGAAGACTGCGTGCGCACGCACACACCACTCCCAGGCTTGTTTTGGCTGCTAACAGTCCTCAGCCTGGTACTGCAGGGTTCTGTTTACACTCAATCACAAGTTACTTAATTAGTTTGAAGTGACAACCTTACCTGCATAGTGGTCGAACACCGTAGGGACGTACTGCTCTGGGAACGCATCATTCGCATGGCTCATCAGCAGACATGTTTTGCCAACCGCGCCATCCCCTACCACCACACACTTGAGCATCTTCACAGTCCTGTTGCCGGTATCTTCCACTCTCGTGCCCATTTTACCGACCGGCAAACTCCACAGGCAGACAAGCAGCAGAGACCTCCGTTAGCTGGTCTTTTTTCTTTCTTGAAAGCTCAAGAAATCACGCCAATGCCCCCATGCTATTGAAATATCCTCTAACAATCACCACATTTTGCAAAAAAATGGGGTAATTGTGCATTTTGTCCACGTATTTCTAAAATACTGATCTCCTTACTGGTTTGAGTCTGGAAGCTTACCTCATTCTGACAGAGATATCTTGGTATGTGTTGCAACACAGAAATACAGTTAAAAACCGTGTGAGCCTTTATTGACTTTCCCACTTTCCTCTAGCCCAGCTACAGAAACCGAAGAATTTTGCTGCTAACCCCACCCAAATAGCCTCAGAGGTTCGGGGTCTCGCGTGGCATGGAGCATTAGGCGGCAGAAGGGATTTTTCTCTTTCTCTGGCGTGTTGAGCGTGTCAGGAAATCATGAGTTTCCTGCTGAATTCCATATTAGGATCAGTGGGTGGACACATCAGGGCGCGCTCAGAGGAAAGAGTTCTCTACCGTCCGGTTCATAATTTTTGAGTGAACAAAACTGTGTCA